>NC_072019.1:28846658-29146658 GCF_027791375.1 Indicator indicator
TGTTTGTGGCTGTTTTTTCAAGAGGTGTTTTGTTAGTTTTTGTTTGTTGTTTGTTGTTTTTGTGGTGTTGATGGTGTTTGGTTTTTGTTTGTTAGTTTTGGTGGTCTTGGTATTAGTTTAGGTTTATGTTTATTGGTTGTGTGGGGTTTTTTGTTTTTTGTTGTTTGCTTGTGCCTTGGTTTTGTTTTTTGTTGTTGTTTTTGTTTGTTTTTTGTGGTTGTCTTTTTTGTGTTGTTTGTTTTTGGGTGGTTATGTTTGATTTGTGGTTTTTTTGGTTTGTGAGGGTGTGTTTTTTTTGTGGTGGTTTTTGTTGGTATGTTTAGTGTGTGGGATTTTTTGTTGTGGCTTGGTTTGTGGTTGTTGTTGTGTTGTTTTTTGTTTGTTGTGCTGGTGTTGGTGGTGTTTTTGGGTGTGTGTGGGTTGGTGTTGTTGTAGTTTATTTTGTTTTTATGTATTGGTTGAGTGGTTTTTTTGTGGTGTTTTGGAGTTTTGGGGAGTTTGTGTTTTGTGTTTTTGTTGTAGTTGTGTGGGTGGTTTTTTGTTGATGTTTGTGGTGGTGCTTTGGTGTGTTGTTTTTTTGGCTTGTATTTGTGGTGTGTGGTTGTTGTGGGTTGTTGATTTGGTGTGTTTGGGTTTTTGTTTTGTTTGAATTGTGTGGTTGGTGTTTGATTTCCGTGTTGATTTGTTTTGTGGTCTTGTAATGGTGTTTTGGTTTTGTTTGTTTTGTTTGTGTGTTGTCCATGATTTGGCTTTGTTTGTTGGTGTGATGTGTATGTTTTTCTGTGTGGTGTGTTGTTGTTGGTTGTTTTTTGTTTGGGTTGTGTGGTTTTTTTTTGTGATGTTGTGTGTGTGAGTGCTTGTTTTCGTTTTTGCTGGTTTTTGGGTGATTGTTGGAGTTGTGTTTATTTGGGTGTTGGGTGTTTGTGGTGTTGGTTGCGTTGTTTTATTGTGTGTGGGTTTGGTTGTTGTTTGGTGTGTTTGGTTGGTTTGTTGGTTGTTTTGTGTTTGTTATGTTGTGTGGTGCTTTGTTGTGTTTTTTGGGTTTGGTTTGTGTCGTTAACTGCTGTATCGTAAGCTTCTCTGTTTTGTGTTTTTTTGTGTGTGTTATGCTGTGTCTTTCTGGTTCGTTTGGTTGTGCTGTATCTGTTGTACCGGTCTTGTTGGTCTTTGTTGGTTTGGTGTTTTTGGTTTTCGTTTGTTCGTTGTTTGGTGCTGTGCTGTTTTTTCTTGGTGTGTGTGTTCTGGATTTTCGTTGGCGTGTTTTTGTATTTAGTAGCGTTTGTTTTATGTCCATTCGTGTTCATTTGGTCGTTTGTAAGTGATGTATTCTTGTTCGTGCGTAACTGTTTGTTGGTGATTTGGTGTGTGTTCTGTGGCCTTCTCTTCTGTTTGTTTTGGTTGAAGTGTTGGTTGGTTGCTTGTGTGTTTGTTTGTGTTGTTGCGTTGTTGTTTGTGTTGTGCTGCATGTGGTGTTTGCAGTGCTGTTTGTTTGGTTCTGTCGTTTTTTGTAGGTTGTGAAGTGTTAGTTTTGTAGTTGTTAGTGACTAATCGTTTTTTCTGGGGTGTTTGCTGATCTTGTGTTGGTCTCATGATTGTGTTGCTTTTGGGTGTTGTTTCGTGGTTAATTTGTTGTGTGTTTGTAGTATTGTATTTTTCGTTTTTGTTCTTGTTGTTGTGGTGTTATATTTTTTTGTTGATGTCGTGTGTTCTGTAGTGTGTTGTACTTGTTTGTGTTGGTTGTTTTTTTTGCTTGTAATGTGGATTTTTTTTGGTTTCTTGTGTTCTTTGTTTTGTTTGTGTTGGTGTTTTGGTTGGTTTTCTGTTTGTTGTTTGTATTGTTAACGTTGTGTTGTTTTGATGTTCTTGTTATATGTTTGTGTTTTGTTGTTCGTGATGTCTTTGAGTCCTTGTTAATTTGGGTTTGCTTTGTAAGGTTTATGGTTTGTCTGTCTTGTATGTTGGTGTCCTGGGTATTTGGTGGTTTTGTCTGTTAGGTGTTGTTTTTATGTCAAGGGTTTTCTTGGTTTTTTTTTATGTGGCTTTGTGTGTGTTTGTTAGTTTTTGTGTTTCGCTATGTTGTGGTTTGTGTGTATGCTTGGGGGTTCGGTTTGTTGTCTTTTGTTGTTTGTTGCTCTGAATCCTCTTTGTTGTTGCTGTAGTTTTCTGTTGTATCTGTCTTTTGGTGCGGTGCTTTTGTGTGTTGTTCTGATTTCTTTATTGCTTTGATCTTTGATGTGTTTTTTATGTTGCGTTTCTCTGGTGTATGGTTTTATTGTAGTGGTGTTGCTGTGGTATCTTTTGTTGCTTGAGTGAAGTGTGTGTGTTTTGGTCTTTGCTTTACATTGTGTCTGGTGGTTGTGCTGTGCTTGTTGGCTAGGGTTGTTGTTTTTCTTTGATTCGTTGTGTTGTTTTTGTGTGTTGCGTTTTTGTTTGTTGTGGTGTGTTTGCATGGTGTTGTGTTGTCTTGTGTGAGCTTTGTTGTGTCTGGTGTGTCTTTGGCTCTAATGTTGTTTGTGGTTGGATTGTGTTTTTGCTTTGTGTTTGTTTTGGTATGCTTGATGGTTTTTTTGTTGTGTTGGTGGTGTTTGTTTTGGTTTTTTGCTGTGGAATTTTGGATGTGGCTTGTTGTGTTGTGTTGTTGGTGGTCTGTTTGGTTTGTTATTATGTTGTGGATCTGGTTTTTTGTGTTATGTGGGTTGTAGTGTGCTTTGGTTATGGTGTTGCTTGTTTGACGGTGTTGTTTGTCTTGTTTGGTTTTATTGTGTTGTTAATGTGGTGTGGATTGGTTGATTTTGCTTTTTTAATGTAATGCTTTTTTGTTGTGGTGATGTGTTATTGTTTTTTGTGATGTTTGTGTTTTCTGTGTTGTTCTTTTTTGAGCATGTGTTGCTGTTTGTTTTGTTTGCTTTTGTTTTCTGTGTTCTGGGTTGTTTTTGTTTCTTGGTAGTTGATTTTGGTGTAATGTGAGTTTGTTGTTTCTTTGCTTGTTTTTTTTTTGTATTCTGTTGTTTGTGTGTGTTTTTGTTGCTGTTTGTTGGTTTTGCTTCATGTTTTTGGTGATGTGGTTTGTGCTTTTTTAATGTTTGGTTTGTGTGTCTGGGTGTTGTTTTGATGTGGATGTTTTGCTGTCTGTTTGTCTATTTGTACCTTTTTTTGTGTTTGTTGTGTTTGTTCTCTGTGTGTTGGTGGGTTTGATGCTTTTGTTTTGGTTGGTGTGTTGTGTGTGTTGTTGGTTGTTGTGTTCTGTTGTTGTTGTTATGTTGTTTTTTGTTGATGTTTTCTTTTCGTGGCTGTTTGGTTTGTGTTGTGTTTTGTGTTATTTTGTGTTTTGTTTCTTTTGCTTTGTTTTTTTAGTTTGTTTTTGTGTTGTGTTATGTTGTTTTTGTTTGTTGGTGTTGTTTGTTTATTGTGTTTTGTTGGTCTTTGGTGTTTTGTGTGTGTGTTGTTTTTGTTGTGTTTGGTTTATTGTTTTTTGTTTTTGTGTGGTTGTGGTTTTTTTTTGTGTGGTTGTTTTTTTGTTTTTTGTGTTTGTTGTTGTTGTTTTTTTTTTTTTGTTGCTGTTTGTGGCTTTTTTCTTTTTTTTTTTGCTTTGTTGTTTTGTGTATTGGGGTGGGTTTTTTTTTGTGTTTTGTTATGTTGTTTTGGTTTTGTTTTTTGTGTTTAGTTGTTGTTGTTTGTTTTGTTTATGTGTGTTTGTTGATGTTTTTTTTTTGTGGTTTTGTGTGTTTTGTTGCTGGTTGTGTTTTTTGTATGTTTTGTTGCTGTTGTGTTTTTTGGTGTTTTGGTCTTGTTTTTTGTTTGTGTTTGTGTGTTTTTGTTTTGTGTTGTGTTGTTGTTTCTTGTTTTTTGCTTGTGTGTTTTTGTTGGTTTGTTTGTTTTTGTTGTTGTTTTGTGTTGTGTGGTGTTTTGATTTTGTTTTTTTTGTTGTTGTTTTGTGTTTGTGTGTGTTGTGTGTTCTGCTAGTTTGCTTGGTGTTTTGTGTTTTGTTTGTGTCTTGTTTTTTTGTTTTTGTTTGTGTTTGTGTGTGTTTTGTTGTTTTTGTTGTGTTTTGTGTGTTAGTGTGTTTGTGTGTTTTGTCTTTTGTGTGTATTTTTGTTGTTTTGTTTGCTTTTGTTGTCAGTTTTTGTTGTTTTTGTTTGTTTGTGTTTTGTGTTGTTTGGTTGTTTGTTTGGGTGGGTGTTGTGTCTGGTGTTTTTGTGTTTGTTGGTTTGTGTTTGTTTTTTTTGTTGTTGTTTTTTGTGTTTGTGTGTTGTTTGGTTGTTTTTGTTGGTTGTTTGTGTGTTTGTTGGGCTGTTGTGTTTTGTTTTTTGTGTTTTTTTGTGGTTTTTTTTGGTGGTTTTGTTTGTTTTGTGTGTGTGTTTCTTTGTGTTGTTGTGGTGGTTTGTGTGTGGGTGGTTGTGTTGTTTTGTGGTGTTTTGTGTTGTTTTGTTTTGGTTGTGTGTGTTTTTTTGTGCTGTTGTGGGTTTTTTTTTTTTTTGTGTTGGCTTTTGTGTTGTCTGGTTGTGTTTGTATTTGTGTGTGTATTTTTTTTTGTTTGGTGTTTTGTGTGTTGTTGTGGTGTTTGGTTGTTTTTGTGTTGTGTGTTTGTTGTTTTGGTTGGGTTCGTGTGTTTGGTTTATGTTGTTTTGTGTGTGTTTTGTGGTGTTGTTGTGTTGTTTTTCGTGTTGTTTGTGTTTTTTGTCGTGGTGTGGTTGTTGGTGTGGTTGTTTTTGTGGTTTTTGGGTGGTTGGGTGTTTGGTTGTTTGGTGTTTGCATTTTTTGGTTGTTTTTTTGTGTTTTGGTGGTGTTGTTTGTGTTGTGGTGGTGCTGGTGTTTGTTTTGGGTTTTTGTTGTTGTTTTTGTGTTTGTTGTGTGTTGGTGGTTATTTTGTGGTCTTGTTGTTGTGTTTTTGGTGGTTGTTTGTTGGTTTGTTTTGTGTGTTTGTTTTGTGGGTGTTTTTTTGTTGTTTGTTTTTTTTTTTTTGGTTGTGGGGTTGTGTTGTGTGGTGTTTTTTTTTGTTGTTTGTTTTTGTGTTGTTTTGGTTTGGTTTTGTTGTTGTGGATTGTTTGTTGTTTGTGTTGTTGTTTGTTTGGTTATGTGTGTGTGTTTGTTTGGTGTTTGGTGTTTTTGTGTTTTGTTTGGTTTTTGTTGTTGGGTGTGTGTTTTTGTTGTGGTGTTTTGATTGTTTGTTTTTTGGTTTTGTGGTTGTTGTTGTGGTTTGTGTTGTTTGTTGCTTTTTTTGTTGTATTTTGTGTTGTTTGTGGTTTGTTGTTTGGTTGTGTTTTGGTAGTGTGTTGTTTTGTGTTTTGTGTTTTTGTCCTTTGTGTTTTTGTTTTTTTGTGTGGTTTTGTTCTTTTTGGTGGTGTTTGTTTTTTGTGTTGTTGTGGTTTTTTTGTGGTTGTTTGGTTATGTGTTTTGTGTTTGCTGTTTGTTGATGTTGTTGGTTGTTTTTTGCGTGTTTTTGTGGTTTTGTTTTTTTTTTGGTTGTTGTTGTGTTTTTTGTGGTTTGTTTTTATGTTTATTGTTTTTTGTTGTTGTTTGTTTATTTTGGTATTGGTTTGGTTTTTTGTTTTTGTTTGGATGGTGTTTGATTTTGTTTTTTTGTTGGTTTGTGTTTTGTGTGTTTGGTGTTTTTGTTTGGTGTTTTGTAGTGCTGTGTTTTGGTTGTTTGTCGTTTGTGTTGTTTTTGTTTTGGGTGGTTTGTGTTTGTTTTTGGTTTTCTGTTGTGTTGGGTGGGGTTGTGTAGTTTGCTGTTTGTTTTGGTTTTGTTGTTGTGTTCTTTTTTTTGGTTGTGTTGTAGTGTTTTTTTGTTGGTGGTTTTGTTTTTTGTTTTGTTGTGGTGTTAGGGTGACGTTTGTTTTGGTGTTTGTTTGTGTTTGGTTGATGCTTGTTGTGGTGTTGTAGTTGTGTTGGTGTGTTTAGTTTTGTTTTTGTTTGTTTTGTGTTGTGGTTTTGTTTTTGTTGTGTGGTGTTTTGTTAGGTTATTGGTTGTTAGTGGTGTTTGTGTATTTGTTTTTTGTTGTGTGGTTTTGGTTGTTGTGGTTGGGTGGTGTTGTTTTGTGTGGTTTGATTTGTTTGTTGTCTGTGTTTTTTTTCGGTGTTTTTGTGTGTTGTGTTGTTGTTTTTGTTTCGTGTTTTTGTTGTTTGTGATTGTTTTGTTGTGATCTTTGCTGTTTTTTGTGTTTTTTTGTATGTTTTGTTGTTGTGTTGTTTTTGGTGTGGTTTGGTTGTTGTTTTTTGGGAGTGTTTGTTTTTGTCTTCTTTTTTTGGTGTTGTGTTGGTGTGTTGGTTGTTTGTTATTTGTTTGGTTTGTTTTTGTTTTTGGTTTTGTTTTTGGTTGTGTTGTGGTGTTTTTGTGGTGGTTGTTTTTATGTTGGTGGTTTGGTTTTTCGTTTTGTTTGTTTGTCTGGTTGTTTTGTTATTGGTGTGTGTGGTTGTTTTTGTGTTGTGTTTGGTTTGTTGGTGGTTTTTTGTTTGTTTGTTGTTGTTGTTGTGTTGTTTTTGGTTTTGGGTGTTTGGATGTTTGTGTTTTTGTTTTTTTTTTGTGTGTTGTGTTGTTTGTTTGTTTTGATTTTGTGTTTGGTTGGTTTGTTTTGTTTTTGTGTTTGTTGGTTTTTGTTGTTTTTTTGTGGTTGTGTTGGTGGTTTGTTTGTGTGCGTTTGTTTTTTGTGTTTTTTGGATTTTTGTTGTGTTTTTTTGTTTTGTGTTGGTTTTTTGTTTGGTTGTTGTTGTGTTGTTTTGTTTGTGTTTTGTTTTGTTTTGTTGTGGGGTGTTTTTTTTTTGGTTGTTTTTGTGTTTTTTGGTTTTTTTTGTTTTGTTGTTTGTGTTTTTTTGTTTTGTGTGTGTTTGGTTTTTTGTGTGGGTGTTGTTTTGTGTGTTTGTTTGTTGTTGTGTGTTTTTGTTTTTGTTTTTGTTTTTTTTTGTGTTTTTTGGGTTTTTGTTTTGTTTTTGTTTTTTTTGATTGTTTTTGTTGTTTTTGTTTTGTTTTTTTTTTGTGGGTTGTTTTTGTTTTTTTGGTTTTTTTTGTGTTTTTTTGTTGTTTGTTTTTTTTGTTTTTTTGTTTTTGTTTTTTTTATTTTTGTTGTTTTTTTTGTTGTGGTTTTTTGTGTTTTTGGTTTGTGTTGTGTTTTTGTTTGTTGTGTTGTGTTTTGTTTTTGTGTGTTTTGTTTGTTGTGTTTTGTTTGTTTTTGTTGTTTTTGTTTTTTGTTTGTTTTTTGTGTTTGTTTTGTTTGGTTTTTTCTGTTTGTTTTTTTTTTTTGTGTTTTGTGTTGTTTTGTGTTTGTTTTGTTTGTTTTTGTTTTGTGTTGTTTTTGTGTTTTTTGTTTGTTGTTGTTTTGTTGTTTTTTTTTGTGTTTTTTTGGTTTGTTTGTTTGTGTGTTTGTGTGTTGTTTTGTTTGTTTTTGTTGTGTTGTTTTTTTGTTTGTTTTGTGGTTTGTTGTTTTTTGTGTTTTGTTTTGTTGTTTTGTGTTTTGTGGTTGTTTTTTGTTGTTTGTTTTTGTGTTGTTTTTTTGTTTGTTTGTTGTTTTGTTTGGTGTTTGTTGTGTTTTTTGTTTTTTTTTGTTTGTTTTTTGTTTTGTTTTTGTGTGTTTTGTGTTTGTTTGTTTTTTTGTTTGTTGGTTTTTGTTTGTTTTTTTGTTGTTTGTTTTTTGGTTTGTTTTGTGTTTTGTTGTTTGGTTTGTTGTTTTTTTGTGTTTTTGTGTTTTGTTGTTGGTTTTTGTTTTTTTGTTGTGGTTTTTGTTGTGTTTGTTTGGTGTGCGTTTGTTGTTTGTTTTTGTTTGTTTGTTGTTTGTTGGTGTTTGTTTTTGTGTTTGTGTGTGTTTTGTTTGGTGTTTGTTGTTTTTTGTTTTGTGTTTTGTGTGGTTTTGTTGTTTGGTTTTTTTTGTGCTTTGTTTTGTTTTTTTTTGTTTGTTGTTTGTGTGTTTGTTGTGTGTTTGGTTTGGTGTTTTTTTTGTTTGTTTGTGTTGTTTTGTTGTTTTTGTTTGTTTGGTTTTTGTTTTTGTTTTTGTGTTGTTGTTTTTTTTGTGGTTTTTTGTTTTTTGTTTGTTTGGATTTTTTGTTTGTTGTTTTGGTGTTTGTTTGTTGTTTTTGTGTGTTTTTTGTTTTGTTGTTTGTTTGTTTTGGTGTTTTTTGTTTTTGTGGTTGTGTTGTTGGTTTGTTTGTGTTTTTGTTTGTTTTTGGTTTTTTGTTGTGTTTTTGTTGTTTTGTTTTTTTTGTTTGTTTGTTTTTGTGTTTGTTGTTTTGTTTTTTGTTGTTGTTTGTGTTTTGTTTTTTGTGTGGTTGATTTTGTTTTGTTTTGTTGTTTTTGTTTTTTTTTGTTTTTTTGTGATTGGTGTTTTTTTGTTGTTGTTTTTGGTGTTGTTTTTTGTTTTGTGTTTTTTTGTTTTGTTGTTTGTTGATGTTGTGTTTGTGTTTTTTTGTGTTGTTTTTATTGTGTTGTGTTTTTTGTTTTGTTGGTGTTTTGTTGTTTTTGTGTTTTTTTGTGTTGTTTTTTGTTTTGTTGTTTGTGTTGTTTTTGTTTGTTTTTTGTTTTGTTTTGTTTTTTGTGTTTTTTTGTTTTGTTTTGTTGTTTTTGTTTTTTTGTTTTGTTTTTTTGTTGTTTTGTTGTTGTTTGTGTTGTTTGGTTGTTTTGTTTGTTTTTTGTTTTTTTTGGTTTTTTTTTTTGTTTTTGTGTGTTTTGTTTTGTGTTGTTTTTTGTGTTTTTGTTTTTGTTTTTTTGTGTTTGTTTGTTTTTTGTTTGTTTTTTTGTGTTTTGTTGTTGGTTGTTGTTTTTGTTTTTTGTTGTTGTTTGTTGTTTTTGTTTTGTTTTTTTTTTTGTTTTTGTTTGTTTTTTTTGTGGTTTTGTTTTGTTTTTTTGTTGTTGTTTGGTTGTTTTTTGTGTTTGTGTTTGTTTTGTTGTTTTTTGTGTGTTTGTTTGTTTTGTTTGTTTTGTTTGTTGTTTGTGTTTGTTTGTTTTTTTTGTTTGTTTGTTTTGTTTTGTTTTTGTTTGGTGTTGTTTTTTTGTGTTGTTTGTTTGTTTTTTTGTTTTGTTTTTTGTTGTTTGTGTGTTGTTTGTTTGTTGTTTTGTTTGGTGTTTGTTTTTGTTTTTTTGTGTTTTTGTTGTGTTGTTTTTTTTTTGTTTTTTGTTTGTTTTGTTGTTTTGTTGTTTGTTTTGTTTTGTTGTGTTTGTTTTTGTTGTGTTGTTTTGTTTGTGTGTTTGTGTTTTTTTTTTGTGTGTGTTTTTTTTTTGTGTTTGTTTTGTTTGTGGTGTTTTGTGTTTGTTTTGTTTTTTTTGTGTTTGGTGTTTGTTTTTTTGTTTTTTGGTTTTGTTTTTTTTTTTGTTGTGTTTTTTTGTGTTGTGTTTGTGTTGTTGTTTGTGTTTTGTTTTTGTTGTTTGTTTTGTTTTTTTGTTGTTGTGTGTTTTTGTTGTTTTGTGTTTTGTTTTTTGTTTGTTTGTTGTTGTTTGTTTTTTTGGTTTGTGTTTTTTTTTGTGTTTGTGTTTTGTGTTTTTTTGTGTTGTTGTTTTGTTGTTTTGTGTTGTGTTTTTGTTGTGGTTGTTGTTGTTTTGTTTGGTTGTTTGTTTTGTGTTGTTTGTTTTTGTGTTTGTGTTGTGTTTTGTGTTTGTTGTTTTGCTTTGTTTGTTTTTTTTGTTTGTGTTTGTTTTTTTGTGTGTTTTGTTGTTTTTGTGTGTTTGTTGTTTGTGTTTTGTTGTTTGTTTTTGTGTTTGTTTGTTGTTGTTTTGTTGTGTGTTTTTTTGTTTTGTTGTTTGTTGTTGTTTTGTTTTTGTTTTTTTTTGTTTTTTTTGTGTTGTTTGTTTTGTGTTTTTTGTTGTTTGTGTTGTTTTTGTTTTTGTTGTTTTTGTTGTGGTTTTGCTTTTTTTTTGTTTTGTTTTTGTTTGTTTGTTGTGTTTGTGTTTTTGTTTGTTTTTGTTGTGTTTTGTTGTGTTGTGTTTTTTTTGTTGTGTTTTTGTTTGTTGTTTTTGTGGTGTTTGTTTTTTGTTGGTTTGTTTTTTGTGTTTGTTGTTGTTTTTTGTTTTTTGTTTTTGTTGTTGTTTTTTGTTGTTTGTTTTTTGTTTGTGTGTTTTGTGTTTTTTTGTTTTTGTTTGTGTTTTTGTTTTTGTTGTTTGGTGTTGTTTTTGTTTTGTTGTTTTGTTGTGTTTTTTTGTGTGTTTGTGTTTTTGTTGTTTGTTGTTTTGGTTTGTGTTTTTGTGTTGTTTGTTGTTTTTTTTTTTGTTTGTTTTGTTTGTTTGTGTTTTTGTGTTGTGTTTTTTGTTTGTTTGTGTTTGTGGTTGTTTTGTGTGTTTGTGTTTTGTTTTGTGTTTTGTTGTGTTTGTTGTTGGTTTTGTTGTTTGTGTTTTGTTTTTGGTTGTTTGTGTTTGTTGGTGTTTGTTTGTTGTGTTGTGTTGTTTTTTGTTTTTGTTGTTTTTTGTGTTTTTGTTGTGTTGTTTTTGTGTTGTTTTGTTTTGTTTTTTGTTTTGTTGTTTTGGTGTTGTGTGTTGTGTGTTGTTTGTTGTTTTTTTGTGTTTGTTTGTGTGTTTTGTGTGTTTGTTTTGTTTTTGTTGTGTTTGTTGTTTGTGTTTGTTTTTTGTGTTGTGTTGTTTGTTTGTTTTGTTGTGTTTTTGTTTGGTTGTTTGTTTTGTGTGTTTTTGTTTTGTTGTTGTTTGTTGTTTTTTGTTTGTTTGTTGTTTTTGGTGTTGTTTTTTGTGTTGTTTGTGTTTTGTTGTTTGTGTTTTTGTTTTTGTTGTGTTTTGTTGTTTTGTGTTGTGTTTGTTGTTTGTTTGTGTTGTTTTGTTTTTTTGTGTTTGTGTTTGTTGTGTTTTTTGTTGTTGTGTTTGTGTGTTTTGTTTGTGTTTGTTTGTGTGTTGTGTTTTGTTTGTTGTTTTGTGTGTTTTGTTGTTTGTGTTTGTGTTGTGTTTTGTGTTGTTGTGTTGTGGTTGTTGTTTGTTGTGTTTTTGTTGTTTTTGTTGTTTTGTGTGTTTTTGTTGTTTTTGTTGTGTTTTGTGTTTGTTGTGTTGTTTTTTGTGTTTTTGTTGTTTTTGTTGTTGTTTGTTGTTTGTTTGTTGTGTTTGTTTTTTTTTGGTTTGTGTTTTGTTTGTGTTTGTGTTTGTTGTGTTTGTTGTTGTTTGTTGCTTTTTGTTTCTGTTTGTGTGTTGTTTGTGTTTTGTTTTTTTTGTTTGGTTTTTGTTTTGTTGTGTTGTTTGTGTGTTTTTGTTGTGTTTTGTTGTTTTGTTTTTGTTTGTTGTTTGTTGTTGTGTTTTTGTTTGTTTGTTTGTGTTTTTTTGTGTTGTTTGTTTGTTGTGTGTTGTTGTTTTTTTTGTTTTTTGTGTTGTTTTTTGTTGTTGTTTGTTTTGTTTTGTGTTGTTTTGTTTTGTTTGTTGTTTTGTTTTTGTTGTGTTTTGTGTTGTTTTTTTTGTGTGTTTGTTTGTTTGTTTGTGTTTGTTGTGTTTTTTGTTTTTGTTGTTTTGTGTTGTTTGGTGTTGTTTTTGTTGTTTTGTTGTTGTTTTTGTTTTGTTTTTGTTGTGTTTGTTTTTGTTTGTTTTTGTTGTGTTTTTTGTTGTTTTTGTTTTTGGTGTTTTTGTTTTGTTTGTTTTGTTGTTTTGTTTTTTGTGTTGTTTTTGTTTTTTTGTTGTTTTTGTTTTTTGTGTGTTTTGTTGTTTTTGTTGTGTTTGTGTTGTTTGTTGTTTTGTTTTGTGTTTTTGTTTGTTTTTTTGTTTTTGTTTTGTTGTTGTTTTTTGTGTTTGTTTGTTGTTTTTGTGTTTTTTTGTGTTTTGTTTTTTTGTTTGTTTGTTTTGTTGTTTTGTTTTGTTTTTGTGTTGTGTTTGTTTTTGTTGTTTGTGTTGTTGTTGTTTGTTGTTGTTTTTGTTGTGTTTTGTTTTTTTGTTTTTTGTTTTTTGTGTTTGTGTTGTTTTGTTTTTGTTGTTTGTTTGTGTTGTGGTTTTGTTTTTTTTTTTGTTGTTGTTTTTGTTTTTTTTGTTGTTTTTGTGTTGTTGTTGTGTTTTTGTTTGTTTGTTTTTTTTGTTTTGTGTTTGTTGGTTTTTGTTTGTGTTTTGTGTTTTTGTTGTTTTGTTGTTTTTGTTTTGTTTTGTTTGTGTTTGTTTTTTTGTTGTTGTTTTGTTGTGTTTGTTTTTTGTTTGTTTTGTTTGTGTTTTGTGTGTTGTTTGTTTTTGTTGTTGTTGTGGTTTTGTGTTTTTTGTGTTTGTTTTTGTGTTTTGTTTTTTTGTTTTTTGTGTTTGTGTGTTTTGTTGTGTTTTGTGTTTTTTTTTTTTTGTGTTTTTGTTTTTGTTTGTTTTTTTGTTTTGTTTGTTTTTTTTGATTTTTTTTTGTTTGTGTTTGTGTTTTTGTTGTTGTTTTGTTTGTTGTTTTGTTGTGTTTTTTGTGTTGTTGTTTTGGTTGTTGTTTTTGTTTTTTTTGTTTTTTGTGTTTTGTTTTTTTTTTGTTGTTTGTGTTTTTGTTTTTGTGTTTGTTTGGTTGTGTGTTGTTTTTTGTTGTTTTTGGTTGTGTTTGTTGGTGTTTGTTTTTGTTTGTTTGTTGTTTTGTTTTTTTGTTGTTTTGTTTTGTTTTTTGTTTGTTTTTGGTGTGTTGTTGTTTTTTGTGTTTTTTTTGTTTTTTGTTTTTTTTGTTTTTTTGTTTTTTTTTTTTTGTGTTGTGTTTTTTGTTTTTGTTTGTTTTTTTGTTTTTTGTTTTTGTTGTTTTGTTGGTTTTTTTTTTTTTTTGTGTTTGTGTTTGTTGTTTGTTTTTTTGTTTTTGTTTTGTGTTTTTGTGTTGTTGTTTTTGTGTTTTTTTTTGTTTTTTTGTGTGGTTGTTTTTTGTGTTTTTGTTTTTGTTTTTTGTGTTTTTTTTTTTTTTTTGTTGTTTTTTGTTTTTTTGTGTTTTTGTTTTGTTTGTTTGTGTTTGTTTTGTTTTTTGTGGTTTTGTTTTTGTTTGTGTGTGTTTTTTTGTTGTTTGTGTTTTGTGTGTTTTTTTTTGTTGTTTTTTTTTTTTGTGTTTGGGTTTTGTTGTTTTGTGTTTTTGTTTTTGTTTGTTTTGTTTGGTTTTTATTTGTTTTGTTGTTTGGGTTTTGTTTTTTTTGTTTGTGTTGTTTTTGTTTTGTTTTTGTTTTTTGGTTTTGTTTGTTTTTTGTTTTGTTTTTTGTTTTGTTTTTTTTTGTTTTTGTTGTTTTTGTTTTTTGTTTTGTTTTTGTTTTTTTTGTTTTGGTTGTTTTGTGTTTTTTTTTTTTGTTTTGTTGTTTTTTGTTCTTTTTTTTGGATTTGCTGTTTTTGTGTCTTTTTGTTTGGTTGTTCTGTGTTGTTTTTGTGTTGATCCTGACTGGCTGCTGTTCCCTTTTGTTTGAATCGTTTTTTGTCCTTGTGTGTGTTGTTTGTTGTCCTGTTTGTGTTTTTTGTTGCCCCGTGGTCTGTTTTGTCTATCTGTTTGTTGATATGTGTTGGTTTCGTGTGATTTGTTGTTTGTGTCTTGTTGGTTTTTGTTTTGTTGAATTGTGTTGTTTCTTTGACAGGTCCAGGAACACCTCAAGTACTTGGGGAAGGAAACATCATCTGCCAAACTGCCTAAGAAAGTTGAGTTGGTCCAAATCTAGAAATCCCAGAATCCCAGCATGGTGAGGGTTGGAAGGGACCTCTGGAGATCACCCAGTCCAACCCCACTGCTAAATCAGGGGCACCCCCAGCAGCTTGCCCAGCATCACAATGCCCATCTGGGTCTGAAAGCTCTCCAGACAAGGAGACTCCACAACCTCTCTGGGCAGCCTGCTCCAGGCCTCCAGCACCCTCACCACAAAGAACTCTCTCCTCCTGTTCAGACAGAACCTCCTGGGTTCCAGTTTGTGTCCCTTGCCCCTTGTCCTGTCCCTGGGCACCACTGAGAAGAGTCTGGCCCCATCCTCTTGCCTCCCACAGGTCCTTCAGCTCTTGCTGAGCATTGCTCAGCTCCCCTCTGGGGCTGCTCTTCTGCAGGCTCACCAGCCCCAGGGCTCTCAGCCTCTCCTCCTCACAGAGATGCTCCAGGCCCCTCAGTGTCTTTGGAACCCCCAGGAGGCTCTTCAGCAGGACTCTCCCATTAGCAGCAAATAAAGTTGGAGCCAGGTTTCTTCCTCCCTGGGCTCCTCTGAGCAGCCAAGCCCAGAGTGGAAGAGAGGAGCAATTCCCAGTTGTGTTTTGGAGCTGCTAAAAGTCAGGGTCAGTGTTCAGGCAGATGGTGCAGGGCTTTCATGCTTCCCGTGTTTCCCTCAATCCTTCTCTCTCTAAATGTGGGAATGGCCTGAGGTGCATCCCTGCAGGTCCCCTTTTTTTTTCCTGCCCTATTCTTCTAGCTCTGTTCCTGACCTTCACAAGATTTGGTAGCTGCAGAAACTCCTGCTGAAGGCAGCAGCTTCAACCCGAATGGAGGTTGGAGCCAGCTGGGGGTTGGTTTCTTCTCCTGAGGAGAAATGGGAATGGCCTCAAGTTGCTGCAGGGGTGCTTTAGGTTGGACATGAGGAACAATTTCTTCCCCAAAGTCGTTGTCAAGGCCTGGCCCAGGACAGTGGTGGAGTCCCTGTCCCTGGAGGGGTTTCAAAGCTGTGGAGATGTGGTGCTGAGTGCTGTGGTTTGGTGATTTCCTGACAGTCCTGGGTTGATGGTTGGACTCCATGATATTCCAGGTCTCTTCCAACCAAAACCATTCTGTGACTCTCTGACTCCCAGTCCTGGAGCCACATTCCTTCTCCCAGCAGTGGCCAGACCAACCATGGGGTGTCCCTGGGGGAGGACACACAGTGCTTGGTGTCCTCTTTGTGGAGACACCCCAGTGCCATGCCCTCCCTGCTGCAGGGTAAGTCCAACCTGACCAGCAGCACCTACCCAAGCAGCAGCAGCAGCATCTCTGCTTCCTCCTCTTCCAGGGCTGCAGAAAATGTTTTTGTTCCCCTGAAGCACAAAGAAGAAAAAGTCCCTTCAGGATCCCTTGATTTGTCATCTGCTGCAGCCCAGGCCAAAGCCAAAGGAGCTGCCAAGAAGAAATAACTGCAGCTTCCATGCATCAGGAGATGAATCATCCATGTTATTTTTAGCAGGTCATTAGGGCTGTCAGCAACCTTTGCAGAGTGACTTGTGGGGCTTTGGGTTGGTGTGAGCATGGCCTTTTAAAGACAACTCAACCTGGGGCTGAGACAAAGGGGCTGGGAGGGCTGGGGGTGGTAGCTCTGAGCTTGAAAATCATAGAATCCTAGAATCAGTCAGGGTTGGAAGGGACCACAAGGATCATCCAGTTCCAACCCCCCTGCCATGCCCAGGGACACCTCACACTACAGCAGGCTGGCCAGAGCCTCATCCAGCCTGGCTGCAAACACCTCCAGGGCTGGGGCCTCAACCACCTCCCTGCACAACCCATTCCAGGCTCTCACCACTCTCCTGGGGAAGAACTTCTTCCTCACCTCCACTCTCAATCTCCCCACTTCCAGCTTGATTCCATTCCCCCCAGGCCTGTCACTCCCTGACAGCCTAAAAAGTCCCTCCCCAGCTTTCTTGGAGCCCCCTTCAGATCCTGGAAGGCCACAAGAAGGTCACCTCAGAGCCTTCTCTTCTCCACACTGAACAGCCCCAACTCTCTCAGTCTGTCCTCATAGCAGAGGAGCTCCAGCCCTCTGCTCATCCTGGTGGCCCTTCTCTGGACACCTTCCAGCATCTCCAGATCCCTCTTGGAATAGAGGCTCCAGACCTGGATGCAGTACTCCAGGTGGGGTCTCAGCAGAGCTGAGCAGAGGGGGAGAATCCCCTCCCTTGCCCTGCTGGCCACACTTCTCCTGATGCAGCCCAGGCTCTGCTTGGCTTTCTGGGCTGCAAGTGCACACTGACAGCTCCTGCTGAGCTTCTCATCCCCCAGCACCCCCAAGTCCCTCTCCTCAGGGCTGCTCTCCAGCCAGTCCCTGCCCAGCCTGCATTTGTGCCTGGGAGGGGTTCAAATGAGCAGGCTTCATACAACCATGGGATCTGTTTTGGTTAGAAAAGACCTCCCAGATCATTGAGTCCAACCACCCACATAGCCATTAAGCCATCTCCCAGAGTGCCATGGCCACACCTTTCTTGAATACCCCCAGGAATGGTGACTCCACCACCTCCCTGGCCAGCCTGTTCCAATGCCTGACCACTCTTGAAGGAAAGAACTTGTTCCTAATCTCCAGCCTAACCCTCTCCTGGTGCAATTCCAGGCCATTAGTGTAACTGTCCTCCTCACCCCCAGCTCTCTTGCTTCAGAGTGGTGCAGGGAATCAAACACATGGGAGAGGAGTTACAGAAGAGAGGCTGGGAAAAGGCTCTCTTCCCACCCCATGAATATTGACCTGTCCTGGGTAGGGATGCTGCAGCCACTGGGCAGATAAAGAGAGAGTTTTCCAGCTCTGCTGTGAGGCCAGACTGAGAGAGTTGGGGTTGTTCAGCCTGGAGAACAGAAGGCTCCAGGGAGACCTTCTGGTGGCCTTTCAGCACTGATCTGAAAGCTGGGGACAGACTTTTGAGCAGGGCCTGTTGTGACAGGACAAGGGGGGATGGTTTGAACTGAAAGAAGGAGATCTAGGCTGGAGACAAGGGAGAAATACTTGGCACTGAAGGTGTTGAGACCCTGGCCCAGAGGTTGCCCAGAGAGGTGGCAGCTGCTCCATCCCTGGAAGCATTGCAGGTCAGGTTGTTTGGGGGCTCTAAGCAGCCTGCTCTGCTTGCAGCTGTCCTTGCTGACTGCAGGGGGGTTGGACTGGATGATCTTTAAAGGTCCCTTCCCACCAAACCACTCCATGATTCCATGAAGCTGTCTCCATTCACACTCTGCAGAAAGCAGAGGCAGAGTGAGCAGAGCAGGCAGAGGCTGCTGCAGCACTGGAAGCCTCCCCAGCACCAGGGCTGTGAGCAGCCTGCAGACCCAGGCAGGGCTGACATTTGTTTACAAAGGGTTTTGCAGCTGCTTGCTGAAAATAAATAGAGCTGGAGAGGTCTGCAGAGCTTTGTAAACGTCTCCCTCATGGAAAAAAAAACCTTGATTTCCTCAAGTAACCAATTTATTCTCCATAATTTCATCATCTCTGTTAACGTCCAACTGCCACAGCCATCAGGAGAAGGCTCCATGCCTCAGCTGAAGGATGCTGATGTGGGAGATCCTGCTGGGTCCCAGCTGAGCTTTCCCCATGGCCAGGGATGGTAGATAGGTGCCAGGTGGGACTCCTGGCACGTAGGCAACAGGAGCCATAAGAACCTCATGAATCCATAGAATGGTTTGGATTGGAAGGGAACTTGAAGATGACCTAGTTTCAATCCCCCTGCCATGGGCAAGGACACCTTCCACTATCCCAGATTGCTCCAGGTGTCATCCAGCCTGGCCTTGAACACCATGGAACAAGAAGTTCTCACCTGAGCTGTCTTCTTCACAACTGCTTGTTTTAATGGTTTGAACCAAAAGGTATCACAGAATTGTCTAGGTTGGAAAACACCTCTAAGATCATTGACTCCAATCCTTGACAAGTCCTTGACTAAACCATGTCCCTCAGCACCACATCTCCACAGCTTTGGACCCCTTCAGGGGTGGGGACTCAACCACTGCCTGGAGCAGGCTGGGACAGAGCTTGACAACCCTCAAGGGGAAGAAATTGTTCCTCATGTCCAACCTAAACCTCCCCTGGGGCAACCTGAGTCCATTTCCTCTTGTTCCTTGGGAGAAGAGACCAACCCACACCTGGCTCCAACCTCCTTTCAGGGAGTTGTAGAGAGCCAGAAGGTCTCTCCTCATCCTCTTCTCCAGACTGAAAAACTCCATCTTCTTTCAGCCAGATCTGTTTTCCACCTCCTCTGCCAGCTTCACTGCCAGCCCCTCTCCACCCCCTCAATGTCCTTCTTGGATTGAGGAGCCTGAAACTGAGCCTTGGGCTTGGAGAAACGTGAGATGTGTTCCACAGAGGTGGAGAGAGGGAGGTTCCACCTGTGGTAGCACAGCCAGCAGATACTGCAGTGCATGGGAAAAGGCACCCAGCAGACTCCATCCCCAGGGCCATCTGGAGCCTTGTTTATTTGGAGGTGTGCTTTTAATGGCAGTGCTGAGGAAGGAGAAGGTGGCTGTGTTTAACCACAAACCCCCAAATATTTATCTGACTCCAGAACTTTCATCTTCTCTCTGGCTCTGAGAGCTTGTCAGGAGGTTTCCTGCAGATGTTGACATCTTCTCAGGGCCCAGCTCCAAAGAGGAGCAGCTCTTTGCAGCTCCCTCTTTGCAGGGTAGAGGGAGCTCTGCCATCTGGCTTTGAGGCTCAGAGCAGGAGCAACCTGACCTGACCCCTTCTCATGCCTCTTGCTCCAAGCACCTCCTGGTGTCACTGAGGACACACATGTGGGAAGGAAAGGTACAGATCAGGTTCTGGTTCTTCATTCCCAGCGGGGTGGTGGGGTTGGCTTCAGGCACTGAGAAAGGAGCCACAGAAATCCTAGAATCACCCCCAAGTCCCTCTCCTCAGGGCTGCTCTCCAGCCAGTCCCTGCCCAGCCTGCATTTGTGCTTGGGATTGCCTTGACCCAGGGGCATGGAGACTGATGTGCCAATGACCTGGTGGGTCTGGTGGTCTCTGTGGTTGAGGAGGAGTTTGGAGACGTGCTGTGGATTTAACCTGGGCTAATGTGGGAAGAAAATGAAAGGGGCTGAGATGTCAGAGGAGATATGGTTGCCATTGTGGAAGGCAGCTGGTGGGAAAGGCAGCAGATGATGTTTATGTGCTGTGGTTGGGAGCTCCATTCTCCTCATGGAATCACAGAGTTGTTCAGGTTGGAAAAGACTCTGAGATGATGGAGTCCAACCCTTAACCCAGCACTGCCAGCTCACCACCAAACCATGGTCCTCAGCAGCACAGCTTTGAAACCCCTCCAGGGATGGGACTCCACCATCGCCCTGGGCAGCCTGGGCCAGGCCTTGACAACTGTCAAGGGTAAGAGTCTGTTCCTCATGTCCAACCTAAACCTCCCCTGGTGCCACCTGAGGCTGTTTCCTCTCGTCCTATTGCTTCTTCCTTGGGAAAAGAGACCAACCCCCACCTGGCTCCAACCTCCTTTCAGGGAGTTGTAGAGAGCAAGAAGGTCTCAGCCTCCTTTTCTCCAGGCTGAGTTCCCTCAGCTGCTCCTCACCAGCCCTGTTCTCCAGACCCTTCTCCAGCTTTGTTGCCCTTCTCTGGACACAGAAGGAGGACTGGGACCAGTCCTTTTTGCAGTGGTGCCCTGTGATAGGCCAGGGGGTAATGGGTTCAAACATGAACATCAGAAGTTCCATCCAAATGTGAGGAGGAACTTCTTGAATTTAAGCATGCTGGAGCACTGGAGCAGGCTGCCCAGAGGGCTGGAGTCTCCATCTCTGGAGACATTCCAAACCCACCTGGGTGTGTTCCTGTGTGACTTTCTCTAGGTGAACCTGCTTTGGCAGGGGGGGTGGACTTGATCTCCAGAGGTCCCTTCTGAGCCCTGCCATTCTGTGACTCTGGGGAGCCAATGTGGGGCTGGGGGCACCCTGGGGCTGGGAGGTCTCATCTGTATCAATTCCTCAACTGGAAGAAAATGCTGTTTCTTCTTTCCTCACTCAATAAAGGACCACAAAAAGCTCATTCTCAGCAGAAGTTGCAGAAGATCTATTAAATATTGACATCAATTAGCTTCTCCTGGCTCAGAGCAATGCTGCTATTAATTTAATTAGATCAAATTTAAGAGGAAACAATGTTTCACTTAATGTCCAGAATAGATGAAGAGGAGAGGAAGGTCATGGAGCTTTCCTCCTGCATGGGAAAATAAAAGAAAATAAATCACATTTTAGGCTCTGAAGAGAGAAACTATTTCAGATGGTGGCTGAAACTGCCCTTCTGGTGTGGTTCCCTACATCTCAACCACCTGATGGGGACCTCTGCTCCCAAGACAAGGACAGCATCCACCTCATCACACAAGTGGCAACTGCTCATGGATGGGTGAAGCCAGAGAGAAAGGAAGATGTAGAGCACCCACACCCCAACTGCTCATGGATGGGTGAAGCCAGAGAGAAAGGAAGATGTAGAGCACCCACACCACAACTGTCCAGGGATGGGTGAAGCCAGAGAGAAAGGAAGATGTAGAGCACCCACACCCCAACTGTCCATGGATGGGTGAAGCCAGAGAGAAAGGAAGATGTAGAGCACCCACACCCCAACTGTCCAGGGATGGGTGAAGCCAGAGAGAAAGGAAGATGTAGAGCACCCACACCCCAACTGTCCAGGGATGGGTGAAGCCAGAGAGAAAGGAAGATGTAGAGCATCCACACCCCAACTGCTCATGGATGGGTGAAGCCAGAGAGAAAGGAAGATGTAGAGCACCCACACCCCAACTGCTCATGGATGGGTGAAGCCAGAGAGAAAGGAAGATGTAGAGCACCCACACCCCAACTGTCCAGGGATGGGTGAAGCCAGAGAGAAAGGAAGATGTAGAGCACCCACACCCCAACTGTCCAGGGATGGGTGAAGCCAGAGAGAAAGGAAGATGCAGAGCACCCACACCCCAACTGTCCAGGGATGGGTGAAGCCAGAGAGAAAGGAAGATGCAGAGCACCCACACCCCAACTGTCCAGGGATGGGTGAAGCCAGAGAGAAAGGAAGATGTAGAGCACCCACACCCCAACTGCTCATGGATGGGTGAAGCCAGAGAGAAAGGAAGATGTAGAGCACCCACACCCCAACTGTCCAGGGATGGGTGAAGCCAGAGAGAAAGGAAGATGTAGAGCACCCACACCCCAACTGTCCAGGGATGGGTGAAGCCAGAGAGAAAGGAAGATGTAGAGCACCCACACCCCAACTGTCCAGGGATGGGTGAAGCCAGAGAGAAAGGAAGATGCAGAGCACCCACACCCCAACTGTCCAGGGATGGGTGAAGCCAGAGAGAACTTATCAGTTCCCTCATGCCAAGATCTTCTTTGTTTCCATACAAGGTCTGGCAAAGTCTTCACCCCACCACAACATCCAGCCTCTCATCCTGGCTCTGCAGCACCACACCCTTGGATGCTCTGTGAACAGGATCCTCTTCTCCTCCACCTTGGAAAGCCACCAGGCAGCAGTGGAGAAGAGCAGCCTGAGAGAAGTTCTTCTCCATGCTCAGCCAGAGCTAAAGGGCCAGGGGCAAGAGGACTCTTCTCAGTGCTACCCCAAAAGGGCACAACAAGGAGGTTCCACCTGAACAGGAAGAGAAACTTCTTTGGTGTGAGGGTGCTGGAGCCCTGGAGCAGGCTGCCCAGAGAGGTTGTGGAGTCTCCTTCTCTGGAGAGATTCCAAACCTGGGATGTGCAGGGGGCTCTGAAGCTCCTCAAGTCCAATCCTACCCCTGGAGCTAAGGAGCCAGGTGAGCTTGAACAGACTCCTTGTCCCCGTCACAGCCTGCCCAGAGACCCAGCCCAGTGTTTTGATTCCCACATCTCCATAAAACAACTCCATAAATGTTCTTTTCACTTGAAACCATTTATTTGATCAATATTGAGCAAATATTGGCTCCTCTACAGCTGGGTTTGTTCAACAAACAGAACCAGCCTGGGCTGGTGTGACCTGGTCCTCCAGCAGATGGTTCAAGGTAATCTCCAGGGGTTTCATGGGGAACACAGCCCACAGACACAGACCTGGCATGGTCCTGGGCTTGGTGGTGCTGGCATGGAGGAGAGGTGGTCCCCTGAACCCACAGCAAAGGGTAGGCTTGGGCTGGTGCTGCTGGAGAGGGGAGGTGTTGGGCAGATGGGATGGTGGGGAGCTGGGATGCTGGGAAGGGGGGTGCTGGGGAAATGGCTTGCTGGGAAGTGGGATAATGGGGGGTGAGATGCTGGAGAGGTGGGATGTTGGGGAGGTGGGATGTTGGGAAGTGGGAAATTGGGGAGGTGGGATGTTGGGGAGGTGGGATGTTGGGGCGGTGGGATGTTGGGGAGATGGGATATTGGGAAGTGGGAAATTGGGGAGGTGGGATGTTGGGGAAGTGGGATGCTGGGGAGGTGGGGTATTGGGGGAGATGGGATATTGGGGAAGTGGGATGCTGGGGAGATGGGATGTTGGGGAAGTGGGATGCTGAGGAGGTGGGATGTTGGGGAAGTGGGATGCTGAGGAGGTGGGATGTTGGGGAGGTGGGATGTTGGGGAGGTGGGATGTTGGGGAAGTGGGATGCTGAGGAGGTGGGATGTTGGGGAAGTGGGATGCTGGGGAGGTGGGATGTTGGGGAGGTGGGATGCTGGGGAGGTGGGGTGTTGGGGGAGATGGGATATTGGGAAGTGGGATGCTGGGGAGGTGGGATGTTGGGGGAGATGGGATGTTGGGGGAGATGGGATATTGGGGAAGTGGGATGCTGAGGAGGTGGGATGTTGGGGAAGTGGGATGTTGGGGAGGTGGGGTGTTGGGGGAGATGGGATATTGGGGAAGTGGGATGCTGGGGAGGTGGGATGTTGGGGGAGATGGGATGTTGGGGGAGATGGGATATTGGGGAAGTAGGATGCTGGGGAGGTGGGATGTTGGGGGAGATGGGATATTGGGGAAGTGGGATGCTGGGGAGGTGGGATGTTGGGGAGGTGGGATGTTGGGGAGGTGGGATGTTGGGGAGGTGGGGTGTTGGGGGAGATGGGATACTGGGGAAGTGGGATGCTGGGGAGGTGGGATGCTGGGGAGGTGGGGTGTTGGGGGAGATGGGATGTTGGGGAAGTGGGATGCTGGGGAGATGGGGAGGTGGGATGAGGTTCATAGGGGTCTGGAAGGCTTGAGGTAGCCCAGAGAGCAGCACCAGCCCTTGCTGCCCTCCATGCAGGCAGAGCTGCTGCAGCCTCCCCTGCAGCTGCCAAGCAGCAGTGCCAGCCCCGCCACCAGTGGCTCCCTGCCTTGCAAACACAGCAGCACCATGGCACCACCATTTGTCTCCTCCTCTGGTTTAGTCTTCAGAAGACACAAGTTAGTGCTGGGCCCCTGGGCTTAGTCATGAGAGCTGCAATTTGATAAGCTGCGCTCTCGCACCGCGGCTCCTGGCTCGGGAAGCAGATGTCTGGAGCAGCACAAACTGCTTGGCTGGGGACAGGACCTGGTCCACCAGGCAGTTTCCAGCCACTCTGCCCTCAGCCTGCAGGCTTCATGGGGTTGTTGTCACCCAAGGGCAGCACCCAGCACTTAGCCTTTGTTGAACCTCATATCATTGACCTCAGCCCAGCCAGCCAGCCTGGCCAGGTCCCTCTGGAGAACCTCCCAGATCCTTCAGCAGATCAATACTGCCACCCAGCTTGGTGTCATCTGCAAGCTGACTGAGGGTGCCTTGAGCCCCTCATCCAGACCATTCATAAAGACATTGAAGAGTCCTGGCCCCAGTACTGAGCTCTGGGGAGCAGCACTGATGACCAGCCACTGTACAGGTTGGCATGGGATTGGAGGGAAAAAAGGGTGGAAAGGGGGTGGGTGGGGTGGAAAAGGGGCAGAGATGGTGGGAAAGGGGAGGTGGTGGTGAGAGAAGGGGATTTTAAAACAGCTTTGTTTTCCATAAGTCTTCCACAATGCACCACTGCAGTCCATGGTTTGCTTTGCCTCCATGCAAAAGGAACAAAGCCATCAATACTTCATCAAACAAAGCACAGTGGTGGCTGTGGCAATGAAACCTTTCCATGAGGAGCATTTCGCTTGGCAGGAAAAAATCTGTGCTTTTCAGATCAAAATAACAGGCTTTAACAACAACAACAACAACAAAAAGTTCTCCAAGAGCAAATTTTCTCTCTGGATACCAGCAGAAAACACCAGGATGGTGAAGGGGCTGGAGGATATGCCCTGTGAGGAGAGGCTGAGAGCCCAGGGGCTGGTTAGTCTGGAGAGAAGACTCAGAGGGGATTTAATCAATGTTTATAAATAGCTGAGGGCTGGGGGTCAAGAGGGAGGGGACAGGCTCTGCTCAGCTGCACTCTGGGATAGGACAAGGGGTAGTGGGTATTAACTCCAGCACAGGAGGTTCCACCTCAACATGAGGAGGAACTTCTTCACTCTGAGGGTCACAGAGCACTGGAACAAGCTCCCCAGAGAGGTTGTGGAGTCTCCTTCTCTGGAGACTTTCCAGACCCATCTGAATGTGTTCCTGTGTGACCTGTGCTGGATTCTCTGCTCCTGCTCTGGCAGGGGAGTTGGACTCTAAGATCTCCAGAGGTCCCTTCCAACCCCTAACATCCTACGATGATGCATCTGACACACAACCAAGCCCAGCCAAGCTGTGCCTGGGGAGGGAAGCACAAAGCTGGGAGCAGAGCCAGAGCCCCACACACCAGTTTTGTGCTGAGGCATTCAGTTCCTCCTCCTGTTCTTCCTTTCTTTGAAGGCCACAAAAATAATTCAGCCCTAACAACCAGAGGGAGGAAGGATGTGGCATGAAACATGATGGTCAGATGTACCACCATGGCTGAAGCTTCAGACTGGCTTTGGCATAAGATAAGAGAGATGTTGATTTCCTCTGGGCTCAGTTGTGATTTCCTCTGGGCTCAGTTCGTGTGGTGGTGACCAGAAATGAATGGGTACTGTTGAATTCCTGTCCAGGCACTTTCCTGCCATCCAGCAGGAAGCTTTGTCTGCTGCCAGGTCCTTATTCCTAATTGGAGGATCAGTTTCCTCAGCAGGAATCAGGCTCTGCATCAAGGTTAGACACTGCTGCACTGTCAGGGGGTGGTTGGAGCTCCAGCTACATCCAGAATCACAGAACTATTCTTGTTGGAGGAGATCTTGAAGATCATGGAGTCCAACCATTAATCCAGCACTGCCAGGTTACCACTAAACCATGGCCCTCAGCACCACATCTCCATGGCTTTGAAACCCCTCTAGGCATGGGGACAGCCAGCTAAAGGTGAGCCACCATGTGCCCAGGTGGCCAAGAAGGACAACACCATCCCTGTTTGGATCAACAACGGGACCAGGGCAGGGATTGTCCCCCTGGACTGGGCACTAGTGAGGCTGCACCTTTAATCCCAAGGTCACTTTTGGGCTCCTCCTCCAAGAAGGACACTGAAGGGCTGGAGCAGGTCCAGAGAAGGGTGGCAGATGAAGGGTCTGGAGAACAGGGCTGGTGAGGAGCAGCTGAGGGAACCGGGGTTGTTCAGCCTGGAGAAAAGGAGGTTGAGGGGAGACCTTCTGGCTGTCTGCAACTCCCTGGTGGGGGTTGGTCTCTGCTCCTAAGGAACAAGTGATAGGAGAAGAGGAAATGGCCTCAAGTTGACCCAGGGGAGTTTAGTTTGCACATGAGGAACAATTCCTTCTGTGAAAGGGTTGTCAAGCCATGGTCCAGGCTGCCCAGGGCAGGGGGGGAGTGCCCATCCCTGGAGGGCTTTCCAAGCCATGGTGATGTCAGGGCCATGGCTTAGTGGTGCCCTGGCAGTGCTGGGTTAATGCTTGGACTCCATGATTTTCAAGGTCTGTCCAGCCACAAGGATTCTGTGATTCTGTGTTCCAGGAACAGGCTGGAGGGAAGGAGCCTGCTGGGGATTAGATGCGGATACAGAAACATCTCTGTCTGACACAAAATTTACAGGTTTTGGAAGGTTAGTTTTCCACATACACAGCACAGATGAGAAGCTCCTGCTAGTGGAAGTCTCCAGCCAACTTCTGCTCTCCTAGCTTGGGGCTGCAGCCCAGCTCCAGGCTCTTGGCCATCACAGGGAATGTTTTCCCCAGCCTGGAGCTGCTGAAGCAAACAGGATTAGCACAGGCTGCTGGATCTGGTTTAGTGCCCAGGGCCCAGGTCTCAGCCTCAGAGTTCATCCTCTGTTTAACCTTAGAGGGTTGTGCTGAACCTCTTGGAGATGTTGCAGCACCAGGGAGGCTTTGGTGGCTGGAATGGGTCTGAAACAGAGCTGCTCAATGCTCAGCAAGAGCTAAAGGACCTGTGGGGAGCAAGAGGATGGGGCTAGATTCTTGTCAGTGGTGCCCAGGGACAGGACAAGGGCACGAACTGGAACCCAGGAGGTTTCATCTGAACAGGAGGAGAAAGTTCTTTGTTGTGAGGGTGCTGGAGCCCTGTAGCAGGCTGCCCAGAGAGGTTGTGAAGTCTTCTTGTCAGGAGAGCTTCCAAACCCAGCTGGGCATTGTGATGCTGGGCAAGCTGCTCTGAGTGCCTCTGCTTTAGCAGGGGGGTGGACTGGATGATCTCCAGAGGTCCTTTCCAACTCCACCGTGCTTGGTTTCTATGTATCCTATATCCTAGGACTTAAATTTTCTCTAAGTGTATGAAACAATTCAAACCCATCCTCAGTTCTTGCTGCCCAAAGTCATCTGCTGGAGGTTTTTGAGCAGTCTCCATACCTGGAGGTTAAGATCAGGTTGTGAGCATCTCAGAGAACCCTGCTTTGAGAAGATGGCTGGGCTGGAGACCTCCTGAAGGTCCCTTTGGATGTGAGATATCCTACACCCTAGGATTTTTCTCTGAATGCATGAAACCATTGGAGCCAGTGCTGAGTCCTTGCTGCCCAAAGTCATCTTCTGCAGGTGTTTATAGAGATGGAACAGCTGCTTCCTTTAAAAAGACATTCAAAAACCTGCTCATAACCTCTGTCCTCTCGTAAAAGTCAGAGATGTTTGGAGCTTTTGCCTCTGTGAGAAACAACCTCAGGGAGAAGTGGCATAAATTAACAACTCCTTGTTTTGCTTTCCTCTGGAAAAAACTTGTTTGTGTGTGTGGACATTTCTCTTCCAAACTGGGGAGGGGTTTTCTTCCTCTTTTTTCTTTTCCTCTTTTTTTTCCCCTTCTTTCTTTTTTTTCCCCCTCTTTCTTTTTTTCCCCTCTTTCTTTTTTTTCCCTCTTTCTTTTTTTCTTTTTCTTTTTTTCCCTCTTTATTTCCTTCTCTTTTTTCTCTTTCTTTTTCCCTCTTTCTTTTTTTCTCCTCTTTCTTTTTTTACCCTCTTTTTTCCTTCTTTCTTTATTTCTCTTTTTTCTTTCTTTTTTCCCTCTTTCTTTTTTCCTTTTTTCTTTCTTTTTTCTCTTTTTTCTTTCTTTTTTCTCTTTCTTTTTTTCCTTTCTTTTTTCCCCTCTTTCTTTTTCTTCCCTCTTTCTTTTTTCTCTTTCTTTTTTTCCCTCTTTCTTTTTTCTTTCTTTTTTCTTTCTTTTTTTCCTCGTTCCTTTTTTCCCCCTTTCTTTTTTCCCCCCTCTTTTTTTCCCTCTTTCTTTTTTTCTCCTCTTTCTTTTTTTCCCTCTTTCTTTTTTCCTCCTCTTTCTTTTTTTCCCTCTTTCTTCTTTTCCCTCTTTATTTTTTTCTTTTTCTTTTTTCTTCTTTCTTTTTTTCTCTTTCTTTTTTCCCCCTCTTTCTTTTTTTCCCTCTTTCTTTTTTTTCCCTCTTTCTTTTTTTTTCCTTCTTTCTTTTTTTCTTTCCTCTTTCTTTTTTTTCTTCCTCTTTCTTTTTTTTTTTCTTCCTCTTTCTTTTTTTTTTCTTCTTTTTCTACTGGTTCTTTCTAAAATAAGAAAAACTATGCTGCCATTCAGTGAGACCTGGCCAGGCTGGAGAGTGGGAGGAGAGGAACATCACAAAGTTCAACCAGGGCATGTGGTTGAACTGCACCTGGGGAGGAACAGGGAGTGCAGCTCTCCCGTGGCTCATGGATTGATAGATTCATGGAATGGTTTGGGTGGGAAGGGACCCTCAAGATCACCTAGTTCCAACCTTCTGCCATGAGCAGGCATGCCTTCCACTAGTCCAGGTTGCTCAAGGCCTCATCCAGCCTGGCCTTGAACACCTCCAGGGAGGGGACAACAATAACCTCCCCGGGTAACCTCCTCCAGTGTTTGTTTGGTCCCATTTATGGCCAGCATTCAGCTAGGGAGCAGCAGGATGATGTCCAGCAGAGCAGGACAACCCCTTCTGTGGCCACCACACCACATGCATGGAGTGATGGCCCTGGGAACCCTCCACATGATCCCCACCTGCACCCTTGGCTCTCCTCCATGCTGACTGCTGGCATCTGATCTCCCAATGTGCCAGGGAAACCTAACAGCTCTTGGGGTCTGAGCCCCACCAGCTCCTGGGGTGTGAGACCCACCAGCTCCTGGGGTCTGAGCCCCACCAGCTCCTGGGGTCTGAGACCCACCAGCTCCTGGGTTCTGAGCCCCACCAGCTCTTGGGGTCTGAGCCCCACCACCTCCTGGGGTCTGAGACCCACCAGCTCCTGGGGTGTGAGACCCACCAGCTCCTGGGGTCTGAGCCCCACCAGCTCCTGGTTCTGAGCCCCACCAACTCCTGGGGTCTGAGCCCCACCACCAATCCCACATCAGTCATCTGTATCTCACACACTCTGTGACCTGCTCAGGCTGCAGCAGCATTGCAGGCTCCTGGGTTTTCCAGCTTTCTGGAACCTGAGGCTGTCATCTCTTGTATATCTTGGCAGGCTGTTGAGGAGAACAGAACCTGGCTTGCAACCAGTGTGAAAAAATGTGGGGTTTGGTATTTATTTTAAACAACTCCCTCCACTGCTTTCCATCAGCAGTGCTGCACACATGCCCTGCTCCACCAGAGGCTCTGGGGTTGATTTATGAACACAAACCCAACCCATAACTTCTTAAAAAAAACCAAAACAAACAGTTGAATCTGACCAGGACACAGCTCTGGAATATCTTTGGAACTATTTCCATGTCAACTGGCTTTTCACATCCCCTCCTCCAGGCTGCATCCTGTAAAATCAGAAGCAAAAACCTTCCAGCCTGGATAGGAGAAATAAACTCTGCAGGATCACAGAATCAGAGTGGGTTTGATAGGAAGAGACATGGAAGATCATGGAGCCCAATCATTACCCCAGCACTGCCAGGTCACCTCTAAACCATGGCCCTCAGCTCCACATCTCCATGGCTGTGACACCCCTCCAAAGATGGGGACTCCCCCACTGCTCTGGCCAGCCTGGGCCAGGCCTTGGCAACCCTTTCTATGAAGCAATTATTCCTCATGTCCAACCTAAACCTCCCCCGGGGCAACTTGATGCCAGTTAGACCAAGCTGGGATTTGAGTTTCAGGCTGAGAGAGTTGGGGTGTTGAGTCTGAGAGTTGATTTGCAGGCTGAGAAGAGGCTCCAGGGAGAGCTGAGAGCTGCATTTCAGTATCTGAAGGGGACCTACAGGAAGGCTGGGGAGGGACTCTTCATGAGGGCTTGCAGTGATAGGATCAAGGGGCAATGGTTTGAAACTGGAGCAGGGCAGATTTAGGTTGGACAGCAGAGGAAGTTCTGGGCATGGTGAGACACTGGAGCAGGTGGAGGCCCCATCCCTGGAGGCAGTCAAGGTCAAAATTGATGGGGGGCCCTGAGCACCCTGCTCTAGATGGAGGTGTCCCTGCTGTCTGCAGGGATGATGGAGAAGATGACCTTGGAGGGACCTCTCCAACCTGATGCCATCTGCAAGTCTGTGCATTTCATGGAATCATAGAATCCTAGGATCAGTCAGGGCTGGAAGGGAGCACAAGGCTCAGCCAGTTCCAACCCCCCTGCCATGCCCAGGGACACCTCACACTACAGCAGGCTGGCCAGAGCCTCATCCAGCCTGGCTGCAAACACCTCCAGGGATGGGGCCTCAACCACCTCCCTGCACAACCCATTCCAGGCTCTCACCACTCTCCTGGGGAAGAACTTCTTCCTTATGTTCAGTCTGAATCTCCCCACTTCCAGCTTGATTCCATTCCCCCCAGTCCTGGCACTCCCTGAGAGCCTAAAAAGTCCCTCCCCAGCTTTCTTGGAGCCCCCTTCAGATCCTGGAAGGCCACAAGAAGGTCACCTCAGAGCCTTCTCTTCTCCAGACTCAACAGCCCCAACTCTCTCAGTCTGTCCTCATAGCAGAGCAGCTCCAGCCCTCTGCTCATCCTGGTGGCCCTTCTCTGGACACCTTCCAGCATCTCCAGATCCCTCTTGGAATAGAGGCTCCAGACCTGGATGCAGTACTCCAGGTGGGGTCTCAGCAGAGCTGAGCAGAGGGGGAGAATCCCCTCCCTTGCCCTGCTGGCCACACTTCTCCTGATGCAGCCCAGGCTCTGCTTGGCTCTCTGGGCTGCAAGTGCACACTGACAGCTCCTGCTGAGCTTCTCATCCCCCAGCACCCCCAAGTCCCTCTCCTCAGGGCTGCTCTCCAGCCAGTCCCTGCCCAGCCTGCATTTCTGCTTGGGATTGCCTCCACCCAGCTGCAGGACCCTGCCCTTGGTCTTGTTGAACCTCCTGAGGTTGGCTTGTGCCCACCTCTCCAGCCTGTCCAGGTCCCTCTGGATGGATCCCTTCCCTCCAGCCTGGCTGCTGCACCACACAGCTTGGTGTCAGCAGTCTGACCATTTCTCAGAGGCTGGGGGTTAAGAGGCACAGGGATGCTCTCATGAGGCACATCCAGTGTGGATGTGATCACTGACCTGATGGTTTTCCTGGCTTGGGGGAGAGCAGATCTCCATCAGCTTGCTGTTTTCATGTGGCTGAGTGATCCTGGAAGTCTCACACAAGCAAAAATCACCCCAGTAAGTGGAGCTGGTTCCACATGGGGAACTGTGGGTGCCTTGGTAGGGAATGAGGTTGGTTTCTGCTTGGCTGGAGGAAGTTACAGGCTTCAATGAGGAGTGACTCATTTTCTCTGGGAGAAGCTGCATTTAGATCAGACATGAAGAAGAAAATTCTTCCCTGTGAGGGTGGTAAGGCACTGGGATGGTTTGCCCAAGAAGTTATGCAGACTCCAAGGCTGGAAGTGTTCGAAGTCAAGTTGGATGAGTCCTTGATCAGCCTGGTCTAGTAGGAGATGTCCCTGCCCATGGCAGAGGGGTTGGAGCTAGATGGTCTTTAAGGTCCATCCCAAACCAGTCCTTGCAAAGCCACCACTTTCAGTCCTGCACAGCAGGAGCACAGTGATGAGGTCAGATCTGTGAGATGCCTTCAGTGCCATGTGGTGTGGAATAAGACAAGAGCAGATGAGTGGAAATGCCAACCAGTTGGTGGGGTTTGATTTGTTCTTTGGTTTGGATTGAGTTCCACCTGCTCCAGAGTCAACTCAGCTTCATCACCCAGCTCTGCTTTGCCCAGGAGCTGAGGTAAACACAGACTTACTGATGAGTGGCTGGAAGATGCAGAGCTGATTTGATCCTCACCAGATGCTGCTATTAGTGTCTTGGTGCTGATGAAGTCTGACCTCATCATCTTGGATGCCTTCAAAGCACTGGGTTCATGCTCTAATCAGGAGCCTGTGTGTGCATCTCCCAAATTCATCTTCTGCCCTGGCATCCTTCCAGTTGTTGTGTCTCTGATGAGGCTCTCAGGCCCCTGGTCTTGTGCTCCTGGGACTCTGGAGGTAGTCTTTCCTCCCTTTTCCCCTTTCTCTTGATCCTTTCTGATCACAAAGTCGTGGGCACTCCACCAGCCTTCAGACCTGCAGTCAAATTTCACCCTGTGCACACTGGGTGTAGCTTCAAGATGTCTCAAGTCCCTGCCCATGGCAGAGGGGTTGGAACTAGATGATCTTAAAGATCCCTTCCAACCCATTCTGTGATTCTCTCTGTGTCTTACCTCAAACCCATGCCATAATGCTCTTGTGTCCTCATTGCTGCACAGCTTCCAATGCTGTCACCTTACCATACTGGCAGCCCCAGCCCTCCTTGAGCTGCTGAGCTCTTCTGTGCAAGGGGTCTGAGGGGATGAAGCACCAATCAGGTTAATGATGACCTAATTAAGGTCTTTGGCCCTTTAAAATGTTTTATTAGCTTTAAAATGGTGGCACAGCTCAGAGGAAGAAGCTTGGATGAAGTTTACAAGAAAGCTGGGGAGGGACTTTTTAGGCTCTCAGGGAGTGCCAGGACTGGGGGGAATGGAATCAAGCTGGAAGTGGGGAGATTCAGGCTGGATGTGAGGAAGAAGTTCTTCCCCAGGAGAGTGGTGAGAGCCTGGAATGGGTTGTGCAGGGAGGTGGTTGAGGCCCCAGCCCTGGAGGTGTTTGCAGCCAGGCTGGATGAGGCTCTGGCCAGCCTGCTGTAGTGTGAGGTGTCCCTGGGCATGGCAGGGGGGTTGGAACTGCATGAGCCTTGTGGTCCCTTCCAACCCTGACTGAATCTAGGATTCTAGGATTCTCTGATGTGGCAGGTACTAAGAGGTAGCAGCTGTGGTTCAGATTGCTGGGGCACTTTCAACCCAAGCATCATGATTTTGATTTCTGAGGGGTTTACTCCCTTTGAAAATTGCTAAAAGCTTTCTGCAGCATCACAGCTTCAGTTTCTCAGCCCAAAACTGAGCAGGGCTCTGCAATTCCTCTGAGATGCTGGCTCTGCATCTCTCCATGGCTGGTGCAGGATGTGCTGGTTCAGCATGGGATGCTGGAGATCATGAAATCCCAGAATCTCAGCATGTTGGGGTTGGAAGAGACCTCTGGACATCATCCAGTCGAACCTCCCTCCTAAAGCAGGGCACCCCCAGCAGCTTGCCCAGCATCACAATGCCCAGCTGGCTTTGGAAGCTCTCCAGACAAGGAGACTCCACAACCTCTCTGGGCAGCCTGCTCCAGGCCTCCAGCACCCTCACAACAAAGAAGTTTCTCCTCCTGTTCAGATGGAACCTCCTGGGTGCCAGTTTGTGCCCATTGCCCCTTGTCCTGTCCCTGGGCACCACTGAGAAGAGTCTGGCCTCATCCTCTTGCCCCCCACAGGTCCTTCAGCTCTTGCTGAGCATTGCTCAGCTCCCCTCTGGGGCTGCTCTTCTCCAGGCTCACCAGCCCCAGGGCTCTCAGCCTTTCCTCCTCACAGAGATGCTCCAGGCCCCTCAGCATCTTTGTAGCTTCTGCTGGACTCTCTGCAGTAGTTCCCTGTCTCTCTTGAACTGGGGAGCCCAGAAATGGACCCATGACTCCAGCTGTGGCCTCACCACTGGCACATCTTCAATGGTCTGCTTTTTTTTTTTTTTTTGGATGGGAAAAGGTGGTTCCCAAAAGTAGATTTTTTTAACTGAAAGCAAAGAGTGTCAGAGAGAAAGAGAGAGAGCAGATGAGGGAGAAATGGGCTGAGATGATTGGAATGGAAAATTTTGAGCTGCTCTACCATAATTGGTATTTATGAAGGAGGGGAGTGAGTACTTGTTTGCTCCTAGATGGGAGATGTTTGGTGTCATAGCAACCAGCTGACTGCTAAATAATCAATACTGGAGCCTGGACATAAAGGCATAGACCTGTGGGTATGGAGCTCCTGCTTGAGATCTCTTCTTAGGTCCAAGTGCTGTTGTGTGAAGAGATTAAATGAATCTGCATAGAGAGAAATCCAGGGTGGGGCTGTGGCAGGGAGCTCAGCTGTGATAAATCTCTGTGATTTCAGAGCTCTGGAAGCTGCAAGTCAGGCTGAGGGGTCCACAGGGCACCCTGGCTTTGAGAGTTTTAACTCCTGATCATGGATGCAAAGTGCCTGCAGCTTCAGAGGTGACCACAGATCCTGGTTGTGTGTGAGGTGTCTCATGCTCTTTAAAGTTCAGGACAGGTTGTTCAGGGTGAGTGAGGAAATGCTGAGTTTTGGATTGCTCAGCCACCCTGAGAGGTCTAAACCTGGTTTGTGTGCTGGTATCACCATCCTGCAGGGTGAGCAAACCTTCCTCCCATGGGCACAAGATCTGGAAGCATGGGGGTGAGTGAGCACCAGAGGCAATCAAATCTGTGTTTAGCACATGTCCAAGGAAAAGCAATGGAGCTGGTGAAAGGGTCTAGAGAACAAGTGTTGTGAGGAGCAGCTGAGGGAGCTGAGGCCACCAGCATCCTGGTCTGCATCAGCAATAGTGTGGCCAGCAGGAGCAGGGCAGGGATTGTCTCCCTGGACTGGGCACTGTGAGGTCACCTCAAATTCTGATTTCAGTTTTGTGCCCCTCACTCCCAGAAGGACTGGAGCAGGTCCAGGGAAAGGCAACAAGGCTGGTGAAGGGTCTGGAGAACAGGGCTGGTGAGGAGCAGCTGAGGGAACTGGGGGTGTTCAGCCTGGAGAAAAGGAGGCTGAGGGGAGACCTGCTGGCTCTCTGCAGCTCCCTGAAAGGAGCTTGGAGCCAGGTGGGGCTTGGTCTCTTTTCCCAAGGGACAAGTGACAGGACAAGAGGAAACAAACTAAAGTTGCCCCAGGGAAGGTTTAGATTGGACATGAGGTACAATTTCTTCTGTGAAAGGGTTGTCAAGACCTGGCCCAGGCTGCCAGGGCAGTGGTGGAGTCCCCATCCCTGAAGGGGATCCAAAGCCTTGGAGATGTGGTGCTGAGGGCCATGGTTTGGTGTTGACCAGGCAGTGCTGGGTTAATGGTTTCTCCTGACCAAACTGCTTCCATGCTTCCATGGTTCTCTTCTGCTTTCAGTACCTTGCTCCATGGGCAGTGTCACTTCCACAGCTAGGAGCTCGGTGGCCAGACTGACTCCCTGTTTATATCTTTATGGCTTGGTTTTTATTTGTTTTTCAAACAGGAAGCAAACCTCAAGCCCAGAGAAGCAGCAAAGGCCAATGTGCCTTTTCTCCCCAGGACAGCACAGTGAGTGTGGTGCTGGTGGCAGAGCTGCTGGTTGAGGGAGGTTGGCTGTTGGCCATGGTGTTGGAAGTGCTGCTGTTTGCTGGCACTTGGTGTTTGCACCAGCGAAGATCACCGAGAGAGGATGAAACCAGCTAAATTGGGAGCTGAGGCATCTGGATCCACTTACTGCTGTGATTGATGGTGCCTAGGAACTGCAGGGGAGAAGGAGAGGTGGTGTTAGGACATCCATTTGACAGCAGAAGGGCTGCCAGATGACCCAGTTGCAGGCAGGCTTGTTTACGGTAACCCAGGGCCGTGCCGTGCCAAAGCTGTTGCTGCTCCTGCTCTTGTTGGTCTCTTAGCAGAATCCATGGCAGGCAGGCACAGGAAAAGGTGAGCTTTGCCTTGACCCCTTGAGGTGATCTCTTTTGCAATTCCAGAAGCAATTCAACTCCTCTGAGGGTCTTGTGGTGCAATAAACCCTGCCCAAACCACAGCCTGAGCTCCAGTGTGGTGTGCACCTGCACCCCACGTGCATGGACTCCTCCAGAGGTCCCTTCCAACCCCTACCATACCCATTATTGTTTTCAGAAGGAAGAATAAGAAAGAATCTGCTAATGGGCCCATGCTTGTTCTATTTGATATTTAGATGTTGCTCATGTCAAGGGTCAGGGCTAAGGTGGCCACCAAACGAGTGCCAGAGGCTCTCCATGAACCCCTCTGCTTCCCAAAGGGAAGAGAAAGGGAAGAAGGGAGAGGGACAGATGGGGTGGGAAAGAAACTAACCCAGCTGAGATGGAAAGAAGAAGAATGCCATGGAATAGAGAGACAGAGGGACACAAAGCAATATGGAACCCAACCCCTGGTGGCAATGATGGCACCATGGGCACCACTGCTGCTGGGGGCAGGCACTGGGCAAGTCCCAGCCTGGACTCAGCAGCAGATGGGAACTGGGTTCAGGAGCTGGATTCAGGAACTGGAGTCATAAACAAGGGGATGGTGATGGAAGGCAGAAGGAACAGCGTCCTCCTGGGACACCAGCCAGTGAAGAAGAGGCTTGACCCTGGTGCTCCCTCAGCTGTCCCCTGCAGCTGCCATCCATGGGCTGCAATCCCTTGTTGGGCAGTTGAGGGTCCCCTGTCCTGGCTCCTCCTCCCCACAGGTGCCACCTCTGCCTTCCTGCCCCCAGCATGGGGCACAAGCTGTGGCAGTGCCCTTGGTGTGGGCTGGAGCAAGTGCAAGGCAGAGGCTTTCTGCAGCCCAGCCCAGGCAGTGCCTGTCCCCATCAGGTTCTCACTGCTGGCAGCAGCTTGGCATTAACAAAAATGCTAAACAAATGCTAAACTTCCTTTTTTCCCATCAAGAAGCTCTGACCATCAGCACTCTTGAACAGAGTATCTAGAGAACTTCCCCTCTTCAAAGTAGCCCCCATCCTTCTGAAAAAAACCCCAAACCCCAAACCACTCCTTCCGGCCAGAGTGCCAGCTGCTGGTGGTGCAGCACAGCTGTGCCAGGCAGCAGCAGGCAGCCACTCCTGGTGCTTGCAGGAACATTCTCCTCCCCAGCCCTGTTCTCCAGACCCTTCACCAGATTCATTGCCCTTCTCTGGACCTGCTCCAGCCCCTCAATTCCCTTCTTGGAGTGAAGGACACAAAAGTGAACTCAAGGTGTGACCTTGCCAGTGCTGAGTACAGAGGGACAATCCCTGCCCTGCTCCTGCTGGCCACACTATTGCTGGTCCAGGCCAGGATGCTGGTGGCCATCCTGGCTACCTGGGCACACACCCTGGCTCATCTTCAGCCAGCTGTCAACAAACACCCCCAGGTCCTTTTCCAGCAGGCAGTTCCCAGCCACTGTGCCCCAGCCTGGAGCCTTCATGGGGTTGTTGTGACCCAAGTGCAGCACCCAGCACTTGTTCTTGTTGGACCTCATCCCATTCATGACAACTCTGTCACAACAGGCCCTGCTCAAAAGTCTGGCCCCAGCTTCCTGATCAGCCACTTCAAGCACTGAAAGGCCACCAGAAGATCTCCCTGGAGCCTTCTCTTCTCCAGGCTGAACACCCCCAATTCTCCCAGCCAGACCTGACAGCAGAGGGCTTCCACCCTCAGGTCACTGCTGTGGCCTCCTCTGGCCCAGCTCCAACAGACCACAGCCATTCCTATTTCCTGCTAAGAGCTGGAATCTCCTCACCCTGCTGCAACAAGTTGGTCCTCTTACAAACTTCCTGCCTCTCACTGGCACCAAGATCAGGCTGGCACCAAGCTACAGGAGCTGCACCTTGGGTTTGTCAGAGAACTTCGTGGAGCACCATAAATTAAAGCCAAGAGCAACAATTTATTCCTTTTTTGGGAAGCTTTGAAGGAAGGATTTGGGGTTTTATCTCCTTCACAACATCTCTGCTCCTCACCAGGCAGTAACAAACCCTCCCCCTTCTGAGGCAGAGGACAACCCAGCCCACCAAGGCTGAGTCAGCAGAGATTCATGCCTACTTTGCTCACTCTTTAATTAAGTTTTCTGCTCTTCCTTAATGAACAATTCCATCTCATGGTCACACTGACAGAATGTGTGAACATCTTCTTCTCAGTCTCATTTTGCTATTTCTCCTGTCCCTTTGTCCTGCATCATGCAGGTAGCTCTGACTTTAGTCCCTCAAGTCTGTTAAGAGCTGTCTGAGCTCATTACCCACTTCATTTCCTTGCCTGCTGGCAGAAGAGAGCTGCTGGTGGTGGAGAGCAGCAGCCTCAGTTGTCATCTGGTTCTTGGAGTGGAAGCTTTGTCCATGGAACAATGTCCCACAGACTGAAAGCTACCCAGGAGACAAAACAACTCAAGGGGCTGAATTTCTAGGAACTTCGAGTACTCACAAAGGACATTGTCTGGGTGCAGCTCAGAGGCACCAAATCACAAGGAGCTGCCTCCTTCTGTCAGAACACCTCAAGAGGCTGCAGCACTTAGCTGGGGACTGATCCGATCAGAGGAAAGGAGAACACAGCCTGAAATAGGAGGAAAGATCCCCTGAGAGACCCCAAAACAAGAAGAAAGCCCCAGCCAACCTCATGAAGTTCAACCAGGGCAAGTGTAGGGTCCTGCATCAGGAGAGGGGAGGACTGACCTGCTGGAAAGCAGCTCTGTGGAGAAAGGACCTGGGAGTGCTGGTGGACAGCAGTGTGCCCTTGCAGCCAAGAAAGCCAATGGTCTGCTGGGGTGCATGAAGAAAAGTGTGGCCAGCAGGTCAAGGGAGGTTCTCCTGTCCCTCTAATCTGTCTTAGTGAGGCCACATCTGGAGCACTGGGTCCAGTTCTGGGCTTCCCCAGGTCAAAAGAGACAGCTGGAGAGAGTCCAGAAGAGGCTATGAGGATGCTGAGGGACCTGGAGCAGCTCTGTGAGGAGGAAAGGCTGAGAGCCCTGGGGCTGGTGAGCCTGCAGAAGAGCAGCCCCAGAGGGGATCTGAGCAATGCTCAGCAAGAGCTCAAGGATCTGTGGGGGGCAAGAGGATGTGGCCAGACTCTTCTCAGTGGTGCCCAGGGACAGCACAATGGGCAGTGGGCACAAACTGGAACCCAGGAGGTTCCATCTGAACAGGAGGAGAAACTTCTTTGTTGTGAGGGTGCTGGAGCCCTGGAGCAGGCTGCCCAGAGAGGTTGTGGAGCCTCCTTGTCTGGAGAGCTTCCAAACCCCCCTGGCCATTGTGATGCTGGGCAAGCTGCTGTGGGTGCCCTGCTTTAGGAGGGAGGTTCGACTGGATGATGTCCAGAGGTCCCTTCTGAGCCCTGCCATGCTGGGATTCTGGGAAATCTCATAAAATCTCCTTATTTCACAGCTGTGTTGAACTCTTGAGATCTCCCTCCATCTCCATTTTAGTTTTACCCCCACCCAACCCATGGGAGAAGAAGAAATGCTGAGTCTTGGTGAGGCATCTCCCAGGAGCATAGCAGGGAATTTGGAACTGGGTGATCTTTAGTGTCCCTTCCAACTCAAACCATTCTGTGGTTGCATGATCTGGAGGGGATGAACCAACCATTCCATACTGTATGTGGGATGCCTCCTCTGCTGGGACCACTCCAGGTGTTATCTTCACCATCTGCCCACAAGTGAGTTGGGTGCAGCTCTACCAATATCCATCACTGAACACCCAGAGATGGTTTATTTTGGTTGCCATGTCCCTCACTACAGTCTGACACAGATTTTTGGCCAATAATTTACATTTTATGACTGTTTATGGGTTTTCTGCTCTTACTTAAAAAGACTTTAAACAAGGGAATGATGGAAAAAGGTCCTGGGAAGAGCTGCTGACTTTTCCCATGGGCTGGAGTTGGGCACTGGCACTGGTCCAGCGCACAGTAGGAGCAGTGGTTGGGGTTGGGCAGAGCCTTCATCATTCCATCTCAGGGTGATGCTCCTGATCCCACACCCCAGGCTACAGGCAGTGGGATGAGAACCAGGATGTTCCCCAGGGATCCCTGCCCTACTCCTCCAGACTTTGGGAGAGGGCAGCCTGACCTCATGGCTGCATCAAAGTGACACAACAATGACGTGACCTGAGGGTGGAAGCCCTCTGCTGCTGTTCAGCCTGGAGAGGAGAAGCCTGCAGGGAGATCTTCTGGTGGACTTTCAGTATTTAAAGGGGCTGGGGACAGAGTTTTGAGCAGGGTCTGTTGTGACAGGACAAGGGGGGATGCTTTGAACTCAAAGAGGAAGATTCAGACTGGAGAGAAGGAAGAAAGTTTTGACATAGACGGTGGTGAGACCCTGGCCGAGAGGTGGGTCCCAAGGTTGCCCAGAGAGGTGGGAGCTGCCCCATCCCTGGAACCCTTGCAGATCATGTTGGCTGGGGCTCTGAGCAACCTGCTCCAGTTGCAGATGTCCCTCCTGACTGCAGGGAGGTTGGACTGGATGAGCTTTCAAAGTCTCTTCCAACCCAAAGCAGTCTGTGATGCTATGTTTCCACAACATAAAAGCAGCAGAAGGCAGCCTGCTGTGGAGGGGCTGGCTTCTCCTGGCGGGAAAGGCAACATCAGGGCTGGATGAAGAAGAGGTTTAAGGAGCTCCTCAGTGCCTGCAGCACAGAGGGCTCCATTAGCACAGAGATGGAGCACAGCAAGAACAGCAGCTGGAGGCAGCCTCCAGAGAAACACTGCTCCCTTTTTCCATCCCTGCTCCTTTCTTCCTCCATCTGTGAAACCTCAGCCTTGTGTCTGCAACACTTGAGGCTTTTTACTTCTTTTCTCCCCCCACTATTTCTTTCTGGCAACAGATTTGACAGTTCTGGAGAACCAGCTCCTCTCCCCAAGGTGAGCACACATCTTCTGCTCCTTCAGAGCTTACAGTGAAATTCATATCACTGGTCCCAGCCATGCTGAGTGAAAGTGGGGAGCTGTTGGCTTTCTCCTGGCTGAGGATGAGGCACCCCTGAGGATGAAACACCACTGGTAGGTTGGCTTAGCAGTGCCATTTCTCCTCTCTGCATGTTCTGCAAGCTATGCAGAACTTGAGCAGAAGCAGAGACATTGGCTGGGGCTCAAAAGATTTTTTTCTTTGCCCACCCAAGGTCAATAGAGCTCCATGGAGCAGGATCATAGTATCATAGAACAGTAGGGGTGGAAAGGACTTCCGAAGATCATCCAGTCCAACCCCCCTGCTAAAGGAGGGGCCCACACAGCAGCTTGCCCAGCATCACAATGCCCAGCTGGGTTTGGAAGCTCTCCACACAAGGAGACTCTTGGGCAGCCTGCCCCAGATGATGCTAGAAGGTCTCCTAGATGATCTCCAGAGATCCCTTCCAACCCCCAGCATGCTGGGATTCTGGGACTGGCTAAGGAAGATTAAAGTTCTTTGAAGTGCTTTGCTGTGATCCCTGTGGTGGTTGCTCTGGTGACCTTTATCTCCCTCCATAATTTATCTGGGCATCTGGTTGCAATCCAGATGCTCTCCACTGTTGCCTGCAGCTCCCAAGCCAGGGCTGCTGCTCTCTCTCTGCCTCTGTCATTAGTGATTGGATTTCTTCTGGCCTCAGCACTCAGCATTGACTGAGCTGCCATGTGCTCCATGTTTGAATAAAGAGCTGAAACTCCAAAGTTCTTTCTTCATTAATTCTTCTGCCCATGCTTTCTTCCCCCAGCTCTACTGCAGCTCATAAAGCAGCAGCTTTCCAGAAAGCAAAATCCTTTGTAATGGGAAAAAAAAAAAAGAAAAAAAACAGAAAAAAGAAAAAAAGGGAAAAAAAGAAAAAAAAAAAAGAAAAAAGGGGGGAAAAGGAAAAAAAGGGGAAAAAAAGGGGAAAAAAGAAAAAAAGAAAAAGGGAAAAAAGGAAAAAAGATAAAAGGGGGAAAAAAGAAAAAGAGAAAAAAAGAAAAAAAGGAAAAAAAAAAGGAAAAAAGGAAAAAAGGAAAAAAGAAAAAAGAAAAAAGGAAAACAAAGGAACAAAGGAAAAAAGGAAAAAAAGAAAAAAGAAAAAAAGAAAAAAAGAAAAAAAAAGAAAAAAAAAGAAAAAAAAAAGAAAAAAAAGGAAAAAAAAGGGAAAAAAATAAAAAAAAAAAAGAAAAAAAAGAAACCGAAGCATCAGGAAACCCGAGTCTGGTGGTAGAGCTACTGGGGGTGTTGCTGCTGAGCACCACATTGATACTGGGTGGCACAAAGCTGCTCCTGCCCTCCGTGATTCCTGCCCAGGCTGAGGGAACTGAGGAACAGGAGTGAGGTCACAGAATTCCCAGTCAGCAAGGAGGTCACCTGCATCCTGCTCTGAAGCTCTCAAACCTGGGATGGACACAGAGAGTCATTTCACAGAATTGCAGCATGATGAGGGTCAGAAGGGAGACTCTGGAGATCATCCAGTCCCACCCCCTGCCCCACAGCAACTTGTCCAGCATCACAATGCCCAGCTGGGCTTGGAAGCTCTCCACACAAGGAGACTCCACAACCTCTCTGGGCAGCCTGCTCCAGGCCTCCAGTACCTTCAAAACAAAGAATTTTCTCCTTCTGTTCAGATGGAACCTCCTGGGTTCCAGTTTGTGCCCACTGCCCCTTGTCCTGCTGCTGGGCTCCATCCTCTTGCCCCCCACAGGTCCTTCAGCTCTTGCTGAGCATTGCTCAGCTCCCCTCTGGGGCTGCTCTTCTGCAGGCTCACCAGCCCCAGGGCTCTCAGCCTTTCCTCCTCACAGAGATGCTCCAGGCCCTTCAGCATCCTCATAGCTCTTTGTAGGTCCTGCAACTGGTCAGAATGAATGGATCCCAGATCCCCACCTTGCTCACCAGCACATGCACAGGAGATGCCTGGAGCAGGAAAGCTCTGCTGGTCCCTCTGACAGGTTCTGCATGGGGTGGTGAGGAATGCTGGTCCTTCTCATTACACAATCAGTGTCTGGAGCAGCTTGCCAGGCTCTGTTGTGAAACACCTTCAGTATTTCAGCAGAGATCCCTCTGAGGAGCACTGCCAAGGAGACATCGTGTTCTGAAGAGTCAGGATTGCTGACACAACTGAAACGGAAAGCAAGCTCCTCCAGCATCCAGCAAACCTCTGCTGGAGACACACAGAGGTTGTTCTTCCAGCTGGGCTCTGTCTCACCTTGCTGACATGCTTCAGTCCTCTCCCCTGGGTCACCTCCATGAGCTGAACCACCAGCAAAAGAAACCTTCAAAGCTTTGGGCAATGACTGGAAGCTCAAACACAGTTTCAAAGCAGAGAACTAGGACATGGGAAGCACATCTGAATGGCTTCAGGTGGGACCTGATGGTGCCTTGCCTGCCTGCAGGGTTTTTGATGCATGCCTGTGGCTGCTGGATATAGAAATGGGACAAAATGGGTGGGAAGGCAACATCTGGCACTGCAGCACTGGTGCTGCCAGCTGCCTGCTTGTAGGTGACACATAGTTGTGGTCAGGTCCAGGTTTAAGCATCTTCCCCTGGATAAACCCAAGGGATTGAAGAATGAAAGTCCTGGCTGCTGTGCTGTGACCATGAGGTGACCGAGGCAGCCAGGAGGACAAGCATGGGTGATCCTGGGGTGAAAGCTTGCTGCCATGTATGCTGGCCCTTGGCACACCAGCCCTTGGCACATCAGCCCTTGGCACACCAGCCCTTGGCATGCCAGCCCTTGTGACACCAGCCCTTGGCATTCTAGCCCTTGGGACACCAGTCCTTGGCATGTCAACCCCTGGCACACCAACTCTTGCACTCTCACCACCTTTCTCAACACTGGCACTGCTGCCAGCAAGCTCCCAGTCTGGGAAAGGTCATGCTTGGTGCAGAACCAGATGTAGTGCTGGGAATGCAGATGGGGAAGGTCTAATGGGGAGCCTGAGCTGGCTTCACCCCCTGTCTGCTGCTGGTGGTGTGAAATCTCCAGGTCATGCTGGCACAAAACCCCTCTTGATTGGGCTGCCAGCTTCTCTCTCCTGGGCTGCTGCTTGAGAAGAAAGAAAAGGACAAGGTGATCCCTGGTATTTCCAGATGGTGATGTTCTCAGTGGAGAGCAGCTGGGTTGCCCACGAGCTGCAGAGCTCCCACTGCAGTTCTCAGAGGGGTATCTGATGCCCCAGGTGTCTCCCCCACCATGGAGATGGATTCTTTAGCCCCTGCTGAGCATTCAGCAGATCCCCTCTGGGGCTGCTCTCCCCCAGGCTCAACAGCCCCAGGGCTCTCAGCCTTTCTTCCTCACAGAGATGCTCCAGACCCCTCAGCATCTTCATAACCCTTGGTAGGTCCTGCTGCTAGGCTCAGCTAATGGATCTCAGGCCATCTCTTCCCCACCCTATTCATCTTTGGAGCCTCTGCTGGACTCTCTCCAATAGTTCCCTGTCTCTCTTGAACTGGGGAGCTCAGAAGTGAAACCAGGACTCCAGGACCCCACCTGGAGTACTGCATCCAGGTCTGGAGCCTCTATTCCAAGAGAGATCTGGAGATGCTGGAAGGTGTCCAGAGAAGGGCCACCAGGATGAGCAGAGGGCTGGAGCTGCTCTGCTATGAGGACAGACTGAGAGAGTTGGGGCTGTTCAGTGTGGAGAAGAGAAGGCTCTGAGGTGACCTTCTTGTGGCCTTCCAGGATCTGAAGGGGGCTCCAAGAAAGCTGGGGAGGGACTTTTTAGGCTGTCAGGGAGTGACAGGACTAGGGGGAATGGAATCAAGCTGGAAGTGGGGAGATTGAGAGTGGAGGTGAGGAAGAAGTTCTTCCCCATGAGAGTGGTGAGAGCCTGGAATGGGTTGTGCAGGGAGGTGGTTGAGGCCCCAGCCCTGGAGGTGTTTGCAGCCAGGCTGGATGAGGCTCTGGCCAGCCTGCTGTAGTGTGAGGTGTCCCTGGGCATGGCAGGGGGGTTGGAACTGGATGATCCTTGTGCTCCCTTCCAACCCTGACTGATTCTAGGATTCTAGGATTCTATGTGGCCACACTAGGGCAGAGCAGAGAAGGAGGAGAACCTTCTTCAACCTGCTGGCCACGTTCTTCTTCACCCATCTTTACCTGGGTGCTTTAGAAGCTGGCTCTTTCTTTGGATTTCTCCCCCCTCCCCCTAAATTAGGTGACAATAGCAGGTGACCCTCAGGAAGCCTTTAGTGGTTGCAGCAGTGTTAGTCATGGAATCATAGAATGGTTTGGGCTGGAAGGGACCTCTGGAGGTCATTTGGTCCAACCCCCTCTGCAGTGAGCAGGGGCATCCTCAATTAGATCAGGTTGCCCAGAGCCCTGTCAAGCCTCACCTTGAATATCTCCAGGGATGGGGCCTCTACCCACACCTGGGCAACCCTTTGTGTTCCACCACCCTGGTCAGTGATGCCTGCAAACCACCCCTTTGGTTAAGGTGACATTCTGAAGTGCCCCAATGCCCAAGGACAAGAGGTGGTGAGCTGCTTCCATTAGGAGCAACACCTTCTAACCTTCTGCACAACACACCTTTTGCCACCCCATGGAGAAAGAGACACCTCATGGATCTCTGTGCTGGCTCCAAGGGCTCTCTGCTGTGGAAGCAGCAGGGGAGGGCATGAGATCCACTCTGGGCACATGGCCAGGAGGCAGCAGGTGAGGGCAGAGAGCTGGGCAGCAGCTGGGGAAATGCTGGTTAATAACTGACAGAAGACTTCACAGCCATGTCCAGCGTGGTGACAGGTCCCAGGTCTGGAGAGCTCTGTGTCCCCACCTTCCCCAGCTGGATGCTCAGCTTCCCCAATGCCACAGGTGCAGTTTAAGTCAGGTAGCCCAGCCTTGTCCTGGGCTGATCCCCAGCAGTGTGGGCAGTAGGGGCAGGGAGGGGATTCTGCCCCTCTGCTGTGTTCTGCTGGGACCCCACCTGCAGTGCTGGGGCCAGCTCTGGGGTCCTCAGCAATGTGGAAGCCACAGCAATGCTGGGAGGGCTGGAAGCCTTCTGCTGTGAGGCCAGGCTGAGAGAGTTGGGGTTGTTCAACCTGGAGAAGAGAAAGCTCCAGGGAGAGCTTCTGGTGGCCTTTCAGTGCTACAGGGGGTCAAGAAAAAGCTGGGGACAGACTTTTGAGCAGGGTCTGTTGCGACAGGACAAGGGGGGATGGTTTGAACTCAAAAAGGGAGATTCAGACTGGAGAGAAGGGAGAAATGTTTGGCACTGAGGGTGGTGAGAGCCTGGCCCAGGCTGCCCAGAGAGGTGGGAGCTGCCCCATGCCTGGAACCATTGCAGGGCAGGTTGTTTGGGGCTCTGAGCAAGCTGCTCTAGGTGCAGCTGTCCCTGCTGACTGCAGAGGATTAGACTGGATGAGCTTTAAAGCATCAACCCAATGTATTCTCTGATCCACGAAGCCATCAGGGTTTCCTAAGAAAGCTTTTCCTGCTCATGAAAGCAGAAAGCAAACAAACTGTTTCCTCCTGTGCCTCCTGGAGTAAAAGACCTTCTGCATCACTCATTTGCTGCAGTCCTGAGCCCACAGAAATCAAGTTTTTATTGCTCTTCTGGTGCAGCTTGAGGCCATTTCCCTTCTACCTTCTACCACTTTCTTCTTGGGACAAGAGACCAACCCCACCTGGCTCCAACAAACTTTCCAGGCAGCTGTAGAGAGCCAGAAGGTCTCCCCTCAGCCTCCTCCAGGCTGAACAACCTGAGATCCTTCAGCTGCTCCTCACAAGACCTGCTCTCCAGACTCTTCACCAGCTTCATTGCCCTTCTCTGGACTCACTCCAGCAGGTCCTCAAAGAAGATCTTGAAGGTCCGTTCCAACCCAAACCAGTCTGTGGTTGTATGACCCCCCAAGGATGATGAAGTCAAACCCAGCAGCTCCCCTTCCCCTCATGTGTCCTGCAGCTCCAGGGGGTCTGGGCAGACATGACACATCATGGACAAACCCTGCCAGCAGATCCCAGCATCGTTGCCAGGAGTTGTTCCTCTCCCTGCTGGCATTCCTGCTGCAGCAGTCAGAGCTCTCTGCAGTTTCTTTTTTTTTCCCCCTCCCTTGACAGGAACTAAAATCCATTTTTTGGTTGGATTTCAGCCTGGGAAGATTTTCCTAGCATTAAGCCTCCCTTCAAGCCCCTACATCTAAGGAGACATTCCCAGAGCTGCTGATCTCTGCTTCCTTATTTCTTGCTGCTCAGACAGCAAGAAGGAGAGGCACCCATTAACTCACACACACAGTTCATCACCCAGCTGCAGACCACCAGCCCCAGGAGATCCTCAGTGACCTGGCCAGGCTGGAGAGTAAGATGAGGAACCTCAGGAAGTTCAACCAGAGCAAGAGGCAAGGTCCTGCACATGGGAGTGAATACCCCCTGCACCAGCACAGCTGAGGGGTGACCTGCTGGAAAGCTTCTCTCTGGAGAAGGACCTGGGAGTGCTGGTGGACAAGTTGACTATGAGCAGGGGGGCTGGAGGGGATGATCTCCACAGGTGTCTTCCATCCCCAGCCATGCTGAGATTGTGTGACCTGTCCTGGTTTTGAGCTACCCAAGATCGCTGCTGGTAGGGAACACTGGCTTCTGTCCCAGAAAAATGTCTGTGGGTGCTGGTGACACTGGTGACAGGCCTGCCTAGCCATCTGCCTGGCAACCCTGTCACCATGTCCTCATGCAGCAGAAAGCCCTGGGCAAGGCAAGAATTCCGAGCACTCATCTCCTTCACTGCCAGTGTGCTGTGGTTGAGTGCTGCAGAGCTGCTTGTGGAGAAGCTGCACAACACACCTTGGATGTGAGGAACAATTTTCTTCCCCTTGAGGGTTCTCAAGGCCTGGCCCAGGCTGCCCAGGGCAGTGGTGGAGTCCTCATCCCTGAAGGGCTACCAAAGCTGTGCAGATGTGGTGCTGAGGGCCATGGTTTGGTGTTGACATGGCAGTGACCTGCTGGGCTAATGATTGGACTCCATGATCTTAAAAGTCTCTTCCAACCAAACATATCTGAAGATTCTGTGATTCCATGGAAGGTGTCAAAGCCCTCACTGTCAGCTGAGGTGGGACAGGAATTTGCACCAACATAGCTACATGAGAGAATCATTGAACCATAGAATCACTGAGGCTGGAAAAGACCTTCAAGACCAGAGCCCAACCATTAACCCTAAGTCCACCTCTAAGCCATGGCCCTCAGCACCAGATCTACAAAGCTTTGAGATCTCTCCAGGGTTGGGAACTCCACCACTGCCCTTTGCAGCCTGGACCAGGCCTTGACAACCCTTAAGGAGAAGAAATCATTCCTCATGTCCAAGCTAAACCTCCCCTGGGGCAATCTGAGGTCATTCCCTCTTGTCCTGTCACTTGCTCCTTGGGAGAAGAATGTTCTTTCCTTCTGGAAGACCAAACCTTCTGATGGAACATGGCAGAAGCATGAAACCAGAGCTTTAAGAGCAGGGAGGGGTGCAGCATGACCTTGTCATGTGTTTGGAGGAGCTCAGTGCAGAAGTGGTCTCCACCTGAGACCAAGCAAGCAGATAAACCTGATGGCCAGCAGGCAACCACTGAGTGGTCCAGCAAGCCATCAGCTGAATTATTAACTTCCACATTGTTCCTGTAATCAGCCTCATTTATTGACAGAGCTGCTGCAACAGTCCACTTACAGTAACTCTGATAATTCTGCTGTGTCAACACCTTGGAGAGGGCAAGGGGAATGGGTCCAAGCCACCCACCCTGGTGGCTTTGTGGTTTTAAAGTGAGGGAGAAGATGGGGAGGAGGCAAAAGGAGCTTCCTTGCTACTTTTCAGCCTGAAACTCGTTTGGGTTTAGTTTCTCCCCGAGTAAATGTGGACAAAGTGATGGCAGCTGTAAGGCCTGACAGATGAGGTGTCACAAACAGGCTCCAGGTGACAACAGGGGGTTGCAACCAAACCCTCCCAGGCTCTGAGTGGTGCTGAAGGTCAGCAAGCACAGAGCAGCTCCAAGGGGCTGTGGTGGATGGCCAGGCTGTGAGTGCTGAGGGACGGAGCAGGACACCTGGGGCTTGTCCTGCTGCCCACCACAGCTTCTGCAGCCCCAAGTGCCAGGAGTGTGTGTGGGAGGTGCAGGTCACCACTAAACCATGGACACAGAAGGAGACTTGCTGTGGCAAGGCAGCATTTCTGCTGCTGGGCTTTCTAGAGGCTGAACTGACTCCTGGTTTGCTGAAGAAGGTTGATGTCCACCTCAGAAAGTTTAGGAAGATGCCCAGCAGGAACCCTTCAAAGGTGGGACTTGTGTGTTCACTCCTTGTCCTCCAGACTGGGCACTGCTGGCAGCTGCCACCACAAACACAACCTTCTTCAGCAGTCATTGAGTCTGTGTCCCTGTTTGTCACCTTTGGGGAGGAGGCTGTGGCCTTGGCAGGGGACAGAAAGGACAGAAAGGACAGAAAAGACAGAAAGGACAGAAAGGACAGAAAAGACAGAAAGGACAGAAAGGACAGAAAAGACTTCTTACCCTCCAGGATGCACATTTATCTGGAGGTCTAACCTGCTTTATCACTTCTCTGGCTGTGGTGCTGGGTGGGCATCAAGGACTGCTCCTGAGTGCATCATCCAACCAAGCTTCAAGGACCTTCTCAATCAAAGCAGAGATCATTTTGTTGTGCTTTGGATAAAATGTTGTCATTAGAAGGCTCCAGGTGAATGTTGTTGTGGTGGGTGTAATGAGGTGATGAAGGAAAGGCTCTGTTTGGAGGCAGTAATCTGCAGGGTCTGCAGCCTCTCCTCAGCTTCCTGCCAAGGGTCTTCAAAACATCAAAAGCAGCAGCATGAAAGGATGGGAGGGGCAGAAATCTGATTATCCTGGCCCTGAATCATTTATTTCCAAGGTGTTCCAACACATCCAAGGCCTGCAAATCAGGGACCTATCTCATTGATCTCACATCCTTCATCTTACATCTCCCCATCTTCAGGAGGTGTAAGGTAACAGCACAGACTGAACCCAAAATGAGCAGCTCCTGAAGACCAGGAAGGACAATGGCAGGGTTTAGTGTGGGGGCATAGTGGATGCATCAGTGAGGGCTTTACCTGTCCTCTTCTGAGAGAAAGTCATGGCTTGATGGCTCCAGGAGAAAGAGTCTCTGCCATGCCTGGCAGTTTGAGTCTAAGGCCACAGTCACTGTCTTCTATACATGGCACCTAAAGCATGATGTGAAGCTCTCTAGTGTGGTCTAGAATCACTGAGCCCTCACAGAACCAGAGAATCCCAGACTGGGTTGGGTGGGAAGGGACATCAGCAGGGACATCCCCAACTAGAGCAGGCTGCTCAGAACCAGAAGAGAAGGCTCTGAGGTGACCTTCTTGTGGCCTTCCAGGATCTGAAGGGGGCTCCAAGAAAGCTGGGGAGGGACTTTTTAGGCTCTCAGGGAGTGACAGGACTGGGGGGAATGGAATCAAGCTGGAAGTGGGGAGATTGAGAGTGGAGGTGAGGAAGAAGTTCTTCCCCAGGAGAGTGGTGAGAGCCTGGAATGGGTTGTGCAGGGAGGTGGTTGAGGCCCCAGCCCTGGAGGTGTTTGCAGCCAGGCTGGATGAGGCTCTGGCCAGCCTGCTGTAGTGTGAGGTGTCCCTGGGCATGGCAGGGGGGTTGGAACTGGATGAGCCTTGTGCTCCCTTCCAACCCTGACTGATTCTAGGATTTCTATGATTCTGTGATTTGATTAACCCCAAAACACTGACCTGCAGCAGTTCCAGGGATGGAGAATCTCCCAGCTCTCTGGCCAGCCAAACCAGGCTCTCACCACCCTCAATGTCAGATATTTCTTCCTTCTCTCCTTCTCGAATCTCCCTCTTTTGAGTTCAAACCATCACTCCTTGTCCTGTCACAACAGGCCCTGCTCAAAGCCTGTCCCCAGCTTTCCAATCAGCCTCTCGAAGCACTGAAAGGCCATCAGAAGGTTTCCTGGATCCTTCTCTTCTCCAGGCTGAACAGCCCCAACTCTCTCAGCCTGGCCTCACAGCAGAGGGCTTCCACAGTGGAACATCTCCCTGGTCTCAAGTTGTTGCACACCATGAAGAGTGGTGTAGACTCAGTGATGGAGGACCTCCTTCAGAGGAGCCTGGAGGTGTCTGCAGGTTGCAGAGCTCTCACAGTAGGAGAGAGAGGCTGTGCCCTTTTCCTGTGCTGGCAGAATGTGACAAAACCTTGCTAGATGTGTGCAGTGAGTTCCTGGGCATGCTCCTGCCTCTGGTCTTTAAACGTGTTGATGTTGAGATCCAGTGAATTGCAAAGACATCAGGCAAAATCCAGCTGACTCCAGACTGCCCCACAAAGCACAAGCTGTTGGGAATGACATCTTGGCATAGAATTGCCTGGGTGGGAAGGACTGAAGATCATCAAGTTCAACCATAACTTAACCTCACCCTGTACAAAACTGTTAGACCATATCCCTAAGTTTATCAGCCAAATGTCTTGTCAACTTCTCCAAGGATGGGACTCCATTGCTGCCTTGGAAGAAATTGTTCCTCATGTCCAACTTAAACTTCACCTGGGGCAGCCTGAGGCCATTTGTTCTGTCATTTGTTCCTTGGGAGAAGAGACCAAACTCCACCTGACTCCAACAACCTTTTCAGGGAGTTGTAGAGAGCCAGAAGGTCTCTCCTCAGCCTCCCTTTCTCCAGGCTGAACAACCTCAGTTCCCTCAGCTGCTCCTCACCAGCCCTGTTCTCCAGGTCCTTCACCAGCTCCATTGCCCAAGTCTTCATGCTATAAAGTCCCTCTGCAACAGGGTGGATCCTCCTTGCCATCTACAAGCCCAAGCATTTTAAGAAGGGAAAAAAAGCACCATGGAGAGAGAGAGGGGAGGGAAAAGAGAAGAAACAGAAGAGGGAACAGCAGGGCTGAAGCAGAAGGGGATGCTTGGTGGCTCTGGCACATGTAATCATAGAACCATTTTGGTTGGAAGAGACCTTTAAGATCATGGAGTCCAACCATGAGAGCCCAGCACTGCCAGGGCACCACTAAACCATGGCCCTCAGCACCACATCAACACAGCTTTGAAACCCCTCCAGGGATGGGGACTCCACCACTGCCCTGAGCAGCCTGGGCCAGGCATTGACAACTGTCAAGGGTAAGAAATTGTTCCTCATGTCCAACCTAAACCTCCCCTGGGGGAACTTGAACCCATTTCCTCTTATCCTGTCACTTGTTTCTTGGAAGAAGAGACCAACCCCCCACTGGCCTTCACCCACCTTGCAGGGAGCTGTAGAGAGCCAGAAGGTCTTCCCTGAGTCTCCTTTTCTCCAGACTGAACACCCCCAGCTCCCTCAGCTGCTCCTCACCAGCCCTGTTCTCCAGACCCTTCACCAGCTTCATAGCCCAAGTCTTCATGCTGTAAAGTCCCTCTGCTACAGGGTGGATCCTCCTTGCCATCTACAAGCCCAAGGTCCAGTGGAACCACTGAATTTCTTCTCCCTGAGGGATGCATGGAGTTGCCATGGCTGCCCTCTGTGCAAACAGCCTGGATGTGAAGGGTGAGTGGAGAAGCTTTCTGACAACAGTGTTTACAATAAATCATAAGAACTGGGGCTTCCTACCAAAACAGAGAGGCCCACAATGTAAATACATTATCCTCAGCCAAATGCCTTTCAAGATCTCCCACACAGCTCATCTTCAGAGCTGCTCTTTCATCTCCTGCTCTGGACTGAGGACAGGAGAGGAGCTGCTGCTCATCCCCCATGAGCATCGGCACTGGGGCTCAGTGAGGCTGCTCTGAGCTTCAGGGGGATGCCAAGCCAGGATCATCCTGGGTTATCCTATCCTGTATTCTGTCATGCTGAGGCCACAGCTGGGGTCCTGGCTCCAGTTCTGGGCTCCCCAGTTCAAGAGAGACAGGGAGCTACTGGAGAGAGTCCAGCAGAGGCTCCAAAGATGCCGAGGGGGCATCACTGTGAGGAGGAAAGGCTGAGAGCCCTGGGGCTGGTGAAGAGCAGCCCCAGAGGGATCTGATCACTGCTCAGCAAGAGCTAAAGACCATGTGGAGAGGATGTGGCCAGACTCTTCTCAGTGGTGCCCAGGGACAGGACAATGAGCAAAGGGCACAAATCAGGAGGTTCCACCTGAACAGGAGGAGAAACTTGTTTGGTGTGAGGGTGCTGGAGGCCTGGAGCAGGCTGCCCAGAGAGGTTGTGGAGTCTCTTTGTGTGGAGAGCTTCCAAAGCCAGCTGGGCATTGTGATGCTGGGCAAGCTGCTGTGGGTGCCCTGCTTTAGCAGGTGGTTGGACTGGATGATCTCCAGAGGTCCCTTCTAACCCCCACCATGTGGGGATTCCGGGATTCTGAAGTCAGAATTAATTCTCCTCTTGACTTCATCCCTGAAAAATCTGAATCTTGGGTCTCTTCCCTAACCCCACCTGCAGTTAAATGGACAGTTTCTGTTCGTGCTTCCCAAGGAATGGAACCACTGAGGAGAATCAAGCATGGGGGAGGAGGGTGGGGGGTGTTGGTTCTTGGATATCCAACAGGAGCTTTGCAATGCACAAGCAAGATAACCACCAAGCCTATCTGGGTCCTGCTGGCAGCAGTGCTGGGGAAGGGCTGAATTTGCCCTCCCAGGGAGCACTGCCACCCCCCAGGCTGCAGGTGTGTGGGCTGTGCTGGTGTGCCAGTGCTGGGACAATAACTCCTCACTGCTCCCTGAAGCCAGGCCAAGCTCTGGTGAGCTCAGTGCTCACCCGAGTGCCCACGCTTCCGCCGGGAGAAACCTGGGAACCCAGAAAAGAGGCAGCTGGTTAAATTATAACCTGTTGTTCTCCAGGGAAATGGCTGCAGATTAATCATGCTCAGGAAGGAGCTGGGGCTCAGCCAGCCCTTCTCAGAGCAGGAATCTCAGGGACATTAATCCCAGCACAGCTTCATGGTGACTCGAGTCCCCATAAATTGGGGGTGAGCCACAGGACTCAGCCTGTAAACACCTTTCTGGTACCACTGCTCTTGCAAATGGCTTTTGGAAAAGATCCACCAGCCCCAAGTCAGCTGGATCTGAGCAGCCTGTGGATTGCAAGATGTTCTTCCACCCTCAGCAAGTTTGCTGATGACACCAAGCTGTGTGGTGCAGCAGCCAGGCTGGAGGGAAGGGATCCATCCAGAGGGACCTGGACAGGCTGGAGAGGTGGGCACAAGCCAACCTCAGGAGGTTCAACAAGACCAAGGGCAGGGTCCTGCAGCTGGGTGGAGGCAATCCCAAGCACAAATGCAGGCTGGGCAGGGACTGGCTGGAGAGCAGCCCTGAGGAGAGGGACTTGGGGGTGCTGGGGGATGAGAAGCTCAGCAGGAGCTGTCAGTGTGCACTTGCAGCCCAGAAAGCCAAGCAGAGCCTGGGCTGCATCAGGAGAAGTGTGGCCAGCAGGGCAAGGGAGGGGATTCTCCCCCTCTGCTCAGCTCTGCTGAGACCCCACCTGGAGTACTGCATCCAGGTCTGGAGCCTCTATTCCAAGAGGGATCTGGAGATGCTGGAAGGTGTCCAGAGAAGGGCCACCAGGAGGAGCAGAGGGCTGGAGCTCCTCTGCTGTGAGGACAGACTGAGAGAGTTGGGGCTGTTCAGTCTGGAGAAGAGAAGGCTCTGAGGAGACCTTCTTGTGGCCTTCCAGGATCTGAAGGGGGCTCCAAGAAAGCTGGGGAGGGACTTTTTAGGCTGTCAGGGAGTGCCAGGACTGGGGGGAATGGAATCAAGCTGGAAGTGGGGAGATTGAGAGTGGAGGTGAGGAAGAAGTTGTTCCCCAGGAGAGTGGTGAGAGCCTGCAATGGGTTGTGCAGGGAGGTGGTTGAGGCCCCAGCCCTGGAGGTGTTTGCAGCCAGGCTGGATGAGGCTCTGGGCAGCCTGCTGTAGTGTGAGGTGTCCCTGGGCATGGCAGGGGGGTTGGAACTGGATGATCCTTGTGGTCCCTTCCAACCCTGACTGATTCTAGGATTCTATGATTTTATTCCATGAGTCAAATATGTATTGCTGTTCATTTGAAAGACCTCAAGGAGTTTTAGGTTGAAGATTAGGTTGGAGAAACTTCTTGAAAGGATTCTCAAAAGCTGGAACAGACTGCCTGGGGAGGTGGTGGAATCCTCATGCTTGGAGGGGTTTGAAAGAAGCAGAGATGTGATGAACTCTACCAGCCTTGGTAGAGTTAGAGAATGATTGGACTTGTTCTTGGCAAGTCTTTTCCAACCCAAACAAATCCATGATTCTATGGAAAGTGGCTTTGGGTGCACAGCTCCTGTAGCTACTTCAGCCCTTGTCCAAAATCTGTAGCTGTATTGGTGGGACCTGAAATACTCCACTGAATATAGAGGACCTTACCTGCAGCCCGTGGGGATGCTTCCACTTCCAGCAGAGAGAGGTTTTGGTTGGATGAGACCTCCAAGATCATGGAGTCCAACCATTAACCCAAGCACTGCCAGCTCACCACTAAACCATGGCCCTCAGCACCACAACTACACAGCTTTGAAACCCCTCCAGGGATGGGGACTCCACCTGGGCACTCCCTGGGCAGCCTGGGCCAGGCCTTGACAACCCTCAAGGAGAAGAAATTGTTCCTCATGTCCAACCTAAACCAGGTAGAGAACCCTTGCATCTCTGGGTAGGGACTTGTGCCTCTTGTAAAAGCTGTTTCTCCTCACAGGGAACCTTTCTGGGGAGGTTTCTGCTGCCTCTGGGCAACCAGACCTATCAGCTGATGTTCTTCCTGCTGCTCTTCCAGACAGAAGAGATTTGCTCTCTGTGGTTGCATCTCTTCCATTTCACAACCTTTAATGGTCTCCAGCACTTGGCTGAGTTTTCTCTGTGGGTGGTTGGTTTGTTTTTAAATGGAGAGCAAATTAACTGGTAAAAGGAAAACGCAGATGTGCTGGGGGGGCCAGGGCTAGGTGGTGAGGTGGTGTTGCCGTGGTCTGTGGGACTTGTGCTCAGAGAATCAGAGAAACCACAGAATGGTTTCAGTTGGAAAAGACCTCTAAGATCATCAAGTCCAACCAGAAACCAAGAGTGGTGCTGCAGCAAAGCCTTGGAGAGCTCATCCTGGTGCTGCTGGGAGGCTGAGGGCAAGGAGCTGCAGGGAGCCTTGCTGCAGGGATGTGCCCAGGGATAGACTGCTGCTGGTACTGTCCCACCAGGGAGAGTTCCTCTGAGGCCAGGATTTCATCTCTAAGCTTTCTGGAGGTGCCCTGCTGCTCTTCTCCAGGCTCACCAGCCCCAGGGCTCTCAGCCTTTCCTCCTCACAGAGATGCTCCAGGCCCCTCAACATCTTGGTAGCCTCCCTTGGACTCTCTCCAGTAGTTCCCTGTCTCTCCTGAACTGGGGAGTCCAGCACTGGACCCAGTACTCTGGCTATGGCCTCCCTAGGGCCGAGTAGAGGGGGAGGAGAATCTCCCTTGACCTGCTGCTGGCCACACTCTTCTTCATGCACCCCAGGAGCAAAATGGTCTTCTTGGCCAGAAGGGCACACTGCTGGCTCATGGAGAACTTGCTGCCCTGGATCACTCCCAGATCCTTCTCTGAGAGCTGTGGATGGTGGATCCCAGCACGTTAAGCACTATTTAGCAAGAAGCCTTCCCCAGGTGATTAATGCAGCAGCTGCTGGTGGAACACAACAGGTCTTGACAGGTTTCCAGAGATGAGATTTTTTTATCTGGGCGATCTCCCAGCTGGTGCCCTGTGGGAAGGGTGCAGCAGCAGCAGCAGCTGGGTTTGCTGCGTCACTGTGGGTGTCAGGTTGCCTGACTTACCCTCTGCCCAGCTCACACCTAGGGGTGCTGGGGGAGGAACATGCAGCAGCAGGACCTCTCTGCAGCCTCACATCTGAGACCCTACTCAGTGTCTGAAGGCCTTCAGCCAAGCCTCACATGGGTGACCGTCCACACTCCCTCATTTTGTGGAATCATGGAATGGCTGGGGTTGGAAGGGCCCTTGAAGATCATCCAGTTCCGATTCCTTACATTAGCAGTGATTGGGTTTTACATTCTGCAGGTTTAAGACTAAACATTTTGAGCTGATTTCTACAGAGCAGTGACTCCACGTGCATCATGGTGGAACTAGATGATCCTTGAGAACCCTTCCAACCCTGACAATTCTAGGATTAGCAGATGCAACCCACCCCAAGTCCCATGAGACAGTGTGATGTACTTCTGCCAAGGTCAATGACCTTCAGAGGAGAAACAGCAAATGGCTTGGATAGGCTGGAGAGATGGGTGAGAAAGCTCATGAAGTTCAACAAGGAAGGATCCCCTGCAGCAGTCCAAGTGAGGGGTGACCTGCAGGAAAGCAGCTCCATAGAGAGGCACCTGGGAGTGTTGATGGACAAGTTCTCCAGCAGCAAGGAATGTGCCCTCGTGGCCAAGAGGGCCAATGGTCTCCTGGGGGGCATGAAGAAGAGTGTGGCCAGCAGGTTGAGGGAGGTTCTCCTCCCTCTCTGCTCTGTCCTGGTGAGGCCACATTTGGGTGAGAGACACCCAATGAAGCTCATCTTCCAAATTCCAGCTTCTCTTGGTTACTCTTCTGCAAGGAAGTTCTCCAGCCAAAAACAAGTCCTTCCTAAAGGACTTACTGGAGTATCCCATGGGTGACTGCCCAAGGGCAGAAACCTGTTTATTGTGTAAACCTCTCCTGCAGCTGGGGCAGAGCCTGGGCCTTAATGTCAACAGTCCCAGGCTGCTGGAAACCTTGGGAGCAGTGCCTGGTAGCTAATGACATCTAACCCACCTTGAGTTAAGTGTTCTACACCTAGGATGTCACTGCAGAGCTGGAAAACCAGCAGTGAGTACTCACCACTCAGTGGGATCTTCACTCCAAGGACATCAAGGGACTGGAGCAGGTCCAGAGCAAGGCTGGTGAAGGGTCTGGAGAGCAGGGCTGGTGAGGAGCAGCTGAGGGAACTGGGGTTCGTCAGCCTGGAGAAAAGGAGGCTGAGGAGAGACCTTCTGGCTCTCTACAGCTCCCTGAGAGGAGCTTGGAGCCAGGTGGGGGTTGGTCTCTTCTCCCAGGGGACAAGTGACAGGACAAGAAGCAATGTCCTCTGCTTGCCAGGATGGATCACCTCAGTGAGGGGTCTTGGGTGAGCACTGGGGGCTGTGCTCCCACCTCTAGCTAAGGCTGAGATGTTTGAAATCCTAGAATCCCAAACTGGTTTGGGTTGAAAGGGACCTTTAAAGGCCATCTAGTTCAAACCCCTGTGGTGGGCTGTGGTGGTGGCATTGTGTCCTGTGGCATTGACTCCACTTGCATCATGGCGGAACTAGATGATCCTTGAGGACCCTTCCAACTCTAACAATTCTAGGATTAGGACAAGCAGAGGAGTCAAGGAAATGGCAAGCTGCTGCTCTGCTGAACTTTTATTCTGACTTATAGGACACACAGGGGTTTGGAACACAAACAAGGCAATTTTTAAGGCAAACAATGACCTCAAAATAATTTTTCCATGCGCTGCAGATCCCACAAGATCTCAGCCAGAAGCACAACAGATCAAACTCAGCATTAGAAACACTGCTCTGCTGGCACTGAAACACAAAAGGCAACACAAAGACACCTCCAATGGCAGAGCAAAGCTGTGCTATAGGTTGGAACCCTTGGAATCCATGTTTGGAAGTGCAGTCCTCCAGCCACGTCCCCTGCTGACCCCCTTGGCTGGCACAGTGCTTCGACTCCTCCTCTGTAAACAAGTGGAAAGCAGACATTCTGCCCCAGTTGCTGAGCTTTCAAGTGGCTTCTTCAGCTCACCCCACCCAAAGATGGACAAAGTGCTTCTTGCCAGACACCAGGGCCCTCTTTCACTCAAGACAGGCATGGTGTAATCAAAGTATCTGAAGAGGGACAAAGTTAAACCACCCCTGACAAGACAGAACCACAAGGTCATGGCCAGGTCCTCTGCAACCAAACAAATCCCTTCCCACAGCTGGCTTAGGGCAGTGTCAGGTTGGAGCTTCTCTCATCATCACATGCCTGGAGATGTTCAGTGTTGCATGGCACCTTGAGCAGCCTGGCCTAGTGGAAGGTGTCCCTGCCCATGACAGGGGGTTAGAACCAGATGATCTTTAAGGTCCCTTCCAAGCCAAACCAATCTGTGATTCTACAAGAAAAAGCAGCACTTTGCTCTTGGAGCTATGAAAGAGCTGCCATGAGGGGGGTAGAAAGGAAAGATTTCTCCTGAGGAACAAGTGATAGGACAAGAGGAAATGGCCACAGGTTGCACCACAGGAGGTTGGGGTTGGATGTGAGGAACAACTTCTTCCCCCTTCAAAGCCTAGCACAGGCTGCCCAGGGCAGTGATGGAGTCCCCATCCCTGGAGGAGTTTCAGAGCTGTGTAGATGTGATGCTGAGGGACATGGTTTAGCACCAGGCTTGGTTGGACTTGATGATCTGAAAGGTCTTTTCCAGGGCAAATGATTGTGTGCTTGGAAGAACTTCTCCCTCTCTGGCCCACCGAGGATCCCAGACAAGCTGCAGGCTCTGTGAGTGCTGCTGCCCAGAGCTGTCTGGGCAGAGAGTTACTCAGGCTGGTGCTTGAGGTCATCCCGACATGATTTTACACGTGGCTGGGTTTGTTTGTTTGCTTTAGGACACTTGTGTACATCCACTGAACAATGCCACTCCTCCAGGCAGAAGAACAGGCTCATTTGGTCTTCTAAAACCATGTCAGAACAAGTCTGACTCCTGCAAGCTGCTTTCCCAAAGACAACAAGCAACCAGTTTATGTCACCTTGTCCTCCAAAGTGCTGAGGAGTAAATGAACCTAGGCAGCAGCAACACCAATGTGCAGGCTCTGGTATGGTGTGGCTCCAAGTAAGGTTCCATAGGCTGAAGGACACAGTCATGGAATCATAGAAACATAGAACTGTTTTGGTTGGAAGAGACCTTTAAGCTCCTCAAGCCCAACCTTCAACCCAACCCCACCATGGCCATTAAACCATGTCCCACAGTGCCATGCCCACACGTTTCTGGAACACCTCCAGGCATGGTGACTCCCTGGGCAGCCTGTTCCAATGCTTGACCACTCTTGCAGGGAAGAAAGACCTCAGTCTGTTCTTTCAGTGGGTTTCTCCTTCTTCTCAGAAACATGATTTGGACATTAGGAAGAAGTTCTTGGACACTAGGAAGAAGTTCTTGGACACTAGGAAGAAGTTCTTGGACACTAGGAAGAACATCTTTACTATGAGAGTGGTGGAGCAATGGAATGAGTTAGAACCATAGAATTGGAAGAGACCTCTACGATCACCAAGGCCAACCTTCAACCTTGACCACCATGGCAATTAAACCATGTCCCCAAGCGCCATCTCCACACATTCCTTGAAGATCTCCAGGGATGGTGACTTCACCACCTCCCAGGGCACTGCAAAGAGGATTTCTTTCCTTTAGTTCCTGAGCACTGAGAGGAGAGGCAGAGCCTGAGATGTTGTAGCCCTGTGGTTTGCAGCTGGCTTGTGAATGAAGGACAGACGCAAGCTCTTAGCTTGCACTTGAAGGCCACCCAGATGAAATGAGATAGATGCAGGCAGTGGCTTCTGCTGTCAGATGAATTAGTTTTGTTTGGCTGATCTGAAGATAAGGACTTGGATGAGGCAGTAGCAGAAGAAGGGAAGTCAGCAGCCAGGTTCTTAGTTGAGTAGTGTCTTCTACAAACAAAGGAAGAGGAGGAAAAATGAAAGCTCTGTGTGGGAAATCTCCAGCAGATCCAGGACTGTGTTTGCCTTCAAGGCTCCTGAATTGGGTACTTGGTGGCACATAGCATATGGTGGACAGCTACATGGTATGGAAAGGATCACAGCATCATGTGGGTTGGAAAAGACCTTTGTGTTCAGCACCCTCCCTCTGATATTAGACTCACAGAATCATTGTGGTTGGAAAGACATCAAAGGTCATGGAGTCCAACCATTAGCCCAGCACTGCCAGGGCACCACCAAACCATGGCCCTCAGCACCACATCTCCATGGCTTTGAAACCCCTCCAGGGATGGGGACTCCATCAGTGCCCTGGCAGCCTGGACCAGGCCTTGACAACCCTTTTGGGGGAGAAATTGCTCCTCATGTCCAACCTAAACCTCCCCTGGAGCAACTGAAGGACATTTCCTCTCATCCAGTCACTTGTTCCTAACCCTCCTTTTCTCCAGGCTGAACACCCCCAGTTTCCTCAGCTGCTCCTCACCAGCCCTGTTCTCCAGACCCTTCACCAGCCTTGTTGCCTTTCCCTGGACCTGCTCCAGTCCTTCTGGGAGTGAGTGGCACAAAACTGAAATCAGAATTTGAGGTGACCTCACAGTGCCCAGTCCAGGGAGACAATCCCTGCCCTGCTCCTGCTGGCCACACTATTGCTGATGCAGACCAGGATGCTGGTGGCCTTCTTGGCCACCTGGGCACACATCCTGGCTCATCTTCAGCTGCTGTAAACCAGCACCCCCAGGTCCTTCTCTGCTGGGCAGTTCCCAGCCACTCTGCCCCAAGCCTGGAGCTTTCACAGGGTTGTGGTGACCCAAGTGCAGCACCCAGCACTTGGCCTTGTTGGACCTCATCCCATTGACATCAGCCCAGCCAGCCAGCCTGGCCAGGTCCCTCTGTATCTATATTGATCAGATTTTCTTCTATTTCATAGAATCCTAGAATCAGTCAGGGTTGGAAGGGAGCACAAGGATCATCCAGTTCCAACCCCCCTGCCATGCCCAGGGACACCTCACACTACAGCAGGCTGGCCAGAGCCTCATCCAGCCTGGCTGCAAACACCTAATGGATGGATTACAGCTGAGTTTTCCAATTAAACCTGAAATTCCCTTGTGGGAAGCAACTGACTAATGCCCACCCTTCCTGGCTCCTTCCAGTCTGCTTTATTTTGAACATTCCCCTAGCTGCCATATCTCTCAGATTGGTCTTCCTGCTGGAATGACTCAATCATAGAATGGTAGAGGTTGGAAGGAACCTCTGAAGAGCATTGAAGAGGATCATGGAAAGAAGAAATAAACTCTTTTGGGGTATTCATTTGGCCAAATTGTAGGACATTTTAGTAATGAAGAAGCTTTGAGAGGCATCTCCACTGCTTAAAAACTATTTGGTGCTCATTCAAGTCCTGGACAGGAGTATTCCTGCTGTCAAAACAGGAAGAAGAACATTTCTGGTCTCTCTCAACCTGTTTATCACTCTCTCCATCTGCTCAGAGTCATTTGATCAGCACAATCACACCAAGCTTGTTCTGTGAAGATACTTCACAGGCTGCTACTTCAAAAATAGTCAGAGCTTTCTCACTTGTGCTACTCATCCCAGCACCACATCCTCCTCAGCAGATGACTTTACTCCAGCTCCATGCAGAATGAGGACTAATCAGGCCAACCCCACGTGGTGAGACCCCGTGCCAGCCATAGATCTCCCAAGAGAATGAGGTCCCATCAGTGGGACAACAAAATCTCTTCAGGGTGAAGACATCAAAACCCAAATGAAGCCTCCTGATTTTGTCTTCTGTCAATTCTTGTGTGTTTTGTCCCTTTCTCCCCTTGTTCCTCCAGAAAAAAAAGGAGGAATAAAGACTCTCTGAAGTAGATAATCACAGAATGGTTTGGGTTGGAAGGGACCTTCAAGATAATCTGGTTCCAATCTGCCCTCCCCCCAGCCACTAGAGCAGGTTGCTGAAGGTCTCATCCAACCTAGCCTTGAACACCTCCATGGAGGGAGTATCCACAACTTGCATGGGCAACCTGTTCCAGTGTGAGCTTTTTAAATTCAATTTCCTGAATCTGTTCCAGGTGTCCCCTGACAGGAAACCCATTGTTTTTCCTACCTCAAAGCAAGAAATTCCATCTCCAAACTCTGTCTGAGGACCCAAACTATGACATTCTGCAGCTCAGTTAGGAACAGAAGATAGGAAGAGCAGCAATCCCACCTTCCGCGTTAGAGAATGGTTGGCACATGGGAGAAATGATTATCTGTCACTATTAAGTCACCAAATCCCAGAATCCTCGTGTGGTGGGGATTGGAAGAGAGCTTTGGAGATCACCCAGTCCAACCCCCCTGCTAAAGCAGGGCACCCACAGCAGCTTGCCCAGGATCACAATGCCCAGCTGGCTTTGGAAGCTCTCCAGAGGACTCCACAACCTCTCTGGGCAGCCTGCTCCAGGGCTCCAGCAACCCTTCAAGCCCACCCAGTACCACCACGTTCTCAGCTTCTTCTGCAGCTGCTGAGATGTCATAGAGACCCCCAGCTGACAGCAGGGAGCCAAAGGAGTGCTCGGCACAAGGAGCCTGCAGGCAGACGGAGCCACGTCCCTTCACGCCGCCGTGCGCCGGATCTCCTCTGACAGGGTGATGGACCTCTCCTTCCACTCATTGTTGGAGCACTTGGAGACAGCGTTGGCTGCCTGGCAGAACTTCTGGAGGAGAATCTTCCTGAGCAGCAGGTAAACCCAGGGATCCAGGATCTGGTTGAGGGAGGCCAAGCGCACTGCCGTCAAGAAGAAATTGCATTCCCTGTGCAGTTCGGAGCTGTGGGCCCAACTGGGGAACCTCTTGCAGTGCTCGAATGATGTGTGGCTGAAGATCATCTTCAACATCATGATCTAAGGGAAGTGAGGAGGAAAAAGTGACAGGTGTTAAAAGGATGTTTGTACCTATGTATCACTACATACAGATAGCCCTAGAGCCAAAATCACAGCATCACATCCGTGGTGGGTCAGGAAGTGACCTCTGGAGATCATCCAGTCCAACCCCCTGCTAAAGCAGGGCACCCACAGCAGCTTGCCCAGGATCACAATGCCCAGCTGGCTTTGGAAGCTCTCCACACAAGGAGACTCCACAACCTCTCTGGGCAGCCTGCTCCAGGCCTCCAGCACCCTCACAACAAAGAAGTTTTTCCTCCTGTTCAGATGGAACCTCCTGGGTTCCAGTTTGTGCCCATTGCCCCTTGTCCTGTCCCTGGGCACCACTGAGAAGAGTCTGGCCCCATCCTCTTGCCCCCCACAGGTCATTTAGCTTTTGCTGAGCATTGCTCAGATCCCCTCCAGGCAGCTCTTCTCCAGGCTCACCAGCCCCAGGTCCCTCAGCCCTTCCTCCTCACAGAGATGCTCTCCAGGAGAGCATTTGCCCTCTTGGCCACGAGAGCACTTCACTGGGGTACAGTGCTGAGCAACTTCTCAAGAAACGTGTCATCAAGAAACTTTTATCTCTCTCATCCAATTCAAAGTGTGATCAGAGGAGCTCAGTGTGGGGATGGAGAGACAACCACAGCACCTTCGAGGTGTCAGCCAGTTAATTTCCAGATCCCATGCTCAGAGAAGGTATCAGAGGCTGTGTCCCTGCTTGATCCACCACAGTAAGCTGTGTGAAGCTTCAAGATACCCTGGTGAGACACTGGAACAGGTTGCCCAGGGAGGCTGCAGATGCCCCCACCCTGGAGGTGTTCAAGGCCAGGTCGGATGAGATCTTTGAATCCTAGAATCAGTCAGGGTTGGAAGGGACCACAAGGCTCATCCAGTTCCAACCCCCCTGCCATGCCCAGGGACACCTCACACTACAGCAGGCTGGCCACAGCCTCATCCAGCCTGGCTGCAAACACCTCCAGGGCTGGGGCCTCAACCACCTCCCTGCACAACCCATTCCAGGCTCTCACCACTCTCCTGGGGAAGAACTTCTTCCTCACCTCCACTCTCAATCTCCCCACTTCCAGCTTGATTCCATTCCCCCCAGTCCTGTCACTCCCTGAGAGCCTAAAAAGTCCCTCCCCAGCTTTCTTGGAGCCCCCTTCAGATCCTGCAAGGCCACAAGAAGGTCACCTCAGAGCCTTCTCTTCTCCAGACTGAACAGCCCCAACTCTCTCAGTCTGTCCTCATAGCAGAGGAGCTCCAGCCCTCTGCTCATCCTGGTGGCCCTTCTCTGGACACCTTCCAGCATCTCCAGATCCCTCTTGGAACAGAGGCTCCAGACCTGGATGCAGTACTCCAGGTGGGGTCTCAGCAGAGCTGAGCAGAGGGGGAGAATCCCCTCCCTTGCCCTGCTGGCCACACTTCTCCTGATGCAGCCCAGGATCTTGAGCAGCCTAGGGTAGTTGAAAGTGTCCCTGCCCATGGCAGGGGCATTGGAACTAGATGATCTTGAAGGTCCCTTCCAACCCAAACCATTCTAGGATTCCATGGATCTATGGAGAGGACCTTGGCTGGAAAGGGAAATGTCGGACCTTGCAGAACTGACTTGAAGAGCCTCATTTCCTCGTGCCCACATTACCACAATCACAAGGAAGAGCTGCATTACTCCCCAGGAGCTGAGCTCCTCAGAAGGATGTTTTGAGCAGTAAAAGCCAGCAAAAAGAATTTCCAATCCCAAAATGTCCTCACTTTTTCAAAAGCTGCTTTGTTCAACGAATTCTGAAGGCAGGGATTTGAGTTTAAGGTTAGGAGCTGAGCCAAATGAAAAGAAAAAAAGCTTAACAGAGGAGGTTTGGGCTGGGAGTCAAGAAAACCTCTTAAAGTCAACAAAAAACTTCACGTTTTCTGCCACTGAAAGCCACAGACTGCATTTTGTGGTCACCTGACCTACATTTCCTTCTCCCCACTCCCCAGAGTTGAGCTCTCCCAATGAAAGGTGATGGATTTAGGAGTCTGCTTCCCAAAACCCCCAAAATTCCACATCTAAGAGACATTTTTTACACTGTGAGGTGTGTCTATGCAGAGGATTGCACATCTCCCACACTTCACAGTACACAAGGGCTGACTCCAGAGCCCAAAGCTACACAGAGGTTGATTTGAGGGGCGGGGAGGGGGTGGTGTGTGCATTGAATTTGGAGTCCTGGCTCCACTTCTGGGTTCCCCAGGTCAAGAGAGACAAAGAAGCTGAGGAGCTTGGAGCATCTCTGTGAGGAGGAAAGGCTGAGAGCCCTGGGGCTGGTGAGCCTGCAGAAGAGCAGCCTGAGAGGGGAGCTGAGCAATGCCCAGCAAGAGCTAAAGGACCTGGTGAGGGCAAGAGGATGTGGCCAGACTCTCCTCAGTGGTGGCCAGGGACAGGACAAGGGGCAGTGGGCACAAAATGGAACCCAGGACGTTCCATCTGACCAGGAGGAGAAACATTTTTGGTGTGAGGGCGCTGGAGGCCTGGAGCAGGCTGCCCAGAGAGGTTGTGGAGTCTCCTTGTCTGGAGAGCTTCCAAAGCCAGCTGGGCAGTGTGATGCTGGGCAAGCTGCTGGGGGTGCCCCTGCTTTAGCATCCAGGTTGGACTGGATGATCTCTAAAGGTCCCTTCCAACCCCACCATGCTGGGATTCTGTGACTGAATTTACTGCCCAGAAGTCCTGCAGGACTGAGATGTTGTAGGCCTACAGATTTTGGTGTCTCTGCTGTGTAGGTCTAGGGGATGGACCCTCCCCAGAGTGGCTCTGAGACAAACCTTCTCCACTGTCTCTGCAAGGCTCAGGGGAACCACACATTGAAGAAACTGGCAGCCAGTCCTGCAAGCAGAGGGAACAGCCTGAGGGACACACACCAGCAGTCAGTGATTCACAGCCCTGTCCAACTGGTTGTCTCCATCCTTGTGAAAGAACCAAGGCAATGGGCAGCAGCAGCAACCCAACTGGAGTCACCCCAGCCTAGGTTTTCCTACAGCAGGCTGCAGAGTCAGCCAGAAAGGTCACATCTGCACTGCTGCTGTCTCCATAAAGTGGGACAGCCAGAGCAGGAGTCAGCAGGAGCAGAGGCTCTGTGGGAGGATTTTTCCATTCAAAGGGATATTCTGGGTGCTAGATCAATAACCATTTGTTGACCTCAGACAGGCTGAGATGGGCCTGGAAGGCCCCAACAGGACAGGAGAATTATTTTTGTTTCTCTAAATAGCAGCAGTTGCAGATTCCAGCCTCTGCACTCCGACAGTAAAGTCAGCAGGGAAACAAGGAGCCAGTGGTACATCCTTGTAGAAGTATGGAGAGACAGAGATCCAGACCACATCATACAGCCACTGGTGCACCAGAGCCACACAGCCACAGCCCTCCCACTTCCTCTGCCACCTCCAGTCTGGTCACTGGCACAGCTGGGGCAGTGTCACCCACAGACTGCCTCCTGTGCCCACCAGACTCCAGCACCACCCACCTCCTGATCATAGGGTCCTGGAATTGTTTCACTGGGAAAAAAAAACCTCTAAGATCATCAACTCCAACCTTCAACCATCCTGATGGGGGCTGCAGGGTTGCCATGACCCAAGGGAAGCAACAAAGAGTCAGCAAATGGACTGTGCCCACTTACAGCCAATGGAAACCACATCGAGTTTGTTGTTCCCAGTATCCCAGAATCCCAGCATGGTGGGGGTTGGAAGGGATCTCTGGAGACCATCCAGTCCAATTCTGCTTCTAAATCAAGGGCAGCCACAGCAGTTTGCCCAGGATCTCAACAGCCAACAGTGAGCTCAGGTGGCCAAGAAGGCCACCAGCATCCTGGCCTGGATCAGCAAGAGTGTGACCAGCAGGAGAAGAGAAGTGATTGTCTCCTACATGGGGCCCTGGTGAGGCCACACCTTGAATCCTGGGTTCAGTTTTGAGCCACTCTCTCCCAGAAGGACACTGAGGGACTGGAGCAGGTCCAGAGCAAGGCAATGAAGCTGATGAAGGGTCCGGAGAACAGGGCTGGTGAGGAGCAGCTGAGGGAGATGGGGTTGTGCAGCCTGGAGAAAAGGAGGCTGAGACCTTCTGGCTCTCTACACCTCCTTGAAAGGAAGCTGGAGTGAGGTGGTGCCCAGAACATAAAGACTGGAGAAAAAGCTGACCAGACAGAGAAGCTTTGCAGAACTCCACAGAGGAAGTTCCACACTTTCAATTGTTGCTGCCTCACCGGGAGGTGACCTCTTCACAAACTCTCTCTGGCTCATGTCCATGGCACCTGAGGGACAGGAGTCCTCCACACAACCATGAAACACACAGAAAGCATTGCCCTGCCTTTCACTGGGAGCACCAAGCTCCTTGCCAGGTCACCTTCCACAGCCAAGGCTCTGAGGAGCTCTCGTCCTCTTAGCAGCTGCCCAAGAGTCTCCTGGAGCTGTCAGAGGTGTTTACCACAGGTTCTGCTCCATTAACTCATCCCATTAACACTTCCTACAGACCCACTCTTCCAGAGCTTTGACTTCTGACTGTTCAACCACCAAGGGGAACCACAGAATGGCTGGATTAGAAGAGACCTTCAAGATGAAGTCCAACAAGTAACCCAGCACTGCCAGCTCACCACTAAACCATGGCCCTCAGCACCACATCTCCATGGCTTTGAAACCCTTCCAGGGATGGGGACTCCACCACCTCCCTGGGCAGCCTGTTCTAATGCCTGACCACTCTTGCAGGAAAGAAATTGTTCCTCATGTCCAACCTAAACCCTCCATGGGGCAAATTGTTTTCTCTTGTCCTGTTGCCTGTTTCTTGGGGAAGGGAATTAACCTCTCCTCACTCCAACCTCCTTTCAGGGAGTTGTAGAGAGCCAGCCTCCTTTACTCCAGCTCCCTCAGCTGCTCCTCCCCATCCCTGTTCTCCAGACCCTTCCCCAGCTTTGTTGCCCTTCTCTGGACCTGCTCCAGCCCCTCAGTGTCCTTCTGGGAATGAGGGTGGCAAAACTGAATCCAGGATTTAAGATGTTGCCTCACCAGTGCCCCAGTCCAGGGGGACAATCCCTGCCCTGCTCCTTCTGGCCACACTATTGCTGATCCAGGCCAAGATGCTGGTGGCTTTCTTGACCACCTGGGCACACACTGGCTCATCTTAAGCTGGCTGTCAACCAGCACCCCCAGGTCCTTTTCCACCGGACAACTTTTCAGCCACTCTGCCCCCAGCCTGCAGCTTGCTGATCACTCAGGCTCTGAAGGAAAAGGAAAGGAAAATTCCTCATCTGAGGGCTTTTCTGTGGGTGTCACAAGGCTGGTGAAACTCTCAGGTTTGAGGAGCAGAACATGCTGCTGTGCTCTCCAGTCCTCCCTGGGTTTGCAGTGGTGGTTTTGCCTTCGTCACCAGCTGTTAATGATCAGCAGAAAGTTAGCTGACAGCCTCTGGCTTACCTGGGGGCAGGGTGAGTTTGGGCACGTGTGGAATTTATAACTAATTCACAAGACCAAGTGCAGGGTTCTGCAGCTGAGTTGAGGCAATCCCAAGCACAAATGCAGGCTGGGCAGGGACTGGCTGGAGAGCAGCCCTGAGGAGAGGGACTTGGGGGTGCTGGGGGATGAGAAGCTCAGCAGGAGCTGTCAGTGTGCACTTGCAGCCCAGAAAGCCAAGCAGAGCCTGGGCTGCATCAGGAGAAGTGTGGCCAGCAGGGCAAGGGTGGGGATTCTCCCCCTCTGCTCAGCTCTGCTGAGACCCCACCTGGAGTACTGCATCCAGGTCTGGAGCCTCTATTCCAAGAGGGATCTGGAGATGCTGGAAGGTGTCCAGAGAAGGGCCACCAGGATGAGCAGAGGGCTGGAGCTCCTCTGCTATGAGGACAGACTGAGAGAGTTGGGGCTGTTCAGTGTGGAGAAGAGAAGGCTCTGAGGTGACCTTCTTGTGGCCTTCCAGGATCTGAAGGGGGCTCCAAGAAAGCTGGGGAGGGACTTTTTAGGCTGTCAGGGAGTGACAGGACTGGGGGGAATGGAATCAAGCTGGAAGTGGGGAGATTGAGAGTGGAGGTGAGGAAGAAGTTCTTCCCCAGGAGAGTGGTGAGAGCCTGGAATGGGTTGTGCAGGGAGGTGGTTGAGGTCCCATCCCTGGAGGTGTTTGCAGCCAGGCTGGATGAGGCTCTGGCCAGCCTGCTGTAGTGTGAGGTGTCCCTGGGCATGGCAGGGGGGTTGGAACTGGATGAGCCTTGTGCTCCCTTCCAACCCTGACTGATTCTAGGATTCTATTCTATGACTCTAAGGGTAAGATTACTAATTTAAGCTGTTTTCCATTTTTTGCCTGCTCCCCATTGGCTGTTAGTGCTGTCAGCCCTTCCTCTTCTCTCAGCCCCAAATTCTTTGTGCACAAGGAGGAGGAATCCTTCTCTGGCCAGAAAATACCTTTTTCATAAGTTCAGAATTACCATGGCTAGCTTCAGCCCTTTCCTGCTCATGGATCCACTGACAGCAGAAGAAGTTGTCCCTTTCAGATGGGGTATTGGGCCTCCTGGGTGTGCTCCTGACCCACAAGCAAGAGACATGGATTCAGCCTCCTCTATTCCTAATTCATAGATTCATAGAATGGTTTGGGTTGGAGGGGACCATGAAGATCATGTAGTTCCAACTCCCCCCTGCCATGGGCAGGGACACCTCCTGTTAGCCCAGGTTGCTCAAGGCCTCATCCAACCTAGCCTTGAACACCTGGGGAGTTTGGGGCTCCCCAGGTCCAGAGAGACAGAGACCTGCTGGAGAGAATCCAAGGGAGAGCCAGGAGGATGCTTAGGGGACTTGAGCATCTCCCCTGGGAAGAGAGCCTGAGAGCCCTGGGGCTGTTTAGTCTGGAGAAGAGAAGGCTGAGAGGGGATCTGATCAATGTCTCTCAATGTGTGAGGGGTGGGTGTCAAGGGGAGGGGGCCAGGCTCTTTTGGGTGGGTCACAGGGAGAGGACAAGGAGCAATGGGTTCAAAGTTGAACAGAGAAGATTTCAGCTCACCATGAGGAGAAACTTCTTTGCAGTGAGGGTGACAGAGCCCTGGAGCAGGCTGCCCAGGGGGTTGTGGAGTCTCCTTCTCTGGAGCCTTTCCAACCCCCCCTGGCTGCATTCCTGTGCAGACTACCCTAAGTGCTGCTGCTCTGGCAGGGGGTTGGACCTGATGATCTCTGGAGGTCCCTTCCAACCTCTGATATCCTGTGAGACTGTGATACCTCCAGGGAGGGGCAGCCACAACCTCCCTGGGTAACCTGTTCCAATGTCTCACCACCCTCACTCTTCCTAATCTCCCCTCTTCCAGCTCAAAGCCATTGCCCCTCATCCTAGCACTTCAAGCCCTTGTATAAAGTCCCTCCCCAGCTTTCTTGTAGCCCTCTTCAGGTACTGGAAGGTTCATGAGAACTCACTTTGAGAAGAAAGTAAGTGTGTTAAGTGAGGAAGAACAAAGAATGGAAAGAAATGCACAGGTCCTTTAAAAAGCTAGAAAACAAAAAGCTCAGAGTGCTGCTGTAAATCTGATATTATAAAAACCAGGAAGACCTCATAAAGGTCATGGGTGGTAGCTTTCTCATGAAGCACCAAAGGAAGTTTTGTCATGAAGTGGGAAAAAATAAAAGATGGTCAGTGGCTGTTTGCCATGGGCACAGGGCTCCATCATTGCAAGGTCTCAATAAACCTCACAGGTTCCCCTAAAAGAGAAACAAGAAGGTTCTGGCTCCCCTTGTCCCACCACCTTCAGCTCCCTATGGTGCTGTGGAGTAGGTAGAACATGTTGAGCAGGAGTATAACCTGCCCCCCTTACCTCTGCAGCCTGCAGCCAGCACCAGCTGCTTCTCTCTGCATCTGCTCAGTGCCTGTGGCTCTGTGCCATAAGCACTGCCAATTTCAGTGTCCTCCCCCTAGACCCACGGTCTCCTTACGTTCTGCCCTTCTCCTCTGTACAAGATCCTCCTTTTGACTCCAGTTCCTTTGCCTTATATTCCCAACATGCTGCACTTTGGCTATCCTGATGGAGCTCTCCCAGCTTCCCTCCTTCCAGCCTTCCATACTTGCTATCCCCCAAGCTCTGTGCCTGCCCCTGCTTTTTCTTCTCCCTGGCCAGGCATGCCCACAGAGTTCACGAGGAACCTGAAGCGAGCTTACTCAAAGAACCCAAAGTGAGGTTTCTGGTTGGAACCTCTTGCCCTAAAGGAGGGAGGGAGGAGGTCTGGGGTGAACTCCGAGTGGGTGGCAGGGCGACCTACCAGCAGCGGTGACCAGCAGGCCGAGAGGACACACATGATGCCCAAGAGCTGGATCAGCGTCTCCATGGCGATCCTCCCCCACTGCTTGCTGGAGCGCGACGCGGTGGCTTTGGTCCGACACCGCGACACCAAAGCCTCGATGGTGGCCAGGTTGCAAGCCACCGTCACCACGAGGGACAGAAGCCCCAGCACGGCGAAGCTGCAGGCAAAGAAGAGGCTGCCGGCCAGCCGGCCGTCCCCGGTGCCGATGAAGCACCACGTCCCGGGCCACTGCAGGGTGTAGTGGCCCAGGCCGGCGATGGGCAGCAGGGCGAAGGCCAGCACGGTCAGCCAGATGCCCAGCAGCACCGCCCTGGTCACCCGTGTCTTCATGTGGCTGGCGTACCAGTGGGGCGCCCGGATGGCCAGCGTCCTCTCCACGGCCATGGCGCTGGCGATGAACAGCGGGCACAGCCCAAACACCGTCATGCTGAGGCCGAAGAAGGAGCAGAGGTGACCCGAAGGGTCAACGGCGTCCCAGGAGCGGTTGGCCAAGTAGACGGAGATGACGATGGGGCTGGTGAGCAGCTGCCCCAGCAGGTCGGTGAGCGCTAGGGAGCCGATGCACAGCAGGAAGGACCTTTTCCTCCGGCTCTCCTTAGCGCGGTAGCTCCGGGAGACCAGCAGCATGGCCAGGGCATTGCCCACGATTCCCGTGATCATCATGGTCAGCGGGAACGCCACCGACACGGCGCTGCAGCTCTCGGCCGCCGCCGCCGCCGCCCGCCCCGTCCCGTTGCCTCGCTGCCCCATGGCGCTGGGCTCGGTGCGGTTGGGACCGCCCTGGCACTGCTGCCAGGGACTCATGGCAAAGGGTTACCGAGGCGGCGGCAGCGGGAAGCCGAGGGACCGCTCCATAGCAGCGGGCAGCGCGCAGGGAACCAGAAAGCACGGAGAGGTACGGGCGGGAGCCGTTATAAGGCGGAGGGCGTGCGAGGGGACGGAGCCTCCCGCCCCGAGGGGAGGGGACGGACGGAGCAGCTCCGGCCCCCACCGCACCGCCCTCAGCCGCCAGGCCGGGAGCGCTGCCCTAGCCCCGAGGAGGCGTCGGGGAGTGCAAGGAGTACCCGGCAGTCCACTGCCGCGGCGATGACTCCCCCTGGGACGGGGATGGCTTCTTCGTGGGCATGGCCACCCGCCTTAGGGGCGAGGTCGACTCATTTAGCTCCATCAGAGTCGAAGGTGGTTCACTTTGGGACGGGAATGTCTCCTTCATGGACGTGGTCGCCTCTCTCAGGGACGAGAAAAGCCCCATCTGAAACAGGAATGGCTCCATTTGAACCGGGAATGGTTCCCACAGGGACGGGAAAGCCTCTCTCAGTGTCGGGGGGATGCTCCCGATCGCTTCCCAGCACGACGGCAATGACTTGGGCTCCTTGAGCCCGGCGCTAGAGCTCTGCTGCCCCCGGCTGGCACCGCGGCTGTCCCGTCCTCTCCCTCCGGGGTCCGGCATCGTAGCCATAGACCTTTCAAGATCATCCAACCCATGATGGTGCCCAGTGACAGAACAAGGGGCAATGGGCACAACTTGGAACCCAGGAGGTTCCACCTGAACAGGAAGAGAAACTTCTTTGGTGTGAGGGTACAGGAGCCCTGGAGCAGGCTGCCCAGAGAGGCTGTGGTCTTCTTCTCTAGAGAGCTTCCAAGCCCACCTGGACAATGTGATGCTGGGCAAGCTGCTGTGGGTGCCCCTGCTTTAGCAGAGGGCTTGGACTGAATGATTCCCAGAGGGTCCCTTCCTATGCCCACCATGCTGGGATGCTGTGAACATACTGCTTCCTCTAATCCCTCCAAAGAGAGATGGAGCACAAAGAAAATACCTCTGGCACTCAGAACAACAAAATCATAGAATGGCAAGGGCTGGAAGGGACCTCTGGGGATCATCCAGTCCAAATTCCCTGGCTAGAACAGGGGCACCCACAGCAGCTTGCCCAGCATCACAAGGGCCAGCTGGGTTTGAAAGCTCTCGAGACTCCACAACCTTTCTGGGCAGCCTGCTCTAGGGCTCCAGAACCTCCTTTACAGGTGGAACCTCCTGGGTTCCCGTTTGCACCCATTGCCCCTTGTTCTGTCACAAGGCACCACTGAGAAGAGTCTGGCCCCTTCTTCTTGACACCCACTCTTCAGACATTTATCAACATCAGTAAGATTCTCCCTCAGGCTGCTCTTCTCCAGGCTCAATAGCCCCAGATCTTTCAGCCTTTCCTCACCAGACAGATGTTCCTCTCCACTCACACCCCAGTAGCCTCCAACTACTGGACTCTCTCCCAGTAGTTCCCTGTCCCCCTTGAACTGGCAAGCCCAGAACTGGACACAATGCTCCAGACATGGCCTCATCAAAAGGTAGGAGGGAAGGAGAACCTCCCTCAGCCTGCTGACCACACTCTTCTTCATACCCCACCAACAGACCATTGGCCTTCTTGGTCACAAGGGCACATTGCTGGCCCATGGCTTATTGTCCATCAGCACTCCCAAGCCTTTCTCTATGCAGCTGCTTTCCAGCAGGTCAACCCCTAAGGGTTGGTTGAGGTCTTCAGTAACCTAGTCTAGTGGGAGGTGTCCCTGGCCATGGCAGGTGGAACTAGATGATCTTCAAGGTCTCTTCCAACCCAAACCATGCCATGCTTCTTTGCAAAGAATGTTTAATGAAGGCTTGCTGATGTCTCCAAGAGAAAAAGGACTCACTGCACAGTTAACTCACAGCTTTTATTTACACTTGTTTTTTGTCTACAGAATAATTTTTGCCTTACAGTTTTTAATCTAAAGCCAAATGAAACCATAATTTTTTCCTTTTGTCTGTCTGCTAAAGTTAAAACCTCTCATCTCTGTAAGCACAGCAACAATTTGAATACAAAGCACAAGGAGAGAGAGAGAGGAAAAAAAAAACTCACCCCCCAAAACTTCTCAAAAAAGAAAAAAAAACCAACCCAAAACAAACAAAACCAACCCAAAAGAAAAAAAAAAAGCTAACAACAAAGCATCTATCAGATCTGATTTATAGTTTTTTAGGACTTGGAAATTGTCAAGAGGCACAGTTACAAGACTAAAACCTGCTCTTGTGCAACCCTACACAACGTTTAGCGTTGGAATTAGAAATGAAAGCATTAAAAGGAAGACTGCAAAAAAAAAAAAAAGGTTATTAAAAGATTTTTACACCAAAAAAGAAAAAAGAAAAAAACAAAACAAAACCCCAAACCCCTTTTGCTTCTCTGAGTGTCTCTAAAAATTGAAATGTAGCTTTTCAGGTTTTGCTCCTTTTGTTTTTTTGGGGTGCAGTTGGGGTTGAAAAAAACCCCCAAAAATAGAATCTGGATGAAGTTTTGAACTGTGGAAATAAAAATGCTATTTGCTGAATAACAAAAAAAAAAAAAAAATCACTTTCCTCAGATACAGAATTATTTCCCTTACCATACTTACCTTGTGATGGCACTGATGAAATTAAAACCTTTCTTAACCAAATGGAGCTCAAGAGAGACCAAAAGTTTGACTGGGGCATTGCTAGTAAAAATGAATCAATAAAGCATTTTAAGCCATAAATGATCTTGAAAGGACAAGGAAAACAAACAAAAAAACCCAACCAACCAGATTGATGAGAACACATGGAAGATACCAAGACTTTCTACTCAGTTTATTCTTAAATAGAAATAAAATTCCAATACCTTGAAAATTTTAAGTCAGCCCCCAAATGAATTTTACAGGCGGCCTGCAGAAGCTTCACTTGATCCCAAGAAGCTAATTCCACACTCAAAGAGTAGCTCCTAAAGAGGATCCTGGTGTCATTCAGGATCATGGAGTCCAGGGTCCATACGTGGGAGAACCACTGATGGCAGCAAGTGGTTTCTAAAGAGGGGCACTCAAGCAGTCCAGAGGACAGTGCTTGATGTCTCAACCACCCTCACTTTGAAGGAATGAGGTCTAACTCTACAGAAGCCTATGATGGATTGGGTGTTTCACAGCTACTTTGCACTGAGCACAGCTAAAGAGAGGGGCATCCAGCTCTACTTTTACTTCAGCACAGAAAAATAACAAAGAATTAGAGCTAATTACTCACTACTGTCATCCAAAAGGTGACACCAGCCCTGCAGCTACCTTAATCTCTTGTGGTCCCATTTGAGCTACATCAGACAAGCTCAAGGGTTGGATGCAGAAAGCTCACAGGTTCTTCCTCCACTCCTCAGATACTGAGCTGAAGAGCATCCTCAGGCACTGTGTGACCCAAAGAATGTCCTCAGACACCTTGTGTGACCTGAAGAGCATCCTCAGACACTATGTGACCTGAAAGCAGAGTTGTGGTAGGCCATATCCAACCTGCACCTGCTCAGACATGTCCACCAGAGCCAGGAATCCCGTACACCAAGCCTTTAAAAGTTAATAAACCTCTCCTTAGCCAACCAATTAAAAACTTCACACCTCCTCTGGGCAGTTTATGGCTTAAAATGCTACCTCCAGGCTTTTTTTCTTTTTTTTTTTTTTTTTTTTTTTTTCCTGTCTGATGAATGAACAAAGCTGCAGGTTTCCAGCAAGCAAGGACAGACATGCACCTCTACTAGCAGATTCAGCACTTCTGACCAAGTTAAGACACCAACTTTGTAAAAATGTCTCATGCACTGACTGGATTTTTTTGTTGATTTTTTTTTTTGCCTTTTTTGTTTTGTTTGGGTTTTTGCTTGTTTGTTTGTTTGAAATGTGTGAGCTTTTTGCACATTATTTCTTTTTAGAACTTGTGCGGGAACCAGAATGAGAAGATCCAGATGATGATCTGCGGCGTCTGCAAGATACAAATGGGAGAAAGCATGCAAAGAAATAAGTTGGAAGTTCATTTTAGCAGCCCCCCCACCCCCCTTTTTATTCTTTTTTGAGTAGGTTGCATTCTACAATAGCTGGAAGTCAAAAGATATCTGATAAGGGGGCATCTGGGAGCATAGAAATAGCTCTAAACCACTTTGAACTCATCAATTTAATATTAACACACCCTCCCTCCCCCCCAAATAATCTAAATTTAATACTGGAAATAGAATTTGATTTCTAATTGTAGTATTGACTTGTGAAAAAAAAAAAATCAATCATTAATGTTCACAACAACTGCAAGAAGGGGAACACAACTGCAAGAAGGGTGACCAATGCAAGAAGAGGGATCAACTGTGAGAAAGGTGGCCCAGCTGCAGGAAGGGGACCCACCTCCAAGAGTGACCCAACTCTCCCCATGCTCACAGCAAGAGGAGCTTCAGCAAAAAAAAGGGCAATTTACAGAGGTTTTAATTATGCAGTAAAGAGTAAGGGGCAGTGAGGGACCTATTCTGAATTTCAACTGAAGGGATTCGTTTCTTGCCCAGAGAGGAATCTACTTTGAATCTCAACTGATGGGATTTAATTCTTGCTCAGAGAGGAACCTACTTTGAATCTCAACTGATGGGATTCAATTCTTGCTCAGAGAGGAATCTGAATCTCAACCGATGGGATTCAGCTCTTGCTCAGAGAGGGATCTACTCTCAGTCTCAATTGATTGGATTCAATTTGCTCAGAGAGGCTCCTACCTTGAATCTCAACTGATGGGATTCAGCTCTTGCCCCGTGAGGAACCTACTCTGAATCTCAACTGATGAGATTCAATTCTTGGTCAGAGAGGAACCTACTCTGAATCTCGATATGCTTGCCCCGAGAATCCTGCAGACCAAAACCCAAAACAACCCCCCCCAAAAAAGCAAAACTAAAAGTGCCACATTTCAAATACAGCCAATTCTTATTCTACATAAACCCAAACCTTTCGGGTGACCGTGATCTCGATCGTCTTTTTTTGCGATCACCAGATGAAGAGGATCTAGAACGACTTCTCTTCTTGCTTCTCTCGGGGGAAGAGGAGGAACGAGAGCTTGAGTAAGATCTTTTTCTTGGGGTGGAAGAACCCCTGTAGGACCTGGAGCTGGATCTTTATTGATTAAGAAATAAATCAGATTTAATTCTGGTAGTAATTGTAAGGAAGAAAAAAAAAAAAGAAAGAAGAAAAAGCACAAAAGAATAAACAGAGACAGTTTGGATGAGGGCTCCCTACTCTAGTGCCACCAGAGCATGGGTCACATCAACAACTGGGTGCTTTCACACTTGCTCCTCAATTATCTGCCAACAAAGCCTTCTACTCTCATGGAGTTTCCTCTAGTAAAGTTTGCTAAATACTGTTTCTTGACACAGGTTTGAAAACCTCCTTCCAGCACTCGCCAGAATGACTCATTTGGACAAAAAAAAAAAAGATTGGAGAACGGGACAGAAGGTGACCTACCTAAGGACCTTCCTCAGTAGTCAAATTCACAAAGCTTTTGAGTGAAAAACCTTGCAGCCTTTCCTCCTCCAAGCCCTCTTCTTCCAGCCTTTCCTCCTCCAAGCCCTCCTCTTCCAGCCTTTCCTCCTCCAAGCCCTCCTCTTCCAGCCTTTCCTCCTCCAAGCCCTCCTCTTCCAGCCTTTCCTCCTCCAAGCCCTCCTCTTCCAGCCTTTCCTCCTCCAAGCCCTCCTCTTCCAGCCTTTCCTCCTCCAAGCCCTCCTCTTCCAGCCTTTCCTCCTCCAAGCCCTCCTCTTCCAGCCTTTCCTCCTCCAAGCCCTCCTCTTCCAGCCTTTCCTCCTCCAAGCCCTCCTCTTCCAGCCTTTCCTCCTCCAAGCCCTCCTCTTCCAGCCTTTCCTCCTCCAAGCCCTCCTCTTCCAGCCTTTCCTCCTCCAAGCCCTCCTCTTCCAGCCTTTCCTCCTCCAAGCCCTCCTCTTCCAGCCTTTCCTCCTCCAAGCCCTCCTCCTTCAGCCTTTCCTCCTCCAAGCCCTCCTCTTCCAGCCTTTCCTCCTCCAAGCCCTCCTCTTCCAGCCTTTCCTCCTCCAAGCCCTCCTCCTTCAGCCTTTCCTCCTCCAAGCCCTCCTCTTCCAGCCTTTCCTCCTCCAAGCCCTCCTCCTTCAGCCTTTCCTCCTCCAAGCCCTCCTCCTTCAGCCTTTCCTCCTCCAAGCCCTCCTCCTTCAGCCTTTCCTCCTCCAAGCCCTCCTCCTTCAGCCTTTCCTCCTCCAAGCCCTCCTCCTTCAGCCTTTCCTCCTCCAAGCCCTCCTCCTTCAGCCTTTCCTCCTCCAAGCCCTCCTCCTTCAGCCTTTCCTCCTCCAAGCCCTCCTCCTTCAGCCTTTCCTGCAAACTTTTTTCCCAACTTTTCAACATTTTCTCAAAACCTTTCAACTTTATAAAACATTTTAAGCTTTGAGCTTGAAAACCAGATTTAACCCTGCTTAACCCAGTAATAATGGTTCTTGGCTTGAAAAACCAAACCACAAATTTAACCCTGATTTAATAATGGTTCACTTCCTATCACTGGATATTTCACACTGGAGTTTTTATAAAGTCCTGAGCAGAACACTGAAACCCCTCAGAAGATCTATTTACAAATCTCAAAGTAAATTTGTGTGGAAAGTAACCAAAATACTTAAACCCCCTCCTTAAATGCAGTCATTTTGATGCTTAAAAAAGAATAAAACCACACCAGTTTCACTGAAAAATCATGTTGGTTATCTAAAAAGCCAAGAGCAACCAACCCACTTGTGGAAAAAAGAGACTAAAAGTCCTAACCTGTTAACTAAAAGGATAGAAAAACATTTAACAGGATTGGTTTTTTTTTCCATTAAGCTGGATTAAATGTTTAAAAGAAACCCAAGCATCACAGAATTTATGTTGTAGGTGAAGTGTTTTCAGGGTTCTCACTGTACATAACAACACAGTCCTCCTCCTAAAACACTGAGGATACTTGGTGGGTGTCTTGCAACAAGCAAACTAATACCCCAGAGAGCAGAGACACGATTTTCTCTTCCTAAAAATCAAAGATTCCATCTCAGCTGACCCTTAGGGCATCATCCACAGCATGTTTCTGTCACCAAAGAGGGGTGGCAGCATTTGGGATTTGCTCTTCCCAACTCAAGTCTTCCTTTCTTACAGGTTCAAAACTCTCTGCCTGCCTGGAGGTGGGACAGGTCTTCATCACAAGAGAATGTCCTGCTAACAGGACACCTGAAGGAACTTGCACGCTTTGCTGACTCTACCACACAGGTCAGCCACTGCTACATGGGCATCAGCCAGCCCTAACTCCTGGCAGCTTCTCCCAAGGTTCACTACCAACATTTTCAGACAATCCTCTCAGATTTATGAAGCCAACAGCAGCACTATCTAGTTGGGGTTAGATATGTTAGCACCTCCCCCCCTGTGCCAGGGGAGGTTTAGGTTGGACATAAGGAACAATTTTTTTGCTGCAAGAGTGGTCAGGCATTGGAACAGGCTGCCCAGGGAGGTGGTGGAGTCACCATGCCTGGAGGTGTTCAAGCAATGTGTGGACATGGCACTTTGAGATACAGCTTAGTGGTCATGGTGGTGTTAGGTTGAAGGTTGGACTTGATCTTAGAGGACTTTTCCACCCCAAACAATTCTATGATTCTCCAAACACAAAGCCAGGAGTATTGTCTGTTTTCTAGCATTCTCCCACATGAAGCAGAACCAGCACAAAGTCCTGAGGCAAGTACACAAACACTAAAATCCTTCTTCCTTCCAAGTGAAGATCTGTGGTGTCCACTCCTCTAGCTTAGCCCAAACTAAAACTCTTCAACCAAAACCTCTCACTCTCAAGAAACACATTTGTAGTGGTAACAACCTTACACAGAGACTCCAGCAATTCTGACTTCTGACAACAAGAGTTAATGCTCTGCTCTGGTGAGACCCCACCTGGAGTACTGTGTACAGCTCTGGGACCCCCAACACAGGAGAGACATGGACCTGCTGGAGCAGGACCAGAGGTGGCCACAAAGATGATCAGAGGGCTGGAGCACCTCTATGAGGACAGGCTGAGGGAGTTGGGGTTGTTCAGTCTGGAGAAGAGAAGGCTCCAGGGAGACCTAGAGTAACCTTCCAGTACCTGAAGGAGACCTACAGGAAGGCTGGGGAGAGATTGCTTAGAAGGGCCTGTGGTGATAGGACTAGGGGCAATGGTTTGAAACTAGAGCAGGGTAGATTTAGGTTGGACATCAGAAGGAAGTTCTTCACAGTAAGAGTGGTGAAACACTGGAACAGGTTGCCCAGATAGGTGGTTGAGGCCCCATCCCTGGAAACATTCAAGATCAAACTTGCTGTGGCCCTGGGCAGCCTGCTCTAGTTGGAGGTGTCCCTGCTGATTGCAGGGGGGATGGAGAAGACAACTTTTGAGGGTCCCTTCCAACCTGATGCAATCTGTGAATCTGTGTAATGGTTTTTTGACCAGGATGAAATCAACCTGAGGTTGGTTCTTCTGCCCTTGTGTTCTCCCTGCAAGGACAGAGTGCTACCTCATTCACCTGGATTTCGACCCACGAGATCTAGATTGTTCTCGGGAACTGGAACGAGATCTTGATCTGGAACTGGAAGAACTTCTTGAATGGGACCTGAAACAACAGGGAAGTTTTTTTTTTTTTTTTTTCCAGTGTCTGACTTGAATTCAGCAGAAGATCTGCAGTTGTTAGCAGCAGAGACAACCATGAACAGCAACACAGTTTGGCCTAGAGCTACTGGAGAAGTGACCATTCCCTCCTGCTCCCCCAGGATCACTGCAGCACACTTTGGAAACAGACAGCTGATAGTGAGATGGTGCATTAAAAATAATCAAGTCAGCTTTTAATGACAGAGAAATTTAAACAGGACTGCAGTTACCTTGCAAAATGAAACCACTGCAAATCTACTCACTGCTTCGTGATCTCCAGGCCTTAACTTCTGGGTTGTGCTTTAACTTGAAAACCATCAAGCTACTTGAAAAGCAGAGTAGGGAAAGAATTTGGGCTAGCTAGCTCCTCCAGGTAGGGCTCACAAGTGTGTTGGCAGCAGTTTTGAGCTTCCAGAGATTCACAGATCCATAATTTCACAGATCCATAGATCATAGAATGGTTTGGGTTGGAAGGGACCTTCAAGATCATCCAATTCCAAATCCCCTGCCATGGGCAGGGTCACCTTCCACTAGAGCAGGTTGCTCAAGGCCTCATAAAGACTTTCTCCTACCTTAAACATCAAAAATTAGTTAATTCTTCTCTAAAAAACCAAAATCAACACTATTTTAACTAATCAGAATTATGTTCCATTTTTTCATGTTGATGATCTTGGAGGTCTTCTCCCACCTTAATGGTTCCATGACTGTGGGATGTTATGGTTTTCTTTAAAGCACAAACCACATAATGTATCTACAACTGGTTGCAGAGCTGTAGGAACCACTGTCAGGAGGCAGCACTGCAATCAAATTCTAATCATCTCTTCAGGAAAAGTATCTTCTACATGCTGCCAACCTCCCAGCTGGTATCACCACCATGACCTTTCATTTTGTGTGCTAAACTAAGGCAATGTGAACATAAGCTAACTATGACACTGACTAAAACCTTCTTAAAAAGCACAACCAAGAGTCCACAAATGGCAGGGGTTACTGCCAATGAATTATCTGTAGCCAGAAGCAAAAAGTTCAGCAGGAAATTGCAAAATCTCCAGCAAATTTCCTTTAGGTTAACCTCCTTTGACTTTGCTGTTGACATTTGTGAATTAAGGAACAAAGTTATGGTCAGATGAGGTTCCTCTGTCTTCTCTGACCTGCCCACTACCCAAAATGATTACTACACTCAAATGTAGCCTGTGCTGGCTGCACTGTCCTCATAGAGGGCAACATGGCCATGTCTTGACTGAGAACAAGGCCTCAAGAGCCAGCAGTGGGCCCTTGTGGACGAGAAGCCCAATGGGCTCCTAAGGGCATGAAATAGAGTGTGGCCAGCAGATTGATGGAGGTTCTCCTCCTGCTCTGCTCTAGGGAGAATATAGCTGAAGTACTGGGTCCAGTTCTAGGCTCCCCAGTTCAGGAGAGACAGAGAACTACTGGAAAGAGGCTCCAAACATGCTGAGGGTCCTGAAGCAACTCTGTGAGGAAGAAAGGCTGAGAGTCCTGGGGCTGGTGAGCCTGGAAAAGAGGAGCCTGAGAGGGGATCTGCTCAATACTCAGCAAAAGCTAAAGGGTGGGGTCAGAGTCTTGACAGAGTCTAGAGAAGGGCAATGAGGCGGGTGAAAGGTTTGAAGAACAGGGCTGGTGAGAAGCAGCTGAGGGAGATGGGTTTGTTCAGCCTGAAGAAAAAGAGGCTGAGGGGAGACCCTCCAGCTCTCTACAACTCCTTGAAAAGACACTGGAGCCTGGTAGGGGTTGGTCTCTTCTCCCTAATAAAAGGTCACAGGACAAGAGGAAATGGCCTGAAGTTGCAGCAAGAGAGGCATGGATTGGATATTATAAGAAACTTCTTCCCTGAAAGGGTTCTCAAGCACTACAACAGGCTCCCCAGGAAAGTAGCTGAATCCCCATCCCTGGAGGTGTTTAAAAGAGGCAGAGATTTGGTGCTGAGGGCCACAGCTTAGCACCAGCCTTGGCAGAATCAGAGAATGGTGGGACTGGATCATCTTAGAGGGCTTTTGCAATCCAAAGTTCTATGATTCTACAGCTGCCCTCTTGTGCCACCTCCTCCCACTTTAACAACATTCTGCTGCTCTCTTTCATAAAATGGTTTGGATTGGAAGAGACCTTTAAATACCATCTAGTTCCAACTCCCCAGCCATGGACAGGGACACCTCCCACTAGGAGCACATTGCTCAAGGTTTCAGGTATTCAACACCTCAACGCTGCTAGAAAAACTTCACCCCTTGAATCAAGCAGCCTGAAAATCAAATTGTTAAGTAAGTTACATTTTGAAGTCAATTGGAAAGGTTCAACAGAAACATCCACTTAAGTTCATTTAAATCAACCATGAGACACAAGAAGCCTCCCTGAGGATCCAGAGGAGGTCAGAACAGGACACGATCTACCTGGGCACATAAAAATCGTTAACGATATTTAAACTCAAAGTGTAAAAGCAATCAAAAATAATTATAATAATAATTAAAAAAAAGGTAAATAAAGAAGTTAGATACTGACATTTTGCCTGGTGTTACCCTTGACCTGTACCCGTTTACCTGGACCTAGACCTTGAGCTTGAGTGAGAGGATGAGCGCGATGAAGAGCGTGAGTGAGAAGATCGAGACTTAGAACGACTGCGCCTATTGGGTTTCTTTTTCTTATTAGTGTCCTCTTCTTCACTGGCATCAAGATTGTATTTTGAAAGGTCAGCATCATCTTCATCCTCATCCTGAAAAGTGCAGAGAGACAAAAAAAAAAAAAAATAAAAACAACAACTAAAATGTCACTGTTTTGGTAGTTTTCTTCTGGTGGTGTTTCTAATAATTGCAGGTGGGGGTTGGTGTCTTCTGCCAGGCGATAGGACGAGAGGAAATGGCCTGAAACTAGGACAGAGGAGGTTTAGGTTGGACATGAGGATCAGTTTCATTCCTGCAAGAGTTGTCAGGCATTGGAACAGGCTGCCCATGGAGGTGGTGGAGTCACCATCCTTGAAGGTGTTCCAGAAGTGTGCAGCCATGGCACTTTGGGATATGGTTTAATGGCCACGGTGGTGTTGGGTCGATGGTTGGACTTGATCTTAGAGGGTTTTTCCAGTTCTATGATTCTAGGATCAGATGTGACTGGAAACTTGTGTTTCAAAGCACATTATTTAAAGGCCTGCAAAAAACCCCACCACCTGAATTCCCATTTTCTATTATTTCACAGAATCAGAATGGTTTGGGTTGGAAGGAACCTTAAAGACCACCTATTTTCAACTGCCTGCTAAAGCAGGGGCACCCACAGCAGCTTGCCCAGGATCACAATGCCCAGGGGGGTTTGGAAGCTCTCCACACAAGGAGACTCAACAGCCTCTCTGGGCAGCCTGCTCCAGGGCTCCAGCACCCTCACAGCACCCTCACAACAAAGAACTCTCTCCTCCTGTTCAGGTGGAACCTCCTGGGTTCCAGTTTGTGCTCATTGCCCCTTGTCCTGTCACTGGCCACCACTGAGAAGAGACTAGCCACATCCTCTTGTTTCCCACAGGTCCTTTAGCTCTTGCTGAGCATTGATCAGATCCCCTCTGAGGCTGCTATTCTCCAGGCTCAACAGCCCCTGGTCCTTCAAACTTTGCTCCTTATAGAGATGCTCCAGGTCCTTCAGCGTGTTTGGAGCCTCCTCTGGACTCTCTTGAACTGGGGAGCCCAGAACTGGACACTGGACTTGAGATGTGGCCTCACCAGGGCACTGTTCAGGGGCAGGACCTGCTGGCCACACTCTTCTTCATGCTCCCCAGGAAACCATTTGCCTCCTTGGCCAGAAGGGCACATTGCTGGGTCATACATAACTTATCGCCCACCAGGACTCCAAGGTCCTCCTCTGTGGAGCCTTGTTGGCCAGAAGAGTTGGCTCTTGTGTCAGTATGCAAAAGAATCCAGCTTGTGCACAGGCTGTAGAGAAGCTGTAGGCATCTCCACTGAGAGCTGCTCTTCTGAATTGCTCTGAAGGCAACTAAAATCCAGACCAAGCTTTACCTACCCAACCCTAGACTGGAGTAATAAAATATTGATAGAAAAGTAAAAACACACTACCTCATCCAATTTATATTTGGATAGATCTTCATCCTCATCCTCCTCATCTTCTCCTTCAGATTCCTTATCTTCTACTTCCTTCAGGATAGATGCAGGACCAACTGGCTTCCCTCTGTACTTTTTCTTCTTGCGTCCAAACTACAAGAATTCATTCCATTAGGAGAGGAGTGACTCAAAAAACCATCTCCAGCTGCTTTTGTTGATAAACTCACAAGGAAAGAAATCAACACCAAGCTGCAAGAAGCTGGTGCTCCAGGGGAAGGAGAAGGGTCATGAAACATCAATTAGCAGCAAGAAGCTTTGTCAAGAGAGGCTTGTTTTAGATCAAACTGATGGATTAATGGAAGAGAAAATTAATGGAAACCTGAGGTTAATAGGAGTTTAATTAATATTGGTGTCTATGGGATGTCTTTATTAAACACCTTGTTGAACACAACATGAGTGGTCCTGATGCTAGCTCCCAAGGAATTTCAACCCATCCAGCTTGCAGCAGTTTAATTTCAACTAATTCTTAGTTTTTTTAACCCTCCAAAAAAACAGACCAGGTACAATCACTCTCAGTTCACAGACTCATGGAATGGTTTGGGTTGGAAGGGACCTTCGAGATCATCTAGTTCCAACCCCTTCCGCTAGACCAGATTGCTCAAGGCCTCATCCAACCTGGCCTTAGAAACCTTCTAAGCATTTGGCAAAGAGATGAAGCACAATGAACCCACCAAATCCAAAGTTCTCCTAACCACCAAGCACAGCAGGTGTCTGTCCAGACCTTACCTCATCATACTCCCCATCTGATTCTTCACGCTCGATGTACTCCACATTCTCCCGTTCATTGAAGCCTCCTCCATAGCCTTTAACAAGAGGGAGAAGAAGACATTCTCATGAGCTTCAGCAAGTTCAACCACAACAAGCACAAAGTGGAGGATGAACTTTCTTCAAAGAAGTGATCTCCAGAGGGTTATGGAGTTGTTCCCACAGGTGTTTGCTGCCTGGAGAAGAGAAGACTTCAGGGAGGCCTTCTGGTGGCCTTTCGGTGTTTAAAGGGGCTGAGAATAAAGCTGTGAACAAACTTCTGAGCAGGGCCAAGACCAGGGGGGATGGTTTGAACTCAAAGAGGGAGATTCAGATTGGACAGAAGGAGGAAATATTTGACAATGAGGGTGGCAAGACCCTGGCCCAGGTTTCCCAGAGAGGTGGGAGATGCCCCATCCCTGGAACCACTGCAGGTCAGGTTGCCTGGGGCTCTCTGAGCAACCTGCTCTAGTGAACTACATGGGCCCTGGAAGGTTGCTTCCTACCCAAATCAATCTGTGATTCCATGTTTAAAAGAATGGAAAATAAAAAAAAATCCAAACAAAACCCCAAACAAACCAACAAAACCCCAAACAACAACACCACAACAAAAAACCCCAACCCAAAACAACCACCAAAACAAAAAACCCACCAGAAGTTCAGGTTTATAGCTGTGCTGAGCATCCAGCTCCCCAGAGGAGCTTTGGTGGGGCTGCAGTGCCTGAAAACCACCTCAGTTTGGATAAGCACAAGGGGCTAGACCAAAGAATACTGTCCTCAAAGACCAAAATCCCACCTCTGAAAGCTTCCAGTAGCCAACTGGAGAAGCCAGCACCAAAACCTGAGATGAAGCAATGATGGCTTAGGACTCTCCCAGCTGTTGGTATTGCTACAGCCAGGTCCTACTTGCACAAAGCCTGCCTGGTGGCTTCTGGGCCATGTCTGCTCCCACAGTTGAATTATTCCATGACAAAATCTCCTGTAGATCCTCAGGGTGCAACAGGAATAAGCATTTTGGAGTTGGGCTGAATTGGGTAAGATTTGCCTGAAAAACCTTCTTGCTTCTTTTTATAATGTGAGTGGAAAATTCCCAGAATCCCAGCACGCTGGGGGTTGGAAAGGACCTCTGGAGGTCATCCAGTCCAACCCACTGCTAAAGCAGGGGCACCCACAGTAGTTTACCCAGGATCACAATGCCCAGCTGGCTTTGGAAGCTCTCCAGAGGAGACTCCACAACCTCTCTGGGCAGCCTGCTCCAGGCCTCCAGCACCCTCACACCAAAGAACTTTCTCCTCCTTTTCAGATGGAACCTCCTGGGTCCCAGTTTGTGCCCATTGCCCCTTGTCCCAGCAGCCTGCTCCAGGACTCTGGCACCCTCACAGCAAAAAAATTACTACAGGTGTCCTACAGCACAACCAGAAATTTATTTTGAAGGACACCAGAACATTTAATCAAATATTATCAAGCATTAAAATATTGAATAGGAAAGATTTGAGCATATAAAAGACAACATGAAATGCTGTTAAATATTGTTATTTCATATTCTTACAGTATTAAGAACAGTAAAAAGATTCTTTTCCCTTTTAATAACACACTCTGTGCTCGTCTCCCATGCTTCTCTTTTTTACATAGAATCACAGAATGGATTTGGTTGGAAGAGACCCTGAAGATCATGGAGAGCAACCACTAACCCAGCACTGCCAGGTCACCACTAAACCATATGCCTCTGCACCACATCTGCACAGCTTTGAGACCTCTCCAGGAATGGAGACTCCACCACTGCCCTGGGTTTGGCCAGGCCTTGATGATCCTCAAGGGGAAGAAACTGTTCCTCATGCCCAAAGTAAACCTTCCCTGAGGACACTTCCTCTTGTCCTGTCACTTGTTCCTAGAGAGAAGGGACTACCCCAAACTCACTCCAACCTCCTTTCAGGGAGGTGGAGAGCAATGAGGTCTCCCCTCAGCCTCCTTTTCTCCAGGCTAAACAATCCCAGGTCCGTCACCTGCTCCTCCCCAGCCCTCTTCTCCAGACCCTTCACTGTCTTTGCTGCCCTTCTCTGGACCTGCTCCAGCCCCTCCATGTCGTTCTAGGAGTGAGGGGACCAAAATTTGACCTACTTTTTGAGGTATGGCCTCCCCAGTGCCCAGCAGAGGAGAATTTAGTCCATGCACATCAATTCTCCACCTGACCCCACTGCAGAGGTGTAGTATAAATAGCCACAGCCCTGCAGTAAGGACATCTCCTGCTCTACTTACAGGCTTCATGCTTAATTCAGGAGGAACTTGAAATGTGTCACAGTGTGACCAACCCTCAGCACACATTAGGAGATAACAGTCTCATCTCCACAGCCACAAACCCTGCTGTGTGACTGCAGAGCCCTCTCTGGATGGACATCATGTAGAAAACAGACTTCTGGGAGTTAAATTAACTGTGGCTTTACTCCTTCCAAAGCTCTTAGTGTCCAAATCAAACGAAAAGGCAGTGTAAGGTGAGTATCTGTTGAGTTTCCAGATGAAACCATCACACAATTCATACTCTTCTAAAAATAATCAGGTCCAAGAAGCTACAGATTCATTTACATCATGAAATGGTTTAGCTTAGAAGGGACCTTAAAGATCATCTAGTTCCAACCTCCCCCTCCCACTAGCCCAGGTTGCCCATCTAGCCTGGCCTTGAACACCTCCAGGGAAGGGGCATCCACAACCTCCCTGGGCAACCTGTTCCAGTGTCTCACCACCCTCACTGGAAAGAATTTCTTCCTAATCTCCAGTCTCAATCTCTCCTCTGCCAGCTCAAAGCCACTGCTCCTTGTCCTAGCATCACAAGCCCTTGTAAAATCCCTTCCACAGCTCTCCTGTAGGCCTTTCAAGTAGTAGAAGGCTGCTCTAAGGTCTCCTTGCAGCCTTCTCTTCCCCAGACTGAAGAGCCCCAACTCCCTCAACCTGTCTTCACTGCAGAGGCACTCCAGCCTTCTGATCATCTTCATGGCCTCCTCTAGACCTGTTCTAACAGCTCCAAGTCCATACCAGGGTGTTTCTCACCAGATTCAGACACAAAAAGGCAAAGCCCAACTGTTTGTCACGCGAAAGCAGTGCAGACCCTACATATGGAACACCATTCAGCTTTCCTTGTGACAATAAAAAAAAAAAAAAACCTTTAATTATGAAATTAGACCATGGTTTGTCAACAATATTTTAAACCAGGAACTCACCTGTTCTCTCCTCCAACTTGGCATACTTTGGAGTGTTACACATGTTACATTCTGATCTCCTGGCCCAGTTCACGTTGCCACATCTTTTGAGGTCCAAAAATAAAAAGAGGAACAAGAAACATTTTAGTTAAAGCAATAATAATAACAAAAAGGCACTTCAAATCATGTCTTTGCCAAGTTTCAGTAATTATCTGCAGTCACCAGCATGACACAACTCCCAAGGTCACCAAGAGATAACAAAGTGCAAGGGCTGCTGGGTATTCCACCAGCCCAAAGACAAGAGGAACAGCATCACACCAAGCAAAGCAAGGAGGAAGAGGTAAATCCCAGCATGGAGAGGGTGGAAAGGAGCTCTGGAGATCATCCAGCCCAACCTCCTTGATAAAGCAGTGACACCCACAGCAGCCTGCCCAGGATCACAATGGTCAGATGGGTTTGGAAGCTGTCCAGAGGAGACTCCACCTCTCTAGGCAGCCTGTTCCAGGGCTCCAGCACCTCACACTAAACAAGTTTCTCCTCCTCTTCAGTCAGAACCTCCTGTATTCATTTATGCCCCTTGTACTGTCCCTTGGTACCACTGAGAAGAGTCTGGCCCCATCTTCTTGCCCCCATAGGTCCATCAGCTCTTGCAGAGCATTGAGCAGATCCTCTCCGACTCAGGCTCACCAGCCCCAGGGCTCTCAGCCTTTCCTCCTCACAGAGATGCTCCAGGCCCCTCACTATCTTTGTAGTCTCCCCTGGACTCTCCCCAGTAGTTGCCCTGTCCCTGTTGAAGTGGGGAGCCCAGAACTGGACCCAGGACTCCTGATGTGGCTTCAAGGCAGTGCAGAGCAGGAGGAGAACCTCCTTTGACCTGCTGGCCACACTCTTCTTCATGCCCCACAGCAGACCATGGCCACGAGGGCACATTGCTGTCACATGGACAATCTGTCATCCATCAGCACTCCCAGGTCCTTCTCCATGGAGCTGCTTTCCAGCATGTCAGTCCCTAATCTGTGTTGGTGCATGGTGTTGTTCCTCCCCAGGTGAAGGATTCTACACTTATTCTTGTTGAACCTCTTAAGTCTCCCCTCTGCCCAGATCTCACTGGATGGTGGTGGAGCCTGATGGTTTATCAGCCAGTCTTCCAGTATTAGGACCAACAATGGTGCCCATGAACTCTGCCATCTCCCACTGCAGAGCAGTGCAGATGGAGACCCATCAGGCTTGAAAACAGCCAAGTTCTGGCAGTAAAACTCATCAAAAACTCAAGTTCCCCTGATGTGACACCGGGCTCCATCAGCCAAACCTGAAACTCTGCAAAGTGCTCATTGCTCAGAGCACCTTTCCACAAACAAAGCATTTTATTAAGAGTCCTCTTCTAGTTCAGATCTTTATATCCCCCACTGATGGCTTGGAGAAACATCTACTAATGTAACTATGAGCTCAACTTTACTCATTAAATATTTAGGGAATGTTAACAAGAATCTAGCATCCTGGAAGCGAGGTGTTACTTCCACCCACACAATTCTTCTGAATTGGGAAAGTGTCTGGGCTTAGCAAACAAAAACATCAACTTTTACTTGCCTTGACTTTTTTTAACCCTTTTTCAGTCACCTGAAGTAGCTGAGGCCAAACAAACAAGAATGAACATGACAATCACAGCCATACACTCCCAGGTGATCTTTTGAGTTCTGATCAACAACTAAGGGGGCCAGAGGATGGGGCCCAGACCCTTCTCAGTAGTGCCCAGCCACAGGACAAGGAGCAATGGGGACAAACTAGAACCCAGGAGGTTCCATCTGAACAGGAGGAGAAACTTCTTTGGTGTGAGGATGCTGGAGCCCTGGAGCAGGCTGCCCAGAGAGGTTGTGGTTGCCTTCTGTGAAGAGATTCCAAAGCCACCTTGGATATTGTGGTCCTGGGCAAGCTGCTGTGGGTGCCCTTCTTTAGGAGTGGGGTTAGACTGTGTGATCTCCAGAGGTCCCACCATGCTGTGGGATGCTGTGAATTTAGATCCCTCATCTCTCATCAGTCCAAGCAAAGTGATACTGACAAAATGAGGTGCCTGTGGCTCCAGGAAAACATCCTGCAGTCTTTCACCTACGTTTTACACTGCCAGTCATTAGCACTGAAGAGGCCACGACTCTTTTCAGCCAGTGTCTTTCCTATTTCAGTCCCTCCAGCTTTCATCATCTTGGCTTCTGTTGTTTTTTCTGCAAAACAAAACCAAACAAACCCAAACAGTTCTGAAACATCTTCTTTTAAGATGAATTACAAAGATTTTTCATTCTGGTAAGGTAGAGACGAGGAGAAATAGATCATCTAAGACTCACCTCTGCCACATCTGTTACAGCTGGTTCTTCTGGCAAAGTTAACATTCCCACACCTGAAAATGAAAGCAGAAAATGAATAAAGATGCTGGTTAACTGAACGCTAGGAATCATGGAATAGTTTGGGCTGGGAATGACGTCAAAGACCACCTAGTTCCAACCCCTTGCCATGGGCAGAGGCACCTCCTACTCCATCAGGTTGCTTAGGGCCTCATTCAGCCTTGCTTTGAAGACTTGCCAGGGAAAAGCACTAAAGGAACACGTAAAAGAAAAACGCTTTTGTATTTCAAACCCTACTTGCTCCAAATTTAAACACCAAGTTTCTCGGGCCGTGTTCAACCCTGGGGTTCGGGCTGGTGCCTGAACCGTTCCACCAAGGGGCCAAGGAGCTGTAAAAACCCGCCGGGAATCTCAGCCCAGCCCGGCGTGAGGGCGGCCGCCCCCCCGAGACCCAGCAACCGCGGCTGCTCCGCGGGACTGCCGGGTCCCGTGCCGTGCCGGAGGCCTGGATCCCGCATGCCGATCCCCGCATCCCGGAGCCCGGCTCACTTCTTGTCGGGGCAGATCCAGTCCCCATCGCTCACGCGGAAATTTTTGGTCGACATCTTGGTCGCCACCGAGCCGAGAGCCGAGCGCCAAGCGCCGCCGCCGGGGAAGAGGACCGGGGTCCTGCGCCGGACGGGCTGCCTTGCCGCGCCTGCGCCCTGCTGGACCTGCAGAGCCGCGCCGCCACTCGCAGGCACTTTTGGTCAGGCAGCGATGTAGACACCTCAAGGCGGAGAAAACGCGCCCCCCAGCGGGTCGGAGGGCCGTGTCCACGGTGCGCATGCGCAGTTACCATCGGCAGCGGCATCCAGGGGCGGGCTCTGGGTCTGAGGGGAGAAAGCTGGAGGGGGTAAGGGGGGAAGGAGGGAAGGGGCCGGGCGGGGCCAGGGAGCCTTCCTCACCCTGAGATGTGAAAAGTGTCTGGTGTCCGAGCTCACTTATTCAAGGAAGGGGCTTTTTCTTCAGGTGTCGATGTACCTCTGTCAGGTCAAACTCCAGGGACAGAACTGTCCCAGAGCAGTTGTGGAAGCTCCAATCCTGGAAAAGTTCAAGGCCAGGTTGGATGAGGCCTTGAGCAACCTGATCTAGTAGGATGTGACCCTGCCCATGGCAGGGAGTTGGAACTAAATGATTTCTAAAGTCCGTTAGAACCCAAACCATTCAATAGTTCTGAGGTCGTCAGGAGGAAAGCCTGACAAAGAATTCCTCATACACACCTTCTCTTCTGTTATAAATGCCAAAGCCACACAAACTTGGAATTTAAAAAGGTTTATTTTGAAAAGAGCAATTTAAGGCAATAAAAGGGCAATGAAAGGCAATAAAAGGCAAGCTGTGGAGTAATCACTCCACCAACACGCACACACACACACGACATGATCTAACTCCTCTTTAAATATTCTATTCCTAATACATATTCATACCAAAAGGTGTGTTTAATCAAATTAGTTATAGGCATATTGTGCAGGTGTAGTGAGTGGTCCTCCAGGTGGTAGTTTAGTGATGCAATCTTTCAGCTGGTCAGCAGCACGTCTCACCCTGGCTGATTACATCCAAGGTCCTTCTGATTGCCATTAGAATGTCTCTATTGGCATAAGCCTTACTCCCAGTTCCTGTTCCCATGTTTTCTTGCCAGCAACTGACTCTTCCTTGAGCAACTTCTTACTTGCAACTTGCAGCCCCAGAAAGCCAACGAGAGCCTGGGCTGCATCAGGAGAAGTGTGGCCAGCAGGGCAAGGGAGGGGATTCTCCCCCTCTGCTCAGCTCTGCTGAGACCCCACCTGGAGTACTGCATCCAGGTCTGGAGCCTCTATTCCAAGAGGGATCTGGACATGCTGGAAGGTGTCCAGAGAAGGGCCACCAGGATGAGCAGAGGGCTGGAGCTCCTCTGTCATGAGGACAGACTGAGAGAGTTGGGGCTGTTCAGTGTGGAGAAGAGAAGGCTCTGAGATGACCTTCTTGTGGCCTTCCAGGATCTGAAGGGGGCTCCAAGAAAGCTGGGGAGGGACTTTTTAGGCTGTCAGGCAGTGACAGGACTAGGGGGAATGGAATCAAGCTGGAAGTGGGGAGATTCAGACTGAACATAAGGAAGAAGTTCTTCCCCAGGAGAGTGGTGAGAGCCTGGAATGGGTTGTGCAGGGAGGTGGTTGAGGCCCCAGCCCTGGAGGTGTTTGCAGCCAGGCTGGATGAGGCTCTGGCCAGCCTGCTGTAGTGTGAGGTGTCCCTGGGCATGGCAGGGGGGTTGGAACTGGATGAGCCTTGTGGTCCCTTCCAACCCTGACTGATTCTAGGATTCTAGGATTCTATACTTTGCTACCTAGGCTATTTTTCACACAAGCTGTTAGCTTCCCTTAGTTATGCTGATATTTCACTCTACTATCCAGGCTTCTACATAAATGCATTAAAGCAAACAAAATATAAACAATTAATAGCAAAGGCAAACAATAATAAAGAGCACTTTACACAAGTTACACAAACATATACCACAGTTTCTGGTGTCTGGTTCCCTGTCTCACTTCTTAGTTTCTTTAAATTTTACTTATTCAAAATCACCTAATTGACATGAATTATCGCCCCACTTGATACATATTCTGTAAAATAAAAGTAAAATAGTGAAAAATAGTGAAAAAACAATCGAAACAAGGCCTTGTTTTCAGAGATGAGGGACTGTGCAAGGCTCAGGCTGGTTTCTCAGTGTGGTAGCCCTAGCAAATGTGTGGAAATGGCACTTGGGATCATGGTTTAATGGCTGTGGTCATGTTGGGTTGAAGGTTGGACTGCCTGATCTTAGCAGTCTTTTCCTACTGAAACAATGTTATGATTCTGTAGCTGGACATGACAGTTTGGGGCAAGGTTTAGTGGCCATGGTGGTGTTGGGTTGCTGCTTGGACTTGACGATCTTGGAGGTCTTTTCCAACCCAAATGATTCCATGATTCCATGGTACTAAAATCCTCATAAAAACACACAGAGGGTCTTAAATATCGATAGGACAGAGCATTGGTATAAGTGCTGATGTTAGAGGGTTCAAATCAACCCATTATTAAAAAGCAAAACGATTTAAAAAGCATCCCATGGCTTACTGATGGGTTTGTTCCAGCAGCAGGACACCAGCCTCCATTGCCTGTGTGTGAGCAGGGTGCTGTGGCCATGCTTGCAGTGCTAGGACGAGGGGCAATGGCTTTGAGCTGGAAGAGGGGAGATTGGGACTGGAGATTACAAGAAATTCATTACTGGAACAGGTTGCCCAGGGAGGCTATGGGTGACCCCTTCTTTGAGGTGTTCAAGGCCAGGTTGGATGAGGCCTTGAGCAACCTGGACTAGTGGAAGGTGTCCCTGCCCATAGCACAGAGGTTGTAACTAGATGATTTTTGAGGTCCCTTCCAACCCATTCTACAATTCTAGGATTCTGTGCCAGTACAAATCTTACCTGGTATCTCCCCTTTCAGACAACCTCTGATCCCTTCTTCCTTTTGGACTGGACATCACAGTATCACAGTCTCACAGGATATCAGAGGTTGGAAGGGACCTCCAGAGATCATCAGCTCCAACCCCCTGCCAGAGCAGCAGCACTTAGGGTAGTCTGCACAGGAATGCATCCAGGTGGATTTGGAAAGTCTTCAGAGAAGGAGACTCCACAACCCCCCTGGGCAGCCTGCTCCAGGGCTCTGGCACCCTCACTGCAAAGAAGTTTCTCCTCATGGTGAGCTGAAATCTTCTCTGTTCAACTTTGAACCCATTGTTCCTTGTCCTATCCCTGTGACCCACCCAAAAGAGCCTGGCCCCCTCCCCTTGACACCCACCCCTCACACATTGAGAGACATTGATCAGATCCCCTCTCAGCCTTCTCTTCTCCACACTAAACAGCCCCAGGGCTCTCAGGCTCTCTTCCCAGGGGAGATGCTCAAGTCCCCTAAGCATCCTCCTGGCTCTCCCTTGGATTCTCTCCAGCAGGTCTCTGTCTCTCTTGACCTGGGGAGCCCCAAACTGGACAGAGGATTGCAGGGGTGGTCTCAGCAGGGCAGAGTAGAGAGGGAGAAGAACTTCCCTAGCCCTGCTGGACACAGCTTTCCTGATCCATCCCAGGATCCCATTGGCTCTCTTGGCCACCAGAGCACATTGTTGGTCCATGACCTGTCATTACCTGACAAGATCTGTTGCACTTTGGTAGACCAATATTGCCTCATTAAGTCCACAAAAGATGCTTATTTGTAGCAAATGTTGCTTTCCTGCCTGTTTTATTCCCTTTCCCACATCTTGTGAAAAAATTATCTGGAGTCTGGTTCGGGGACTGTTTTTTGTCACATCTGTTCACCAATTCATGTGGTGAGGTGACAATATTGCAACTACTTATTTATGAAAATATAAACCTGCATGAATCCACTGGAAAAAATGTGTTGGGGCATCTGGTTTGTCTGCTGCAAAAGGCCATGTCCAAATTCCTGCTGGAATAATCATAATCAAGAAGGACTAAACCTGCATTTTCCTGCTGCCAGAGAAGGTCCCAGGGGAAGAGTTGAGCTGGAATTTTGAGGCATGGCAGACAACTGTCTCACAGAATCTCAAAACCCAGCATGGTGGGGTTGGAAAGGACCTCTGGAGATCATCCAGTCCAGGATGCTAAAGCAGGGGCACCCAGAGCAAGCTGTCCATCCTAAGGGAAGGGCTGTGGTGGAATTTTGAATGAGGGCTGTCAAAAATCTTCATTTTTTCTACCCTAGAAGTAGAAGTACAAGGGGAAAGTAGCAGATGGAAAGGAGATGGTGGCAGGGCTGCAAAGCTCACTGATTGGGACTGCCTGTCCAACTTCAGTAGGTCCTCCACTTGTGTCTGTCCACAAACTGTCCGAGGAATGGTTCTTTACTGCAGAATTAAAACTGTGATTAGCATCTTTTCTACCCAAACAAGATTCCTTAATGGCACCAAATAATCAATCTAAGCCTAAATGAGGTATCAGAATCTTAGGGCTGTAGTAGGCAGCAGCAAATCTTCTTAGGACACATTTTTAGTGCTGACCTTTCAAATGAAGTGTCACAGAATCACAGCGTGCTGGGGGTGGGTGGAAGGGACCCCTGGAGATCATCCAGTCCACTCATCCTGCTAAAGAAGGGACACCCAGCATCACAATGCCCAGCTGGCTTTGGAAGCTCTCCAGAAGAGGAGACTCCACAACCTCTCTGGGCAGCCTGCTCCAGGGCTCCAGCACCCTCACACCAAAGAATTTTCTCCTTGTCCTTGGGCACCACTGAGAGGAATCTGGCCTCATCCTCTTGCCCCCCACAGGTCCTTTATCTCTTGCTGAGCATTGCTCAGCTCCCCTCTGGGTCTGCTCTTCTGCAGGCTCACCAGCCCCAGGGCTCTCAGCCTTTCCTCCTCACAGAGGTGCTCCAGGCCCATCAGCTTCTTTGGAGCTCTGCAGTAGTTCCCTGTCTCTCTTGAAGTGGGGAGCCCAGAACTGGACCCTGCAGTACTGCAGATGTGGCCTTACCAGGGCAGAAGAAGGAGAGGAGAACCTCCCTTATAACACCCTCACAGCAAAGAAATTGAGAAAAGATAAATCAAAACAAATGAAACAACTATATTAAGAAAAAGGCTTTGGAAGAAGCTGGAGAACCCAGCTGCAGCCCAGCATGCTTGGAAGGATTCACTTCTGCCATGGTCTTGTGGGAGGTGTCCTGCCTATGTCAGGGGGCTTGGAAAGAGATGATCTTTAAGGTCCCTTCCAACCCAAACCATTCTCTGAATCTCTGAATCTTTGAATCTCTGAGTCTGTTTTTAGTCCCTGCAGCAGGTGGCACTTTAGTTACACACAATTTCTCCAGATCCTGTTGTTGTTGCAGATTAAAACCTGGGTGGTTTTCTGGTTTGTGTTTGTGGGTTTGGGGTGTTAGTTTGTTTGTTTTTCTCATGTGTGTGTGTGTGTAATTCAGGAGAGGTATTTTAAATATCAAGATATTGATTAACTCTGAAAATAAAAAGCATCACTGTCACCCTGTGTGATTGGCACTGGCAATGGAAGGCAAGATGGTCTTTGAGCTGCACGTGATGAGGAACTGTATTTTGGCAGGATTGCAGCATAGAATCCCAGAATGGTTTGGGTTGGAAGGGACCTTAAAGATCATCCAGTTCCAGCCTCTCTGCCATGGGAAGGGACACCTTCCACTAGACCAGGTTGCTCAAGGCCACACCCCACCTGGCCTTGAACACCTTCAGGGTGATGAGCTGTCTGTCTCCTTCCAGACCTCCTACAAGCAGGCTTTTTTCCACTCTCACCTGCCTTAGCCTCAAAAATAGACACTTCCCAGGCAGCATCCCTGTCTTGCCTTGGAGAAGGCTTTGCTGGTAGGATTCTAGGAAGTAGAAGAACTTAGAAACAGGTGCCTGAACTTAAGGCAGTCATATGTGCCTCCGGGAAAGACTTTATTAAGGAACAAGAGCACAAGAAGAACATTGAGGGGCTGGAGCAGGTTCAGAGAAGGGCAACAAAGCTGGTGAAGGGTCTGGAGAACAGGGCTGGGGAGGAGTAGGTGATGGACCTGGGGTTGTTTAGTCTGGAGAAGAGGAGGTTGAAAGGAGACCTTCTGGCCCTCTACAACTCCCTGAAAGGAGTTTGGAGCCAGGTGGAGATTGATCTCTTCTTCCTAGTAACAAGAGACAGGACAAGAGGAAATGGCCTCAAGTTGCCCCATGGGAGGTTTAGGTTGGACATGAGGAACAATTTCTTCCCCAGGCTGCCCAGGGCAGTGGAGTCCCCATCTGTGGGGGGGAATTCTCATTTGTGTCCTTGATGGCAACACTGTTGCTGATCCAGGCCAGGATGCTGGTGGCCTTCTTGGCCACCTGGGCACACACTGGCTGATGTTCAGCTGCTGCCAAGCAGCACCCCAAGATCCTTTTCCACTGGCAGTCTCTCCAGCCACTCTGCCCCAAGCCTGGAGCCTTCATGGGCTTGTTGTGACCCAAGTGCAGGACCCAGCACTTGGCCTGGTTAACTGATAAGAGATGATTCAATAAAATTCAGTAAATATTAATATTTAGTAACATCTTTAGGCTTTACTTCAGGAATTTTGAGGTGCTGCTCTCCTGCTGCTGTTTTCCTTGCAGAAGGCTTCATCTCAATATCTACTCCCCCTTCACAACGCAGCTGGTGAACAATTTTTCTTGGATTCCTCTTTCTCTCCCGAAGCATTTCAGCTTCAAATGTGGGTGAGGATTTGATAATAACCAAGTAAATGAGAAATACATCACCCATCACTTGAACCTAATGGAACCCAACAGCTGAAAATGAAAAAATGGACAGAAAACTCTTTAATTGGCCTCTCTCTAGACAGCCAATTCCTATCAACAAGCCCTGAAAATCACTTTCCCTGAAGAAAAACTCAGTGGTACAAAGGGAAAGGAGATGTGAGTCAGGGAATTAAATGAAGGTCTCTTTCAGAGCTCACTTATCCAGGTTCTCACCTCCCTTCCTGATGTGACATCTGCATGCCACCCGTTTACTGAGCAAAATGGGGCACCTGGGCTTTTAAGCATCACTTTAAAGCACTTAGTACACTGCAGATGATTTCCAAGATGTGATAATTAATTCTAATTTCAGATCTATGAGTTAAGAGAGTGCAGTTTGCTTCCATCAAGGAAAGCCAGGTTGAAGGTTGGACTGGATGATCCTGAAGGTCTCTTCCAATGGGCCAAAGGTTGGGCTGGATGATCCTGAAGGTCTCTTCCAACCAAATATATTCTGTGATTCTGTGATCAGGAGAAAGCTAGCTCTTGGGAGAACCTCTTTTTCTTGGTGGCATTGAGCAGATACAAAAATACTGGGTGACTGTTGGTTTGCAGTGTGACTAAACAAGCTGGCTAACATCTTTGGCAGCAATATGGGTAGTGGGATTGAGGCAACCTCAGCAAGTTTGCTGCTGACACCAAGCTGGTGGTGCTCTTGACATGCTGGAGGGAAGGGATCCGTCCAGAGGCACTTGCACAGACTTGAGAGGTCTTCCTTGACCAGCTGGACAGATGGGCAGAGTCCAACAGGATGGCATTCAACAAGTCCAAGTGCTGGGTGCTGCACTTTGGCCACAACAACCCCATGCAGAGCTACAGGCTGGGGTCAGAGTGGCTGGAGAGCAGCCAGGCAGAAAGGGACCTGGGGGTGCTGGGTGACAGCAGCTGAACATGAGCCAGCAGTGTGCCCAGGTGGCCAAGAGAGCCAATGGCATCCTGGCCTGCATCAGGAATAGTGTGGCCAGCAGGAGCAGGGAGGTCATTGTACCCCTGTACACAGCACTGGTTAGGCCACACCTTGAGTCCTGTGTCCAGTTCTGGGCTCCTCAATTTAAGAAGGACATTGAGAGACTTGAACATGTCCAGAGAAGGGCAACAAGGCTGGGGAGGGGTCTGGAACACAAACCCTGTGAGGAGAGGCTGAGGGAGCTGGGGGTGTTTAGCCTGGAGAAGAGGAGGCTCAGGGCTGACCTTATTGCTGTCTACAGCTACCTGAGGGGAGGTTGTAGCCAGGAGGGGGTTGGTCTCTTCTCCCAGGCAACCAGCACCAGAACAAGAGGACACAGTCTCAAGCTGTGCCAGGGGAGGTTTAGGCTGGAGGTGAGGAGAAAGTTCTTCACAGAGAGAGTTGTTAGAGGTTGGAATGTGCTGCCCAGGGAGGTGGTGGAGTCACCATCCCTGGAGGTGTTCAAGAGGGGATTGGATGTGGCACTTGGTGACATGCTTTAGTGGTCATGAGGTGTAGGGTGACAGGTTGGACTTTGATGATCCTTGAGGTCTCTTCCAACCTTATTGATTCTGTGATTCTGTGAGAGGTGAGCCCAAGCCAACGTCATAAAGTTCAACAAAGCCAAGCGCAAGGCCTTGACCTGGGCTGAGGCAATCCCAAGCATAAATCCATGCTGAGTGAGGACTGGCTCTAGAGCAGTCACAAGGAGAAGGACTTGGGGGTGTCAGTTGATGAAGAACTCAACATGAGCCAGCGATGGTTGCTCACAGCCCAGAAAACCAGCAGTGTCCTGGGCTGCATCAAAAGAAGTGTGACCAGCAGGATAAAAGAGGTGATTCTGCCCCTCTGCTCTACTCTGGTGAGACTCAGCCTGGAGCACTGCATCCAGTTCTGGTTCCCCCAACACAAGAAGGACATGGAACTGCTGGAGCAGATACAAAGGAGGCCAGGAAGATGATCAGAGGGCTGGAGCACCTCTGGTATGGGGACAGCTGAAAGAGTTGGGGCTGTTCAGCCTGGAGAAAAGAAGGCTCCAGGGAGACCTTAGAGCAACCTTCCAGTACCTGAAGGGAGCTGCAGGAGAGCTGGGGAGGGACTTTGTGCAAGGGCTTGAAGTGACAGAATGAGGGTCAATGACTTTGAGCTGGAAGAGGGCAGATTGAGACTGGAGATCTGGAAGAAATTCTTTTCAGTGAGGGTGGTGAGACACTGGAACAGGTTGCCCATGGAGGTTGTGGATGCTCCCTCCCTGGAGGAGCTGAAGGTTGGATGAGGTCTTGAGCAGCCTGGTCTACTGAAAGTTGTCCCTGCCCATGGCACAGGGGTTGAAATTAGATGATCTTTAAAATCCCTTCCAACCCAACCCATCCTAAGACTCTCTGTTTGAGCAGGAGGAGAGTTGGCAAATCCTCAATACATCATTTAAATGTGGGGCTGAGAGGACTTTGCCCAGGTTCAGGAGTACAGGTAGTTAAAGAGACCAGTTCCAGACCAGAGAGCTGCTGGTTTAATCCCAGAGCACCCCCCAGCTGTGCTCTGTAAACCCTCCCCTAATCCATTTCTGTCATTTGTAGCCGAGCAATGAGTCACCACCAGAAATGCTCCTGACCCAAATCCTGCTCTCTGCAGATTAAACAGCAGCAGTTTGTCTGCCCACCAGCTGACACAAAGAAAGGCTGGCTCTGTTTGTTCTCTTGGCTCTGGCACATGTCAAGAGCCTGTTCCTCTACACTTAAACCAGGAATTTAACTTTCCTCTTTGCCTTTGTTTTCTAGATCTTTGATCATTGTTGGTACTCGGTTCTTGGCTGTTCCCAGCCAACCAAACCCCCTCTCATATCAGTTGCTGGTGAAGAGTCTGGAGAACAGGGCTGGTGAGGAGCAACTGAGGGAACTGGGGTTGTTTAGTCTGGAGAAAAGGAGGCTCAGGGGAGACCTTCTGGTTCTCTATAACTCCCTGAAAAGAGCTTGGAGCCAGCTGGAGGTTGGTTTTGTCTCCCAAGGAGTATGGGACAGGACAAGAGGAAATGGCCTCAAGTTGCCCCAGGGGAGGTTTAAGCTGCACATGAGGAACAATTTGTTTCCTGCAAGGGTGGTCAAGCATTGGAACAGGCTGCCCAGGGAGGTGGTGGAGTCCCCATCCCTGGAAGTGTTCAAGAAAGGTCTGGACATGGTGCCTGGGGCATGGTTTAATGGCCAGGGTGGTGTTGAGTTGATGGTTGGACTCGATTGTGGAGGTGTTTTCCAACCCAAACACTTCTGTGATTCTATGTTGGAGGGTGAGGGATGACTTGGACATTTGATTTCTCCCTCCAAAATCTGATACTTTGAGTGTGACCTGAGCTGAATTTCCCTTTTATTAATTTCAGAGCAATTCTCCAAATGCCAGGGAAATTCTGAGCCAGTCCTGCAGATTTCCTTTGATTTCCTCTTTAACTCAATCTGGATCCCATTTCCTTAACCTGTCTGTGTGTGGGTGTCACACAACCTTGTCACAGGCTTTACTCCAGGCAAGAGAGATTATCCCTGGGTACTTCCTCCTGCTTGGTGGAGATGTTGAATGGAGTGAAATGAGGTTTGGCACAGATTCAGGCTGCATATTTGTATTCATATGAGGGCTCCAAAGATGCTGAGGGGCCTGGAGCATCTCTGTGAGGAGGAAAGGCTGAGAGCCCTGGGGCTGGTGAGCCTGCAGAAGAGCAGCCTGAGAGGGGATCTGAGCAATGATTTGCAAGAGATAAAGGACCTGTGGGGTGGGGGCAAGAGCATGGGGCCAGACTCTTCTCAGTGGTGCCCAGTGACAGGACAAGGGGCAGTGGGCACAAAGTGACAGACTGAGAGAGTTGGGGCTGTTCAGTGTGGAGAAGAGAAGGCTCTGAGGTGACCTTCTTGTGGCCTTCCAGGATCTGAAGGGGGCTCCAAGAAAGCTGGGGAGGGAGTCTTTTAGGCTGTCAGGGAGTGCCAGGACTGGGGGGAATGGAATCAAGCTGGAAGTGGGGAGATTGAGAGTGGAGGTGAGGAAGAAGTTCTTCCCCAGGAGAGTGGTGAGAGCCTGGAATGGGTTGTGCAGGGAGGTGGTTGAGGCCCCAGCCCTGGAGGTGTTTGCAGCCAGGCTGGATGAGGCTCTGGCCAGCCTGCTGTAGTGTGAGGTGTCCCTGGGCATGGCAGGGGGTTGGAACTGGATGACCCTTGTGATCCCTTCCAACCCTGACTGATTCTAGGATTCTATGATTCTATGAAACTGGAACCCAGAAGGAAAAAAGTTCTTTGTTGTGAGGGTGCTGGAGGCCTGGAGCAGGCTACCCAGAGAGGTTGTGGAGTCTCCTTTTTTGGAGAACTTCCAAGCCCAGCTGGATATTGTGATGCTGGGCAAGCTGCTGTGGGTGCACCTGCTTCAGCAGGATGATTGAACTGGACCTCTCCAGAGGTCTCTTCCAACCCCCATCACACTGTGACTGTGCTGTGCAAGGTTTGTTTTCACATCAACCTTGTCTCTTACTGTGCACTTACTTGTCTCTTACTGTGCTATTTCCTGTTCTGTCATAGAATCATGGAATAGGTTTGGGCTGGAAGGGACCTTCAAAGGTCATCTTATGTGTTTAGATGTCATTAGCAAGGCAACACTTTGCCTTTGAACACAGTGCTCAAAGGAAGAACTTCTGGGGGCAGGAGGGGAAGGGGGGAGAGGGACTGTTTATAAGGGCCTGTGGTGATAGGGTGAGGGGCAATGGTTTGAAACTGGAGCAGGGGAGATTTGGGTTGGACATTAGGAGGAAGCTCTTCAGAATGAGGGTGGTGGAATGAGGGTGAGGGGCAATGGTTTGAAACTGGAGCAGGGGAGATTTGGGTTGGACATTAGGAGGAAGCTCTTCAGAATGAGGGTGGTGGAATGAGGGTGAGGGGCAATGGTTTGAAACTGGAGCAGGGGAGATTTGGGTTGGACATTAGGAGGAAGCTCTTCAGAATGAGGGTGGTGGAATGAGGGTGAGGGGCAATGGTTTGAAACTGGAGCAGGGGAGATTTGGGTTGGACATTAGGAGGAAGCTCTTCAGAGTGAGGGTGGTGGAACAGGTTGCCCAAAGATGTGATTGAGGCCTGAGCAGCCTGATGCAGTTGCTCCCTGCAGGGGGGGTTGGTCAAGATGACCTTTGGGAGTTCCCTTCCAGCCTAGAATCTATGTTGCCATGACACCTTGCCCACCTGCTTTGCACATCATCCTTCTCCTTTGCACATCATCCTTCTCCTTTGCACATCATCCTTCTCCTGCACCTTCAGCATCTCGTGAAGAAATAACATGGTGTTTTGATGTTCAGATATGCAGGAAGGATGAAAATGGTCAATATTTTATCATTCCCTTTTAACTCCCAAACAATAACAACCTATTCTCCACCCCAGCTCTCCTTGCTGCTGACAAGAGCCTGTCCTGCAATCATAGAGATGCTTTATTGACTCCAGCAAATTCCACCTGTCAGACAGTTGGTTTAGTTCCTCTACTCCTTCCTGGAAATAAATAAGGACTCATGATCCACTTCACCCTCCTGACAGGGAATGTCCAAATATGTATTTGCCCACAATTTAGTTGACATTTGCAGTGCAGGCTGGGGTTTTCTTTTCGAGCCATGGGAGATCTGGGTGAGATTGTTAAACTGGCATCTCCAAAGCAGATGGAAAATGAAGTGATGTTGCCCTCATCACTTAGCAGAAATAACCTAAAAAGCTGCGTTTCTGGGTATGTGAGCATCACAGATTCACAGAATGGTAGGGAATGGAAGGGACCTCTGGGGATCATTGAGACCAAGGCTGGGTCACCTAGTGAAGGTCACACAGGAACGTGCCCAGGTGGGTTTGGAATATCTCCAGAGATGGAGACTCCATCACCTCTCTGAGCAGCCTGGTCCAGTGCTCTACCACCCTTAAATTAAAGAAGTTCCTCCTCATCTTTAGATGAAACTTCTTATGTTCAAGTTTCTGCCTTGTTACCTCTTCTCCTGTCGCTGAAAAATGCCTGGTCCCATCCTCCTGACAACCACCCTTGAGGTATTGATCAGGTGGAGACTTTCAAGATCAGACTTGTGGCCCTGAGCAGCCTGCTGTAGGTGGAGGCTGCTTACTGCAGAGGGGGTTGGACAAGATGACCTCTGGGGGTCCCTTCCAACCTGATGCAATCTAGGATCTGTGTTGCCATGACACCTTGCCCACCTGCTTTGCACATCAGCCTTCTCCTCCACCTTCAGCTTATCCTGCTGCTTGAAGGAAGGTGACATGTTTAAGAAACACACCCCTTAAATCAGCCAATATTTACCACTTCTCAAAGGTTTATTTGAACAGGGTGTAGGTGAGCTGCAGAACAAATAATGCCCCAGCTGACAGCTCTAATTACTGAGGTTCCAAAAGAAAAAAGGCCTATGTGCCATAAAAAAAATTTGTTTAAGCAAGAACACTTACCAGGCAAGTGCAGCAGGAGTAAAGCTGAGGCTTAGGAAAAAAATAAAAGAGCTAATATATAGAGATAGAGAGATACAGATATTTTTAAAAGCCAGGTTGGAGAGGGTTCATCATTTAAGGAGTCTTTGTCAAACAAAACAAGCTGTGATTAACCTTTCCCATGCTCATCCTCCCCTGCTCTTCTCACACTGCAGGGTACCACCACTAATTAGTGTGTGGCTGAAGGAGCTGTGAGATGTCCTCTGCTCACCCTGGTGAGGAGCCTTCGTCACCATGGCATCTGAGCCCCTGGGCTGCTGCAGAAGTGCCTGGCTGCAGCAGCACTGCAGGAATGGTTCCCTCAGCCCGACCTGGAGGGATTCAGAAGTTTCCAGCTCGTTGTGGTGATGTTTCTTTGCTTCTCATTTCAACAGCCCCTCCCCTCCTTGAAAGCAGCAGGACTGCCTGGAGGCCTTTTCAGTTCAGTTTGCTCCTAGAGATGGGGGTTAAGCAGACAAAAATCCCAGGATTCCAGCATGTTGGGGGGTTGGAAGGGACCTCTGGAGATCATCCAGTCCAACCCTTTTGCTAAAGCAGGGGCACCCACAGCAGCATGCCTAGGATCTTAGAATCATAGTGTGGTAGGGGTTGGAAGGGACCTCTGGAAATCATCCAGTCCAACCCCCTGCTAAAGCAGGATCACCTAGGGCAGGTCACACAGGAAGGCATCCAGATGAGTCTTGAAAGTCTCCAGAGAAGGAGGCTTGAATACCTCTCTGGGTAGCCTGCTCCAGGGCTCCAGCACCCTCACAGTAAAGAAGTTTCTTCTCTTGTTTAAGTGGAACCTCCTGTGTAAAGTGTGACTTGGTCACAAAAATAATTAGTTCCTTCACACCAGAGAATTTAAATCAGTGTTTTTTACTCTCTATGTGTAAACAAAGTGGTTTTGGCAAAGTATCCCTTACTCTGGCCATCTGTCTCTGAAAACAAATAATAAAAGTCCAATCACACCCAGCTGATGGAAATGAATGGGCCCAAAAGGGTGAACAGCTTGGAGGATCCTCCATGGATTGCTGGGTCAGGCTGTTATCAAGGGTCAGGGCTGTTATCAAGGGTCAGAGCTCTGCTGGCCACCAGACACGTGGCAGAGGCTCTCCATGAACCCCTCTGCTTCCCAAAGGGAAGAGAAAGGGAAGAAGGGAGAGAGACTGATGGGGTAGGAAAGAAACTAACCCAGCTGGGATGGAAAGAAGAAGAATGCCCTGGAATAGAGACAAAGAGACACAAACCAATATGGAACCCAACCCCTGATGGCAATGATGGCACCATGGGCACCACTGCTGCTGGGGGCAGGCACTGGGCAAGTCCCAGCCTGGACTCAGCAGCAGATGGGAACTGGATTTGGGATTCAGGGACACAGGGATGGGATTGGAAGGCAGAAGGGACAGCAGCCAGTGAAGAAGAGGCTTGACCCTGGTGCTCCCTCAGCTGTCCCCTGCAGATGCCATCCATGGGCTGCAATCCCTTGTTGGGCAGTTGAGGGTCCCCTGTCCTGGCTCCTCCTCCCCACAGGTGCCACCTCTGCCTTCCTGCCCCCAGCATGGGGCACAAGCTGTGGCAGTGCCCTTGGTGTGGGCAGGAGCAAGTGCAAGGCAGAGGCTTTCTGCAGCCCAGCCCAGGCAGTGCCTGTCCCCATCAGGTTCTCACTGCTGGCAGCAGCCCCTGGCTGCAGAAATCCACCCTGAGCCCCAGAGAGTGCCAGCCCTGAGCAGGGGCTGAGCTCAGCAGCTACAGCTCTGAGCAGAACCTGCTCTGCTCCACCCAAACCAGGACAAGGTGCATCTCTACAACCTGATCCTGAAGATGTCCAAGGAGAACCCTGAGTGTTCCTTTCCTGCCAGGGAATTTGTGCTGCCCACCAGCCGGAATGCAAAAACAATTTGCTGTCCTCATTTTTACAGCCAATTCTGCTGCAAATGTGCACATTTCAGAGAAGACACTTTCTCTGTTCCCAGAACTCTCAATTACAGTCACATCAGACACACAAAGTCATTTTGACAAGTGTCCTATTTACAGAGAAATGAATGGCCACTGAGGAGAGGAATTCTTGGTTTGCCCTCTTCTTTCTTTTGCTGTAGAAGAAAACCCTGGAGTAAACTTTGTTTACCCTTAAATTGCAATGATCAATAGAATGAGGACTTCAAAGCACAACTTCAGTTCACACTGTGCTTCAAACCAGTGTGCCACACCAAACCAAGAGACACATACTGGGTCTCTTGGTCAGAAGCTATGGAGAGATTTCAGTGGGCTCACCACCCAACAGACTCATAGGGTCAGAGAATGGGTTGGGTTGGAAAGGACCTTGAGTGATTTGACTTGGTGATCTTGGGGGTCTTTTCCAACCAAAACAATTCTGTAATTCTGTGATTCTATGATCACAGTATCACAGGATATCAGAAGTTGGAAGGGACATCAGGTCCAACCCCCCTGCCAGAGCAGCAGCACTTAGGGTAGTCTGCACAGGAATGCAGCCAGGGGGGGTTGGAAAGGCTCCAGAGAAGGAGACTCCACAACCCCCCTGGGCAGCCTGCTCCAGGGCTCTGTCACCCTCACTGCAAAGAAGTTTCTCCTCATGGTTGAGCTGAAATCTTCTCTGTTCAACTTTGAACCCATTGTTCCTTGTCCTCTCCCTGTGACCCACCCAAAAGAGCCTGGCCCCCTCCCCTTGACACCCACCCCTCACACATTGAGAGACATTGATCAGATCCCTCTCAGCCTTCTCTTCTCCACACTAAACAGCCCCAGGGCTCTCAGGCTCTCTTCCCAGGGGAGATGCTCAAGTCCCCTAAGCATCCTCCTGGCTCTCCCTTGGCTTCTCTCCAGCAGGTCTCTGTCTCTCTGGAACTGGGGAGCCCCAAACTGGACACAGGATTGCAGGGGTGGTCTCAGCAGGGCAGAGTAGAGAGGGAGAAGAACTTCCCTAGCCCTGCTGGACACAGCTTTCCTGATCCATCCCAGGATCCCATTGCTCTCTTGGCCACCAGAGCACATTGTTGTTCCATGCAGAACTTGCTGCCCACCAGCACTCCAAGGGCTTTCTGTGTGGAGCTGCTCTCCAGCAGGGCAGCCTCTAAGCTGTCCTGGTGCTGTTGTTATTTCTCCCCAGATGTAGGACCCTGCCCTTGTCCTTATTAAACCTCATGATCACCCAGTTCCAACTCCCTTGCCATGGGCAGGGACACCTCCTACAAAAGCAGGTTGCTCAAAGGCTCATCCAGCCTGGGCTTAAACCCTGTTGCTGGTTCAACACACCCAGCTCCATGCAAGTAGGAATGAATTTTGTCCTTTCTCTCTTGGCAGTTCTGCTTTTGGTTAGTAACAGAAGTTGGAGTGCTCTGCATGATCTTGAAGTTGCTATGGTTATAAGACAGCCATTCCTGGAGTCTCCTGAATGTAGCTAGGAATGAGTAAAATCCAAGTAATTCCCAATAGCAGGAGGTTTTCAGATGTTCCTTCTGCGGTCCATGGGGAATGAAGGTGGCAAAGTAGGTTAGTGCCATCCTCTTTGTTCTAGCCAATATAAAATTCATTTGCAGCTGGAAACTTTGCTAGTTAGAATTCATCCCAGGAGGTTCCCAGCTTAGAACTTTGGGGCTAATTTCTACATGCATGTGCACTTTTCTCCCCCCCCCTGATTAAAGCTATCCAAACATTCTCTTCTCTCTTTCCTTCACTGGTGTTCTCCCTTCATGTTCATAGTCCTCTCTGGCTCCTTCTCTGCTGTGAACACAGCAGAAAGAACAATCTCACAGAATCCCCAAATGCTGGTATGGTGGGGATTAGAAGGGACCTCTGGAGATCATCCAGCACAACTTCCCTGTAAAGCAGGGGCACCCCCAGCAGCTTACCCAGCATCACAATGCCCAGCTGGCTTTGGAAGCTCTCCACACAAGGAGACTGCACAACTTCTCTGGGCAGCCTGATCCAGGGCTTCAGCACCCTCACACCAAACAAGTTTCTCCTCCTGTTCAGGCACACCCTCTGGGGTTCCAGTTTGTGCCTGTTGTCCCTTGGAGCCTCTACTGGACTCTCTCCAGTAGCTCCTTGTCTCACTTGAACTGGGGAGCCCAGAATTGGACCCAGGACTCCAGATGTGGCCTCAGAGGGCAGATGAGAGGGAGAAGAACCTTCCTTGGCCTGCTGGCCACACTCTTCTTCATGAACCCCAGGACAGCATTGGCCTTCCTGGCCACAATGACACACTGCCTGCTCATGGGGAACCTGTTGTCCACCAGCACTCCCACATCCTTCTCCATAGAGCTGCTTCCTAGCAGGTTGTGCTGGTTTGAGGCCAGCCAGAACATCTCTTGCCCCGAAAGGGACAAAAGAATGACACACACAAACAGATTGGAGAGTGATGGAGAGTTTAAATGGAAAAGCAATTGGTGAAGCTACAGAGAAACTACAAACTACAAAGCATAGTGGAAAAGAACATCCTAAAGCATACAGAGTCCCTTACACAATTCCCAAAAGCTTCCCAATCCTCCCTTCCTCCCACCTGAGGGTCTACCCAAACCCCCAGGGCTCTTCCTTCCCCCCCCCCCTCCCCCCCACTGCTAGGCAAGTCTCAGGCTGGCCAGGTCTGAGACTGCCCCCCCCCCCCCTCCATTCTCCTCCTGGCATTAGGCCTAGTCAGGCCTAAGAGGTTTGAGATACCCCCCCGGCATTACCCGATAAGAGAGAGCATCTCCCATGGGAGCAGAGAGGGAAGAAAGAGGAAGAGAATGACTCTGCAGATGGATTGATAGGGGGCAGGATTTATGGGTAGAAATACGCCGAGTCCTGTGTCCACCCCTGTTGGGTGGGCACCTGGGACACCAGAGGTGTATCTCATGCAGCAGTGGCAGGGGGCACCCAGCCCAAACTGCCACACAGGTCACCCCTCATCTGTACTGGTGCAGGGAGTTATTCCTGCCATGGTGAAGGACTCTACCCTTGCCCTTGTTGAACTTCATGAGGTTCTTCTCACCCAACTCCCTCAGCCTGTCCAGGTCTGGCTGAATGGCAGCACAGCCTGATGGTGTGTCAGACACTTCTCCCAGTTTGGTATCATCAGCAAAGTGTTTGCTGATGTCCCTTCATCCAGGTCGTTGATGGAGATGTTGACCTGATGGAGTGGACCCAGCACTACCCCCTGGGAAACACCACAAGCTACGGGCTCCAAGTAAATTCTGCACCACTGATCACAACCCTGTCATTGCCCAGAGTCATCATTACTAACAAACCTATGAAGGGTCCCTCTGCACCAGGCTGTGAAGCTCTTCCCTTGGCTCAGGAGATGCTGCACCCAGGTGTTCCCATCTTCCCTCTACCTCAGGAAAACCTGTGGGCCTCCATCCCAGCACCCCAGCCCAGGGGGGTGGGTGATTGGTGGCAATGAAGAGTGACAATTTCATCTTTAAGCTATTTATCAGTGGGTGCTCTGCACATCAGGTGTCTCAGGAACATGACAACCCTTGTCAGTGAGAGATGAGAGCTCTCTGACAGGCTCTCAATTGAATTTCCTCTCCCAGCTCTTCCAGTCTTCACACCACCTTCAACCAACTTCATTCCTCAGTCAAAAAAAAAAAAAGGGGGGAAAAACCAGTGAGAGCCCAACAAAACAGCTATTTTTTTTTCTTTTTTGTGAGTCCTACCAACACACTTTCTGTTGATCCTTTGGTGACTTCAGAATGTCTGGGTTCAACAAAAAAACACAAAATGGCCATTAAACCATGGCCCCAGGTGCCATGGCCACACATTTCCCCAACACCTCCAGGGATGGGGACTCCATCACCTCCCTGGACAGCTTGTTCCAATGCCTGACCACTCTTGCAGAAAAGAAACTGTTCCTTGTGTCCAACCTAAACCTGCCATGGAGCAATTCCAGGCCATCAGTAGACCCTGCAAGGCAAGACCAATGTCCTGAGACTCCCAGTCCACAGGAATGGCTTGAGGAATTGTTCTTCAGCTATGAAAACAATTCAGAATAGAAAAAGACGTTGTAAAAAATCCCTCAGAGCTTAAAGGAATGCTCAAAGTTGGTCAAAGCTGTGAAGTAGTTAAGTGCAGAGCAGAGGAAGATTCACATTCATTGTGAGGTGACCTTCTTGTGACCTTCCAGGATCTGAAGGGGGCTCCAAGAAAGCTGGGGAGGGACTTTTTAGGCTGTCAGGGAGTGACAGGACTGGGGGGAATGGAATCAAGCTGGAAGTGGGGAGATTCAGGCTGGACATGAGGAAGAAGTTCTTCCCCAGGAGAGTGGTGAGAGCCTGGAATGGGTTGTGCAGGGAGGTGGTTGAGGCCCCATCCCTGGAGGTGTTTGCAGCCAGGCTGGATGAGGCTCTGGCCAGCCTGCTGTAGTGTGAGGTGTCCCTGGGCATGGCAGGGGGGTTGGAACTGGATGAGCCTTGTGCTCCCTTCCAACCCTGACTGATTCTAGGATTCTATGATTCTATGAATGGTTTGGGTTTGGAGGGACCTTAAAGATTATCCAGTTCCAACCCTCATGCCATGGGCAGGGACACCTCACACCAGGGCTGGTTGCTCAAGGCCCCATCCAACCTCCAGGGAGGGGGCATCCACAACCTCCTTGGGCAACCTGTTCCAGTGTCTCACCACCCTCCCTGGAAAGATGCAGTGGGATGGGAGAAGACACAGTCACAGCCACCCTCGAAAACCTCAACGTTTGGTAACTTTTCCCAGTGTCAGTGGATTTACTCATTTTACTCAGGAGACTTTAACCTTCAACAAAGAAGAAAAAAAACAAAAAAAACCCCAAACCCAACCCTCTTTTACCTCAGGAATAATCAGATTTTCAAAGCCATATGGATGCTTTATTTTTGTCTCCAGCATGTTGCCATGCAACTCGCAGAGGCGTCGTCTCCTTCACAATGATTGCCATGAAATCTCCATCCAACTCTCTTCATTGTGTCATTGTTAGGAGCTTTGAGTGACCTTCTGTCTCTCTGCCCATATCCTCTCTAGTTCTCCACTTCAAAACAAGCAAACCACAGCATCTTGACCTTGCTTCCATAGCCCCTTCTCGTCAGCAGTGTTCCCAAAGGACATGGAGGCAGACTGGTCCTTCTGGTGGCTATTAAACCTCAAGAGCACTCTTCATTCTTCTTTTACTGGCATGCCAGCATACTCCCACATCAACCAAAGAGACACATGGGGGGGAAAGGGAGGGCAGGTGGGTAGAAAAATTTGGTTTCTGAACTGGTTAGATCCAAGAAACAAAGAATAAAGTCCAAATAATTCAAAAATTATGTATGTGACAGCAGGAACTTTGGAAAATGAAGATAAGGGTGGTGAGACACTGGAACACATGATACTTGTAAACTTGGCACAACAATGAGGTGTCTTTGTTTGCTAGGGTTGTGCATGGTGAAAGATCTCTTTAAATAGTTGGAAGGACCTGTAGTAGGTCTTGCTGTGTCATAGAACCACAGACCGGTTTGGGTGGAAAGTCACCTTTAAAGCTCATGTAATCTACCCCCCCTGCAGTCAGCAGGGACATCAGCAACTAGAGCAGGTTGCTTGGAGCCTCCAACAACCTGCCCTGGAATGGTTCCAGGGATGGGGCAGCTCCCACCTCTCTGGGCAACCCAGGGCAGGCTCTCACCACCCTCAGTGTCAAAAATGTCTTCCTTATGTCCATTGTGTCCCTTGTTGCTCTTGGAGGGGATGTGGTTGAGGTTTGGTGCTGGTGACCACTTCCAGCAGGTGTCATCACTGTGCTGTGCTGGTCCCCTCCAGCCCTGCCTGAACCTCCTCGAGATGGACCATAAATATTCAGCAGCAGGGATGTAAACAGCAGCTGCAGCAGAGCTGTGGTGGGGAAGCATTTAATGGGTGAGGGACTCAATCTTCTATCTACTGAGCAAACAACTGGGTAGAAAACCTCCATCTGTAGCTTTTGAGGAGATATTGAGTTGGGGTTTTATTAACTTCAAACCCACAACTCATTTCCAGAAGTGGTGTGGAAGATGGCTTTGTGCAAGCAAACAGCAAAAAAAAAAAAAAAAAATGGATTCAGACCATTGAGAAATGGAAATATTTGAGTGATTTGAAGTTTCATCTGAGCACATCCAGGAGAAAACAACTTGTCCTCTGCAGTTCTTCAGCTTCCATGCCTGATGGTTATATTCTTGTGAGCAATTAGGCTTTTTCTTTGGGCTTATTCTTCCTTTGGTTCCATTTCCCACGTCTTCAGCCTGAGCTCCATAGCTCCTTATGCTTCAAGAGCAGCTCTTCACTTCAAGGGGAAATGCTGCTACGTCTCCATGTGAGACAAGTACCTCATCAGCTTTCTTCAGCACAGTTTACTGGGGAACAACCCTAAATTTCTCCATTTATTTCCACCTCGTGTCTTTACAACACCCCCAGAGCTCATCTTATCATCCATTTACCACTGCTTGCAGGAATCTTCACATTTATCCAGTAAAACTCTTTGCAGATCTGATTCACACAATCATGGCACCACAGACCTCTGGAGGTCATCCAGTCCACTGCTAAAGCAGGGGCACCCACAGCAGCTTGCCCAGCATCACAATGCCCAGCTGGGTTTGGAAGCTCTCCACACAAGGAGACTCCACAACCTCTCTGGACAGCCTGCTCCAGGCCTCCAGCACCCTCACACCAAAGAAATTTCTCCTCCTGTTCAGATGGAACCGCCTGGGTTCCAGTCTGTGGCTTGTTCCCCTTGTCCTGTCCCTGGGCACCACTGAGAAGAGTCTGGCTCCGTCCTCTTGCCCCTCACAGGTCCTTCAGCTCTTGCTGAGCGTTGAGCAGATTCCCTCTGGGGCTGCTCTTCTGCAGGCTCACCAGCCCCAGGGCTCTCAGCCTTTCCTCCTCACAGAAGAGTCTCCTTCTGTAGCTCCCTGACTCTCTTGGACTGGGGAGCCCAGAACTGGACCCTGCAGTACTGCAGATGTGGCCTCACTACCAGCACAACCCACACCACCCAATCTTTTTCAATCAGTTAGAGTCATAGAATCAGTCAGGGTTGGAAGGGACCACAAGGATCATCCAGTCCCAACCCCCTGCCATGCCCAGGGACACCTCACACTACAGCAGGCTGGCCAGAGCCTCATCCAGCCTGGCTGCAAACACCTCCAGGGATGGGGCCTCAACCACCTCCCTGCACAACCCATTCCAGGCTCTCACCACTCTCCTGGGGAAGAACTTCTTCCTCACATCCAGCCTGAATCTCCCCACTTCCAGCTTTATTCCATTCCCCCCAGTCCTGTCACTCCCTGATATCCTAAAAAGTCCCTCCCCAGCTTTCTTGGAGCCCCCTTCAGATACTGGAAGGCCAGTTCATAACCTTGCTCATTTATTTCTCCCATTTCCCCTTTCAAGTCTGTTCAGGGTCTTTTGGAGCCAACATTTATTTTAGGTTTATTTTTAATCTCCAGGCAGTTCAGTGTTTTCCCCATCTTAGCACCACCAGCAGCATCTCCAAACGAAGCTGCACAGTCAAAGTTCAGCCCATCTGATAATATTTTCCTCCTCTCAGGCATGACTCAGCCCATCACCACCCTGACCATAATCAAGCTGCTAATGGATTAGCAATGCAGTGAGAGCCAATTACTGGAAGATCAGGACTTTGATGCTTTGAAATATCAGAGGTCACAGAGAAAACAGGGAATTAGCTCTGCTTTTACATCAAGGCTTTGATTGTGATCACATTTGGAGGAGTAATTAATTATCTGTAGGCACTAGAATCATAGAATTGTTTGGGTTGGAAAAGACCTCCAAGATCAGCCAGTCCAACCATCAACCCAACACTACCATGGCCATCAAACCATGGCCCCAAGTGCCATGGCCACACATTTCTTGAACACCTCCAGGGGTGGGGACTCCACCACCTCCCTGGGCAGCCTGGCCCAATGCCTGACCACAATCACAGTGAAGAAATTGTTCCTCATGTCCAACCTAAACCTCTCCTGGCATAATTTCATGCCATTTCCTCTCCCTCTAGGATGCACCTGATACTAGGGAGAGGAGACCAACTCCCACCTGATTCCAACCTCCTTCCAAGGAGTTGCAGAGAGCCAGAAGGTCTCACCTCATCCTCCTTTTCTCCAGGCTAAACAACCCCAATTCCCTCAGCTGCTCCTCACAAGAGGAGTTGTGGAGTCTCCTCCTCTGGAGAGCTTCCAAACCCACCTGGTCATCGTGATGCTGGCAAGCTGCTGTGGGTGTCCTTGCCTTAGCAGCAGGGTTGGATTGGATGATCTCCAGAGGTCCCTTCCAAACCTGGCAGGCTGTGATTCAAGCCCTGCTCAAGCTGTCCATGACTCATGTTGGCCTTGAGTATCTCCCAACATCAGAGACTCTACAGTTGGTTTGGGTAATCTGTTGCAGTCTCCTACTGCCCTCACCATAAAAATATCCTTTCTGTGGCTGAACTCTCACCTTTGTGGTACACATCCAGAGCCACACAACAGAATAATGGGGGAAAAATCATAGAATCACAGAATGCTCTGGCTTGGAAAGGACCTTAAAGACCATCTAGTTCCAATCCCCCTGCCATGGGCAGGGACACCTTCCCCTAGACCAAGGCTGCTCAAGGCCTTTTCCAGCCTGGCCTTGAACACTTCCAAGGAGAGGGCACCAGCTCAGTACAGATTTTCTTCATGTGTTTCTCATCCCTGCATGTGAATGTCCTCAGTTGATGATTAATTTCATGGCATTAGTTAAAAATAGATTCATTATTTGTTTTAACTCCTTTCAACCCATCCTGGGACTGGTTTTAATTAACTGCTAAAACCACTTTCCCTCTACAGCTGACGTCTGAAGCTCACCCTGAAGACAATCAGGAGGCAGCAGATTGATACAAGCAGCTTATACAAAGATAGTAGGGTTTGGACTGATGGGTAGGGCTCAGGAACTTTGAGAGGCATCCCTGCCCATGGCAGGGAGGTTGGAGTGGATGATCTCTGAGGTGCCATCTAATCTAAGCCATTCTATGCTTCTATGATATGACTGCAACTTAGAATCCTAGAATCCTAGAATCAGTCAGGGTTGGAAGGGACCACAAGGATCATCCAGTTCCAACCCCCCTGCCATGCCCAGGGACACCTCACACTACAGCAGGCTGGCCAGAGCCTCATCCAGCCTGGCTGCAAACACCTCCTTGGGAGGGATGGAGCCTCAACCACCTCCCTAGACAACCCATTCCAGGCTCTCACCACTCTCCTGGGGAAGAACTTCTTCCTCATATCCACTCTGAATCTCCCCACTTCCAGCTTTATTCCATTCCCCCCAGTCCTGTCACTGCCTGACACCCTAAAAAGTCCCTCCCCAGCTTTCTTGGAGCCCCCTTCAGATCCTGGAAGGCCACAAGAAGGTCACCTCAGAGCCTTCTCTTCTCCAGACTGAACAGCCCCAACTCTTTCAGTCTGTCCTCATAGCAGAGGAGCTCCAGCCCTCTGCTCATCCTGGTGGCCCTTTACACATGATTTACAAGTATCATGTGTTCCAGTGTCTCACCACCCTTATCTTCATTTTCCAAAGTTCCTGCTGTCACATACATAATTTTTGAATTATTTGGACTTTATTCTTTGTTTCTTGAATCCAAGCCTCTCAGAAACCAAATTTTTCTACCCACCTGCCCTCCCTTTCCCCCCCATGTGTCTCTTTGGTTGATGTGGGAGTATGCTGGCATGCCAGTAAAAGAAGAATGAAGAGTGCTCTTGAGGTTTAATAGCCACCAGAAGGACCAGTCTGCCTCCATGTCCTTTGGGAACACTGATGACGAGAAGGGGCTATGGAAGCAAGGTCAAGATGCTGTGGTTTGCTTGTTTTGAAGTGGAGAACTAGAGTGGATATGGGCAGAGAGACAGAAGGTCACTCAAAGCTCCTAACAATGACACAATGAAGAGAGTTGGATGGAGATTTCATGGCAATCATTGTGAAGGAGACGACGCCTCTGCGAGTTGCTTTCTTGGAGCCCCCTTCAGATACTGGAAGGCCACAAGAAGGTCACCTCAGAGCCTTCTCCTCTCCAGACTGGAACTTCATAAAGCTGTGAAGTTTTCAAGCACTCAGAATGCTGGGCTGTGGGGGGCAGCAGTGGAGGGAAGTCCCTTCTGGTGTGGACATTCATATCTACAGTCCCTAAATTCTAGAATCCCTGAATCCCAATATGCAGACCTGACCCACTTCAAAGGGAGGTCTGCTGTCTAGCAGGGGCCCAAGTCAAGGATGTGATAAGAAGGCTTCCCTCCCTGAGACAGCCTACAGATTGCTACCCATCATTCACCTTCCAGATAGGTAATGATGACCTTGAAAGAAGAAAATTGAAGGCTATCAAGAGAGACTTCATGGCCTTGGGTCAACTGGTCAGGGGAGTCTGGAGAAGAGACGACTGAGAGGGGATTTAATAAATGGTTATAAATATCTGAGGGCTGGGTGGCAGGTGGGAGGGGACAGGCTCTGCTCACTCGCTCCCTGGGATAGGACAAGGGGCAATGGATGTAAGCTGCAGCACAGGAGGTTCCACCTCAACACAAGGGGAACTTCTTTAACGTAAGGTTCACAGAGCACTGGAACAGAGATTGTGGAGTCTCCTTCTCTGGAGACTTTCAAGGCCCATCTGGATGTGTTCCTCTGTGACCTGAGCTAGATTCTATGGTCCTGCTTTGGCAGGGGGGTTGGACTTGGTGATCTCTTTGGGTCCCTTCTAACCCCTGGCATCCTCTGATCCTGTGATCCCAGAATCCTTGAATCCCAGAACCATGGTGTGGTGGCTGCATCCCCACCAAACCCAAAGACTTCTGTTAGGGGTGGTAGGTAGCCATAAAAATAGTCTTCTGGAAGATGTTTGCATGTGCAAGGGGTTGGTGGAGTCACCATCCCTGGAGGTCATCAAGGAATGTGTGGATATGGCACTTTAGGACAGGGTTTAATGGTCATGGTGGTGTGGGCATGATGGTTGGACTTGATGATTTGAGAAGTGATTGCAACCCCAAAGTTCTCTGGTTCTTCAGCTGCAGGCTGGCAAATTGTTGAAGTTAAAGACCATTTATCCCCCAGGAACTGCAGAGATTATTCTCTGGGTTTTAGTTAAAAGGATAAAAATCCTCCCTTTAAGAAATCTATATTTCAAGCTTCATCCTCAGCCAAGTCCGAAGATACAAATCTGAAAATCGGAGATCGCTGAGAAACAAAGGAGTGCTCCTCAAAGGCATGACACATGGTGCCTTCCAGAGCTCCCAGCCTGGGGGAGGGAAGGAAGGAATGAGCAGGGAAATAAAGGATTATTTGCAGTGTGTTTTGATTTCAGCCACTTCTGATTCAGTGCTCTGTGTGTTAGTGGCAGATCGCTTCGGGTGCCAGACTCCATGTGGATGCTTCTGGAGATTAATATCCACATCAGACTAATCTAGGGAAAGTGAGGCTATTTCTTTGTACCTGGCAGAGACAGAGGATGTGGATCAATCTTGGGGAAAAACAGCTCAGACTCCTCTTCACAAACACATGCCAAGGAGGAAAAAAAAACCCAAGGTGAACTGAGCGACAAATGGTGTCTTGAGATCTGGAGAAGAGAAGGCTCTGGGGAGACCTTATGGCTACATTGTAATACCTGAAGAGGAGCAATTTCTACACTGAAAGGGTTGCCAAGGCCTGGCCCAGGCTGCCCAAGGCAGTGGTGGAGTCCCCATCCCTGGAGGGGTTTCAAAGCCGTGGAGTTGTGGTGCTGAGGGCTGTGGTCTGGTGGTGACCTGGCAGTGCTGGGTTGGACTCAGTCTTATAAAGGTCTCTCTCAACCAAAAGAATGCCATGATTGTATTCTGCAGAGTTCTACAAGCCTTTAAGAAGCTGCTCACTGCTCTATGTCAGCCATAGCTGGTCCAGAGTGACATCACTGCCACCTCCCTGTTCACAGCACTGCCAGTTCCTGATTTCCTGCCTTGAAGCAATGAACTGGAACAACAATGTGCTCTTGGGTCATCCTGGGCTGGATCAGGAAAGCTGTGTCCAGCAGGGCTAGGGAAGTTCTTCTCCCTCTCTACTCTGCCCTGCTGAGACCACCCCTGCAATCCTGTGTCCAGTTTGGGGCTCCCCAGTTCCAGAGAGACAGAGACCTGCTGGAGAGAAGCCAAGGGAGAGCCAAGAGGATGCTTAGGGGACTTGAGCATCTCCCCTGGGAAGAGAGCCTGAGAGCCCTGGGGCTGTTTAGTCTGGAGAAGAGAAGGCTGAGAGGGGATCTGATCAATGTCTATCAATGTGTGAGGGGTGGGTGTCAAGGGGAGGGGGTCAGGCTCTTTTGGGTAGTTCACCATGAGGAGAAACTTCTTTGCAGTGAGGGTGCCAGAGCCCTGGAGCAGGCTGCCCAGGGGGGTTGTGGAGTCTCCTTCTCTGGAGCCTTTCCAACCCCCCCTGGCTGCATTCCTGTGCAGACTACCCTAAGTGCTGCTGCTCTGGCAGGGGGTTGGACCTGATGATCTCTTGAGGTCCCTTCCAACCTCTCATATACTGTGAGACTGTGAGACTTGAGGACAACCACCACCTGTGAGACATGGCAGAGATCCACATTGCATGAGGCACTCCATGCACTCTGTGGTCACCAGTTTGCTGCCTCCCTGGAGGTGTTCAAGGCCAGGTTGGATGAGGACTTGAGCAACCTGGGCTAGTGGGAGGTGTCCCTGCCCATGGCAGGGGGTTGGACCTGGATGACCTTTAAGGTCCCTTCCATGATTCTATGATCACACCATGATTCACCAGAGGTTTATCTTCAGAAGAGAATGGAATACAAGAGGTAGAAAAAGATTTTGCTCCTGGTCAGCCAGGAATTCTTATTCTGGTGCCCTGATAATGCATTGTCAGACAAATGCTGAGGCAGCTGGGAAGGGTTCCACTGCTCCACTTTATTGAGACCCCCCCTGCAGTGCTGGGGACAGCAGAGACATGGACCTGTGGGAGTGGGGCCAGAGGAGGCCACAACGATGCTGGGAGGGCTAGAAACCCTCTGCTGTGAGGTCAGGCTGAGGGAGTTGGGGTTGTTCAGCCTGGAGAAGAGAAAGCTCCAGGGAGAGTGTGGCAGTTTAGGCTGGGTGCCCCCTGCCACTGCTGCATGAGATACACCTCTGGTGTCCCAGGTGCCCACCCAACAGGGGTGGACACAGGACTCGGCGTATTTCTACCCATAAATCCTTCGCCTATCAATCCATCTGCAAAGTCATTCTCTTCCTCTTTCTTCCCTCTCTGCTCCCATGGGAGATGTCCTCTCTTATCGGGTAATGCCGGGGGGTATCTCAGGCCTCTTAGGCCTGACTAGGCCTAATGCCAGGAGGAGAATGGAGGTGGGGGGGGCAGTCTCAGACCTGGCCAGCCTGAGACTTGCCTAGCAGTGGGAGGGGGGGAAGGAAGAGCCCTGAGGGATTGGGTAGACCCTCAGGTGGGAGGAGGGAAGGATTGGGAAGCTTTTGGGAATTGTGTAAGGGACTCTGTATGCTTTAGGATGTTCTTTTCCACTATGCTTTGTAGTTTGTAGTTTCTCTGTAGCTTCACCAATTTGCTTTTCCATTTAAACTCTCCATCACTCTCCAATCTGTTTGTGTGTGTCATTCTTTTGTCCCTTTCGGGGCAAGAGATGTTCTGGCTGGCCTCAAACCAGCACAGAAAGCTTCTGGTGGCCTTGCAGTGCTTCAAGAGGCTGATCAGAAGTCTGGGGACAGACTTTTGAGCAGATCCTATTGTGACAGGACAAGGGGTGATGGTTTGAACTAAAAGAGAGAGATTCAGAGTGGAGAGAAGGGAGAAATGTTTGACACTGAGGGTGGTGAGAGCCTGGCCCAAGCTGCCCAGAGAGGTGGGAGCTGCCCCATCCCTGGAACCATTGCAGGACAGGTTGTTTGGGGCTCTGAGCAACCTGCTCCAGTTGCAGCTGTCCCTGCAGACTGCAAGGGGGTTTGGACTGGATGACCTTTAAAGGTCTCTTCAGCCCAAACCAGTCTGTGACTCCCAAACATTTCATGAATTAATTTATCCAGAGCAGTTGGTATTTTTCAGTGTCCAAATCCAGCCTTTCAGTGGATTTCAGTAAATCATCCCTGAAAGCTTTATTTTTTTTTTCCCCCTTAGATACTGTTTTTGCACAGCATCAATCATTCCCCTCCTTGACAGGAAAAAATGTTTTTGAAATCTGCCTTGCTTTATTGCTCTCCATTACATAAATGAAATGATTTATGGAGCGAGAAGAGGACAGCAAAGAGGAGGAGGAATTGTCTGATCTTCTTAGAACTTATTTTTTCTTTATCCTCAGACTTTTATTCTTCTGTGGGTTTTATTTGTTTGGTTTGGTTTTGTTTCTGTTTTGGGGTTTGTTTTTTTCTTGCCTTTCTCCTTGACTTGTGTTTTACACTGAAGAAGCATCTGCTGGTCTCTGCTCCATAGCTTTTCTACCACGTACCAAGGTAAATAAAATGTTAGATTGCTCCTCTAGCTTGTGCAAGACCAAGTTTCTCCAAGCTTCAGCCTGGAGAAGAGCAGCCCCAAAGGGGATCTGCTCAATGCTCAGCAAGAGCTAAAGGACCTGTGGTGGGCAAGAGGATGGAGCCAGACTCTTCTCAGTGGTGCCCAGGGACAGGACAAGGGGAACAAGTCACAGACTGGAACCCAGGAGGTTCCATCTGAACAGGAGGAGAAAATTCTTTGGTGTGAGGGTGCTGGCAGGCTGCCCAGAGAGGTTGTGGAGTCTCCTTGTGTGGAGAGCTTCCAAACCCCCCTGGTCATTGTGGTGCTGGGCAAGCTGTTGTGGGTGCCTCTGCTTTAGTTCCTTGGGAGAAGAGACCAACCCCCACCTGGCTCCAAGCTCTTTTCAGGGATCTGTAGAGAGCCAGAAGGTCTCCCTTCAGCCTCCTTTTCTCCAGGCTGAACCCCAGTTCTCTCAGCTGCTCTTCCCCAGGCCTATTCTCCAGCCCTTCATCAGCTTTGTTACCCTTCTCTGGACCCTCTCCATCCCTTCCACCTGTGGGGGGCAAGAGGCTGGTGTCAGATTCTTCTCTGTGGTGCCCAGTGACAGGCCAAGGGGCAATGGGACAAACTGGAACCCAGGAGGTTCCACCTGAACAGGAGGAGAAAATTCTTTGTTGTGAGGGTGCTGAGTCCTGGAGCAGGCTGCCCGGAGAGGTTGTGGAGTCTCCTTGTCTGGAGAGCTTCCAAACCCCCCTGGGCATTGCGATCCTGGGGAAGCCGCTGTGGGTGCCCTGCTTTAGCAGGGAGTTGGACTGGATGATCTCCAGAGGTCCCTTCCAACTCTCACCGTGCATTCTGGGATTCTGTGAGCTAATGGAGGTGATGTGAAGAGCTTGTAGGAGCCTTCAGCACCTTGTTTCTCAGAAACCTGCAGTCTGGCTGTTCTGGCACAGCAGGGAGAGTGACCGGGATCAAAGCAGGTGATAGGATCAGCACAGGCCCTTTTCCCGTTGCTGCAGTAGGTGGTGGCCTTGCCATGGAAACAGGGGCACCAAACACACACATACACAAGTGGAAATGAATCAAAATTGTTGTTGCCATGGTGATGGAAGACAAATGATGCTTTTCACAGGTGCATTGATGGTGTTGTGTCAGATATTCAGGTGCCACAGGGGCTGCAGGAGTTCTTCATCAGGGTCTGCTTCTAGCTCTCTTCAGTTGCAACCCAGACAAAGACTCTCAGAGGAATGCTCCTGGGAACAATTCTCATGTCTTCTGTTGTACTCCAACCAATGTTGTCCCTGAAGCCAACAGAGAGGCTGGAGCATGGCACTGATCCTGTTCCTTATGTTGCCTAAGTGTAACACCAACTGTGGACACTACTCCCATCATGGTTTTTATTGAAGGACCTTCAAACAGCAGGAACCACTAAAGTGTCCATGTCTTGAAGGATGTGAAGAAACATCTTTACAGTCCAGGTCACAAGTCTTGTGAGGAGCAGTTGAGGGAGCTGGGGTTGTTCAGCCTGGAGAAAAGGAGGTTGAGGGGAGACCTCTCTCTACAACTCCCTGAAAGGAGGTTGGAGCCAGGTGGGGACTGGTCTCTTCTCCCAAGGAACAAGTGACAGGGTGAGAGGAAATGGCCTCAAGCTGCTCCAGGGGTGGTTTAAGTTATAAATAAGGAGCAATTTCTTCCCTTTGAGGGTTGTCAAGGTCTGGCCATGGTTGCCCAGGACAGTGGTGGAGTCCCCACCCTTGAAGGGTTTTCAAAGCCATGGAGATGTGGTGCTGAGGGCCATGGTTTAGTGGTGACCTGGCAGTGCTGGGCTAATGGTTGGACTCCATGATCTTAACCAAACCAAAACCATGATTCTATGACTGGCTCTACCCTTGTGGAGTAATTCTGGATAAGAAGAATGTTAGATGAAACTTAGCTACTTTTGGCACCTTTTTTTTCTGTCAGGAAAGGATCATTTATCTTCAGCACCTTCTTGGAATAATCAGAGAAACAATTTTGCAGCTCTGTGTTCTCTGTTGCTTCTCCATTTATGTTCTTATTGCTTGCTAGGAGTTTCTATTCAGGACGTTTGCAAGTGATTGCAGTCTTCCACACACTGTTTATGTGATATAGTCAATATTTTATGATTCCTTTCTTCTGAAGTGTATCTAAAGAGCAGCACCTTGTAGAGAAATTGGATTTGCTGTTGTTGAACAGAGAGCTCTGCATGTTTGAAAAGGGAGGTAGAAAAACAGGGGTGTGGGGAAAGCAGGAAAGTCAACTTAGAACATCTTGAAGGAGAACAAAACTCTGCTGAAACCCCAAGAGCAGGGACTTTTGACCTTTGTGTTATCACAGCTTTGAAACAGAAGCCAGGAGTGGAAGTCAGAGGAGAATTGTCACTGGTGTGGCACTGGTGAGGCCACACCTCAAATCCTGGGTTCAGTTTTGGACCACTCACTCCAAGAAGGACATTGAGGAGCTGGAGCAGGTCCAGAGAAGGGCAATGAAACTGGTGAAGGGTTTGGAGAACAAGTGCAGTGAGGACCAGCTGAGGAAACTGGGGTTGTTCAGCCTGGAGAAAAGGAGGCTGAGGGGAGACCTTTTGGCTCTCTATAGCTCCCTGAAAAGAGGTTGGAGCCAAGTGGGGGCTTGGTCTCTTCTCCCTAGCATCAGATGATAGAATGAGAGGAAATGGCCTCAAGTTGCACCAGGGGAGGTTTAGGTTGGGTATTAGAAAGAAGTTTCTTTCTTGCCAGAGTGGTCAGGCATTGGAACAGGTTGCCCAGGGAGGTGGTGGAGTCACCATCAACAAACATGTGGCCATGGCACTTAGGGACATGGGTTAGTGGCCATGGTAGTGTTGGGTTGATGGCTGGACTCTGATCTTAGAGGTCTTTTCCAACCCAAGCAAGTCTATGGTTTAACCTGATGTTTGTGTGTTTTCCTGGCAGCAGCAGGTTAAACATTTTCCCCTTGGAAGAAAGCAGTGAGGTCTAAAGGCTGGACACAGGCTCCTGCTCAGCTCTTGCCCTGCACCCTTTAGCTCTTGCTGAGCATTGCTCAGCTCCCCTCTGGGGCTGCTTTTCTGCAGGCTCACCAGCCCCAGGGCTCTCAGCCTTCCCTCTTCACAGAGATGCTCCAGACCCCTCAGTATCTTTGTGGCCTCCCCTTGGGCTCCCTCCAGTAGTTCCCTGTCTCTCTTGAACTGGGGAACTCAGAACTGGACCCAGTACTCCAGATGTGGCCTCACTGGGGCAGAGCAGAGAGGCAGGAGAATCTTCTTTGACCTGCTGGCCACATGTTTCTTAATGTGCTCAAGTCCTTGTCAGTCCAAGGACCACTCCATCAAAAGGAAGAAGAGAATATTGGTGGCCAGTAGGCATGAAAGGAGAGTGCTGTCTGCTGGCCTGCCCAGTGCTGATTGCTTTTTATGTTCTGGTAGGAAATGTGCAACCCTCATGCATGAGCTTGCAATAAAAATTCCATTTCCAGTCATTGTCAAGACAGGGAGAGAAACAGAGAGAGAAAATCCTGTTCTGGAAGAAATGAACAAAGGAAAACAAAGCTGAAGGTCACAGCTAAATATACCAGAGAGAAAAGCAGAGAGCAGGTCCAAGAGGTATCAAGTAGCTGGTGAGATGAGATGAAGGCAAATGTCCCTGACCTGCTCCACTAATGCTGTGAGGATGCAAACACACTTGCTAAGTGCAAGGTCCTGTGTCTGGGCTGTGGCAATCCCAAGCACAAATCCAGTGCTTGGGTGGGTGAGGAGTGGCTTGAGAGCTGTCTGAAGGAGAAGGACTTGGGCTGTCAGCTGATTAAAAACTCAGCATGAGCTGCTTGCTGGCAGCACAGAAGGCTGAATCAAAAGCAATGTCACCAGCAGGATGAGGGAGGTGATTCAGCCCCTCTGCTCTGCTCTGGTGAGACCCAACCTGGAGCAGTGCGTATGGGTCTGGTGCTCCCAGCATGAGAAGGACATGAAACTGCTGGAGCAGGTCCAGAGGAAGCCACACAATGACAAGAGGGCTGAAGCACCTCCCCTATGGGGACAAGCTGAGAGAGCTGGGGCTGTGCTGCCTGGAGAAAAGAAGGCTCCAGGGAGAGCTCAGATTAGCCTTTCAGTACCTGAAAGGGGCTATAGGAGAGCTGGGGAGGGACTTTTTGCAAGGGTTTATAGTGACAGGACAAGGGTCAATGGCTTTCAGATGGAAGAGGAGAGACTGAGGCTGGAGATGAGGAAGAAATTCTTTCCAGTGAGGGTGGTGAGACACTGGAACAGGTTGCCCAGGGAGGTGGTGGATGCTCCCTCCCTGGAGGTGTTCAAGGCCAGGTTGGATGAGGCCTTGAGCAACCTGCTCCAGTCTCAATCTCCCCTCTTCCAGCTCAAAGCCATTGCTCCTCATCCTGTCACTACAAGCCCTTGTCAAAAGTCCCTCCCCAGCTGTCTTGGAGCCCCCTTCAGCTACTGGAAAGCTGCTCTAAAGTCTCCCTGGAGCCTTCTCTTCTCCAGGCTGAACAGCCCCAAATGTCTCAACCTGTCCCCACAGGAGAGGTTCTGCAGCCCTCTGATAATTTTTGTGGCCTCCTCTGGACCTAGTCCAGCACTTCCATGTCCTTCTTGTGTTGGGGGAACCAGGATTGGACACAGTGCTCTAGGTGGGGTGAGGAAACAGAGACCCTCATCCAACACAGTCCTCTTTGTTTGGTGTCACTACCAAGAGAACTGCTCCAGCACCACAGATATGTGAGTAGAAAGAGTGTCCTTGGTTGTACATCTGCTGAGTAGCTCCTCTCAACTTGTGTTCAGGCATCAAAAATTGAAATAACTGCAGGAGTGCACCCCTAAACCATCATTATCCTTGGTGGTTTGCACCCAGAAGTGACCCTAAGTGACAGATGAATCTAGATAGGAACAACAAAAGAGTCCCTAGAGCCTTGGGAGGACATTCAAAGTACCAGGAGATGAGGGAAGTCCACTTCTATTTCCTCCTTGCTCCTCATTGTGTTGCACAAAATCTTTAACCTAGGACAGGTGTGGTCTCTTCTCTTTGGTGTCAGGTGATAGAAGGAGAGGACATGGCCTGAAATTGTGCCAGAGGAGGTTTAGGTTGGAGATTAGGAACAATTTGTTTCCTTCAAGAGTGGTCAGGCATTGGAACAGGCTGCCCAGGGAGGTGGTGGAGTCCCCATCCTTGGAGGTGTTCAGGAAAGGTGTGGAAGTGGCACTGCTTAGTGGGAAGGGACATGGTTTAGTGGCCATGGTGGTGTTGGGGTGATGGTTGGACTTGATGATCTCAGAGGTCTTTTCCAAACCAAATAATTCTGTGACTCTATTAAATGTCCACCTCTGGAATTCCTGGCCTGAAGAGCACTGGACATGCCTATGGGTACAGAACAACTGCAGCCAGATCCTCTCAGGTTGCTCAGTTCACCTCTGGGTGTGAGCACCAAAAAAAAATCTGCTTCTTGAAGGTCTAAATTTAGTGCTTGCTGAACAGATTCCTAAACCTTTGGAGAGTATTTTTAGATGTGATAGGTTGCTGGCAAGGCCCAACTAATGCTGGCACAACGTGTGCTGTCTTCTAGATGATGTTTGGTCTTTGCAATGAAGGCTGGAAGGAATAAATGCAAAGCAGAGAACCCCTTGACTCTCCAAATGTCACCAGGCAGAGCTGCTGTAGCTTCAGAGCAGGGGGCTGTAAGTCCATGCAAAGATGATCCCAGACCAGTCCTTCCACTGGATGAGCCTGGTGAACTGGGAACAGTGTGTGGTTGGAGGAGACATGAGCATAGCTCAGAGCAGCAGGGGGAACTGTTCACCTGCACATTACACACCCTGAGAAAGCAGTTAGCAGATGGAGCATGATGTTCTGCAGGTCTGTGCCAGGATCATCCCAAACCTGCCTGCAGATCAGCCCTAAATTAGGGGAGAATGGATCCAGCAAGTGGGAATGGGTAGAGGACCTGGTGTCATTCAACCTGTACCCAGGATTTATGGAAATGTGTATTCCAGAATCCCAGCATGGTGGGGGTGACCTCTGGAGATCATCCAGTCCAACCCCCTGCTACAGCAGGGGCACCCACAGCAGCTTGCCCAGCATCACAATGCCCAGCTGGGTTTGGAAGCTCTCCACACAAGGAGACTCCACAGCCTCTCTGGGCAGCCTGCTCCAGGCCTCCAGCACCCTCACACCAAAGAACTTTCTCCTCCTGTTCAGATGGAACCTCCTGGGTTCCAGTTTGTGCCCACTGCCCCTTGTCCTGTCCCTGGGCACCACTGAGAAGAGTCTGGCTCCATCCTCTTCCTCCCCACAGGTCCTTCAGCTCTTGCTGAGCATTGATCAGCTCCCCTCTGGGGCTGCTCTTCTGCAGGCTCACCAGTGCCAGGGCTCTCAGCTTTTTCTTTTCACAGAGATGCTCCAGGCCCCTCAGCATCTTTGGAGCCCTATTTTGAGGAGTTTTCCTCTCCCATTAAGAAGATCTCTGCAGCTGCAGTGCAGATAAATCATTTGGCCACAGGCACTGTGAGAGAGGCTTTATTTTTTTTTTCTTCTCTTTTCTTTTGTCCCTCCTGGTTTGTGCCTCTGCTATCTAAGCAGCCATGTGAGGGAGAGCTGTGGGTTTGGCATTCTCTCTAAAATGCAGAAAATGTGACTTAGCCAAGAAGGCCAACAGCATCCTGGCTTGGATCAGCAATATTGTGGCCAGCAGGACCAGGACAGAGATTTCCCTCCCTGTACTGGGCACTGGTGAGGCCACACCTCAAATCCTGGGTTCAGTTTTGGGCCCCTCAGTCCAAGAAGGACATGGAGGAGCTGGAGCAGGTCCAGGGAAGGGCAACAAAGCTGGAGCAGAGTCTGGAGAACAGGGCTGGTGAGGAGCAGCTGAGAGAACTGGAATTGTTCAGCCTGGGGAAAAGGAGGCTGAGGGGAGACCTTCTGGTTAACTACAACTCCCTGAAAGGAGCTTGGAGCCAGGTGGGGCTTGGTCTCTTCTCCCAAGGAACAAGTGACAAGACAAGAGCATAAGACCTCAAGTTGCCCCAGGGGAGGTTTAGGTTGGACATGAGGAACAATTTCTTCCCCTTGAGGATTTTGAAGTCCTGGCCCAGGCTGCCCAGGCAGTGGTGCAATCCCCATCCCTGGAGGGGTCTCAAAGCCATGCTGATGTGGTGCTGAGGGTCATGGTTTAGTGGTGACCCGGCAGTGCTGGGTTAATGGTTGGACTTGGTGATCTTAAAGCTCTCTTCCAACTAAAACATTCTGAGGTTCCCTGTTCAGTAGGGCTTGGCTGTGCAGATGCTTGCCCTGGTGCTGCTGTGATCCCTGGGTTAGCTCAGACAGCCTCACCACACTCCTGAGATCCCCAGGAGTCTTGCTTCAGCTGGAGAGCAGAAGCACATCCATGCCACTGTAAGGCTGCAGGCAGTGCCTGAGCCTCCTCTCCCCTCCCAGGCAGGTGTCAACTCAAATGTCAAGTGCTGATAAGTCAAATTATAGCAAGGATCAGCCTCATGTTGTCTAATTTGACAGATGCTTCATCTGAGTGCCACAGATAGGTGACTTGTGGGGACACTCTTCCATGGGAAGCCCAGAGATGCTGCAGACAGCAACCTTCATACTTGTTGTGCAGCATTTTGTGGCCATAATGAATGCTGTGAGGCATTGTGTGGGCTAGCAAAGGTACAGCTGCTGGGGAAAGTCTAACATCAGGATCCTCAGATCCTCACCCCATTCCACACAGTTTTTCTGTGCTGGCTGCCTCCATTCCCTGTGAACCTGCAATTCATCAAACCAGGCTCATTTGGGATGCAGCTGCTCCACATCTCCTGGGGTCTCACAGATCTCAGCATGCCACCTCATTCCCCCATGGCTGCCATAAGCTGCTGCTAATGCAGCATCCATGATGATGATGATGATGTTCTTTGTCTCATCTTCACTGTATGCTCTTTGCTCCTCCCTGGTCACGATGTTCCACCCCACAGGCAGCTGCAGATCAGTGTCAGGTGAAACAGCTCTTGGGTGGGTGAGTTTCTGCAGTGGGGGCAGGTGCTTTTGAAATCAAAGTGGCTTTGGGAGAGCTAGGAATGCATTATTATTATTATTATTATTATTATTATTATTATTGTTGTTGTTGTTGTTATTATTTCTTTATTATTATTCTATTCTACTTCTAGAGCACAGGGCTGGTGAGGAGCAGCTGAGGGTTGCTCAGCCTGGAGAAAAGGAGGCTGAGGGGAGACCTTGTGGCTCTCCACAACTCCCTGAAAGGAGCTTGGGGCCAGGTGGGGCTTGGTCTCTTCTCCCAATGAATAAGCAACAGGAGGAAATGGCCACAAGTTGCACCAGGGGAGGATCAATTTCTTCCCCTTGTCAAGGCTTGCCAAGGCCTGGCCCAAGCTTGTTCAGAGCAGAAGCAGAGTCCCCATTCCTGGCAGGGAAGCTGTGGAGGTGTGGTGCTGAGAGCCATAGTTTAATGGTCACCTGGCAGTTAATGGTTGGACTTGATGATCTCAAAGGTCTTTTCCAACCCAAAAGATTCCATGATATCCCCACTGCCTCCTAGAACTGTCTTGTTATGATTTCATAGCATCATAGAACCAAAGAATGGTTTGGCTCAAAGGCACTTTTCAAGGTCCTCTGGTCCACCTCCCTGCAGTCAGCAGGGACAGCTGCAACTGGAGCAGGTTGCTCAGAGCCCCAAACAACCTGAGCTGCAATGGTTCCAGGGATGGGGCAGCTCCCACCTCTCTGGGTCTCAGCACCCTCAGTGTCAAACCTTTCTCCCTTCTCTCCAGTCTGAATCTCCCTTCTTTAGTTCAAACCATCCCCCCTTGCCCTGTCACAGCACACCCTGCTCAAAAGTCTGTCCCCAGCTTTCTGATCACCCCTTTGAGCACTTGAAAGACCACCAGAAGGTCTCCTTGGAGCTTTCTCTTCCCCAGGCTGAACCACCCCAACTCTCAAGGATACTAAACAATGGGGAAGAGTTTTATGTCTCCAGATCCCACTATACAGAAGAGCAATTAATTAACAGGATTTGTTTTGTTCCATCCCCTCTCCCTGCTCCAGCTTACAAGGAGCTGGATGGTGGAATGAGATCTCAGGACTAACCTTGCACCCAGACTGATGTTCAAAGCAGGAGATGAGCTTTTTCCTCATTTTTTTTTTTCCCCCTGTCAAGGACATTTTCATGGTTTTGGGTTTGAATTCAGCTGACTTGTGCTGCCCAGACTTCTCATTGAACCTTTTTAATTTCCATCTACCCTTAAAGAAAAACAATTTAAAAGAAAAAGGTCATGATGGCTTCAAATGCCACCATCACCATATATATTGCATGTCCTCTCAAGTTCAGCCTTTTCAGGGGTCCCTTCAGTGAGTCTTCAGGGGACTAGCAGCCTCATTCCACCAACAGCTCTGCTGAGGAATTCTTTCCTGCCTACTATTAAAGAGCAATGCTCAGAAATCTGGAAGTCATTCTCTGTCTTACAGTGCACAATGGACTTTTTACAGCCCAACTGGGCAGCTCTTTGACCAGCAGATCAAGACAGGTTCTCCTTCCCTTCTACTCTGCCACAGTGGGAGTCCTGTGTCAAGTTCTGGGCTTCCCAGTTCAAGAGAGACAAGGAACTGCTGGAGAGTCCAGGGGAGGCTACAAAGATGCTGAGGGGCCTGGAGCATCTCTGTGAAAAGAAAAAGCTGAGAGCCCTGGCACTGGTGAGCCTGCAGAAGAGCAGCCCCAGAGGGGAGCTGAGCAATGCTCAGCAAGAGCTAAAGGACCTGTGGGGAGCAAGAGGCTGGGGCCAGACTCTTCCCAGTGGTGCCCAGGGACAGGACAAGGGGCAATGGGCACAAACTGGAACCCAGGAGGTTCCATCTGAACAGGAGGAGAAAGTTCTTTGTTGTGAGGGTGCTGGAGGCCTGGAGCAGGCTGCCCAGAGAGGTTGTGGAGTCTCCTTGTGGAGAGCTTCCAAGCCCCCTGGTCATTGTGATCCTGGGCAAGCTGCTGTGGGTGCCTCTGCTTTAGTTACTTGGGAGAAGAGACCAACCCGCACCTGGCTCCAAGCTCCTTTCAGGGAGCTGTAGAGAGCCAGAAGGTCTCCCCTCAGCCTCCTTTTCTCCAGGCTGAACAACCCCAGTTCCCTCAGCTGCTCTTCACCAGACCTATTCTCCAAACCCTTCATCAGCTTTGTCACCCTTCTCTGGACCTGCTCCAGTCCTTCCACTTCCCTCCTACTTCATTAAGTAGATTTGTGTGAAATGAAAGCATTTTTTTTTCCCCTTTCAAAAGAGAAGAACCCTCAGGAACAATACAGCCAAAAATGTTTTATTTGGGCAATACAAATACAATCAAATCAAAAATATCACAGATTTTCATACATTAGTAAGAAGTTTACTGTACACTTCAACAGTGGCCATTTTTTTACTATCTTTTTTTTTCTTTCTTTTTTTTTCTTTCTTTTTTTCTTTCTCTTTTTTCTTTCTTTTTTCTTTCTTTCTTTTTTCTTTCTTTTTTCTTTCTTTTTATCTTTCTTTCTTTTTTCTTTCTTTTTTTCTTTCTTTTTTCTTTCTTTTTTCTTTCTTTTTTTTACAGCTAACAAAGCTTTTTTTTTTTTTAATTTTCTTTTTCTTTTAACCTTTATTAAAATGTCTTTTTCTTTTTCTTTTTTGTGTGTGCGTGGGTGGGTGGGTTTTTGTGTGTTTTTGTTCATTTTTTGTTCATTTTTTTTTTATCCTCTCACATAAAATATACACTTTGCACTGAGTTTTACATAGGACACCTCTCTGGGAGAAGAAACAGCTCACAAACAATGCACAACAGAGGCCATCTTCTCTAAACCCATACAAAAGAGTACATCGAAGCGAGAAACACTTGGTAGATCCTACTAGGCTGCAGCCCTCCAATGTCAAGAGTCTGTGGCTACTAAAATTACTCCATGCATCCTAAAAAAAATGCTCTATGTGGTTTGAAGGTTGGACTTGGTGGGGTTTGATCCTTTGATGCTGATTTTCCACGTGGGACTTTGGGAGGGGGAAGGGTGTTGGACGTCGAGTTTGTGTTCGTGGCGCCTTGGCTCTTCCCTTTGGGTTCTCATCTGCAATTAAAAGCCCCTCAAATGCTGGACTTTGGTAGGGTAACACCAGGGCTGAGGGGTTGGTAACACCAGAGATAATGGTTTGATACCACCAGGGCTGGGGAGTTGATATCACCAGGGCTGATCATCTGGTTACACCAATGCTGAGGGCTTGATAACACCATGGGTAATGGTTTGATACTACTGTGGCTGATTGTTTGGTAACCCCATGGCTGATGGGTGCATACCACCAGGCCTGGTGGGTTGATAACACCATGGCTGGTCGTTTGATACCATCATGGCTGATGGGTTGATACCACCAGGGCTGGTGGGTTGATACCACCATGGCTGACGGGTTGATACCACCATGGCTGGTAGTTTGATACCACCAGGGCTGGTAGTTTGATAACATCGTGGCTGATGGGTTGATACCACCAAGGCAGGTGGGTTGGTAACACCACAGCTAGTGGGTTGGTAACACCATATCTGGTAATAACACCATGGCTGATGGTTTGATACTTCCACAGCTGATGGGTTGGCAACACCATGATCAATGGTTTGGTTGCACCAGGGCTGATGGTTTGGTTACACCACAGCTGATGGTTTGGTTACACCAGGTTTGATGGTTTGCCACATGGACGTTCAGCCTGCTCCGTCTTTTGACACAGCAAACACCTTGCTCCACTGGAGTTCATGGACATCTTGCCATTGACTCCAGTGGCAGCAGATGTGAACCCTGCAGTGGTGTTCCACTCCCTGTACAATTAGCAGAACAGAAAATGAAGTGTGGGGAGGGAAAAAGCTCCATGAAGAAGGTCTCCAGCCATGCTGCAACAGAGCTCACCAGCAGCCAGCATCACTCTCCTGGGAGGTCTCCATAAGAGCTTCTTTGCAGGCTACCAAGAAACATTTCTCTCATCGTCATCACCATTGTCATCATCATCATCATCATTTTCTGGTTTAATTTTGGAGAACAGATGCAGGAAATAAACAGGCTCATCCCTTCAGGCTCCTGAGGAGGCTGGGGAAGAGATGGGAGCTTCAGGTTGCACTAATTAAAGAACCATCAAAAAAGAGAATGTTGCTCTGCTTTAATTCCAGGAGAAGTTCTGGTTTTAACCTGGAAGAGCATTTCCCCCCCTGCCCGTTGTACAGGAGGAAGGGAAGAGGGAAGTTATGGAGTGGCTTTGGAACAAGCATTCCATGGATTTTGTCTTTAACTGTAGGTAGGAAAATCCACAGAGTTACTGAGATAGATCCTCTGTGGACTATAGCACTGTCTCATCGTGGTCTTTCTTGGCTTGAGTCCCTGCCAGTAGCAACACCACCAAGCCCTGCAAGATGTGGAAGTGGTGACCTCCCCCAGCTGGTGTGCTTGTGGTTTGGAGGAGCCAGGGTCTGGGAACTCCAACAAGCATCACTACTGAATCCCACAGGATGTGGAGATTGTGTCCTCCCCCAGCTGGTGTGCCCATTGTTTTGGAAGAGCCAAGGTCTGGGAACCACCAACCCAAGCCCATATCTCAAGGAGCCTTTCAGACATCAGCTTCTCTTTTTGCACAGGTTGCTGCCAGGTTCTGCTGCCAGGTTCTGCTGCCAGGCTGGCTTTACACAGAAACACCCTTCCTACCTCACCTCATTGCTGGGGAGAAAGTCCCCTGCCAGGACTTATTTAGGTACCTTTGGAGAGGAGATTCCTTCTCATGAGAAAAAAAATGAATCCTTCAATCCTCATAGGTAAGGCATCTGTTTCACTGAGTTCCTGCAAAACCACTTTTGAAACCCAAAAATCCTCACAGTGTCTTGAGATGACACATGGAGATGATCATCTTGAGATGATCTTGGGATAGCATCTCACTGTATCTCAAGATGATATCTGGAGATGATCATCCTGAGATGATCTTGAGATGGCATCTCACTGCATCTGGAAATGACACTTTGAGATGATCATCTCGAGATGTTCTTGAGATGGCATCTCACTGCATCTGGAAATGACACTTTGAGATGATCATCTCGAGATGATCTTGAGATGGCATCTCACTGCATCTGGAAATGACACTTTGAGATGATCATCTCGAGATGATCTTGAGATGGCATCTCACTGCATCTGGAAATGACACTTTGAGATGATCATCTCAAGATGATCTTGAGATGGTGCTTTGCCATATCTTGACATGACATGTGGAGATGATCATCCCAAGATGATCTTGAGATGGCACCTCACTGGATCTTGGGATGACACCCCACCATGTCTGAGAGGATACCTTGAGGTGATCATCCTGAGATGATCTTGAGATGGCATCTCACTGTATCTGGAAATGACACTTTGAGATGGTCACCTCGAGGTATTCTTGAGATGGCACCTCACTGTATCTTGAGATGACACCCCACCATGTCTGAGATGCCACCTTGAGGTGATCACCTTGACATGATCTTGAGCTGCCACCTCATTAGTATCTTGAGATGATTTCCTTAGAAATGACTCAAAAGAGCCAAATCTCAATATCTAAGTGTCGCTTTCTAACCCTAAACCTAACAATGTAGAACCTGCAGCCCAGTCCTGGACAGAAGCAATGTGAACGTAGGGAAAAGCAGCTCAAACCATCTCCCACTTCTTGTGCATTGCCCATGTTAGGATGGCTTTATCTTCTCTGTGGCTAATGGTCACATCACCCCCAGCTTCACATCTCTGCTGCAGGATGAGATCCCTATGTTAAGTGAGGATCCTCCTGGTGACTGCATCAGACTGGAGATGAATGGAGGCACCAGGAATGGGCTCTGGCTGTTGGGTTGGGAGGCTGAGGAGTGCATTGACCTGGCTGCTGCTAGAGCCCGTGTCTGCAGCCTGGGTTCAGTCAGTCAACCCTTGCAGGAACTTTGGGGAAATGCTTCCTGAGCTGCTGATGGATGGTGCTTTTGATGTGACTAGGGTCACACTGACCATGGGAATCAGTTTCTGCAGGGGTGAGCAGTGTGACCAGTGTGGTGTGATGGATTGTGTTCCTTGGATCTGCTTGGCTTCTGCTGGTATCAGCTCAAAGCCAGCTGGAAACCAACCAAAAACAAGAGCTGAGAGACAGTGGAAGAGGTTGCTGAGGGAGTTTGTGAATGCCCCCACCCTGAAAGTGTTCAAGGCCCGGCTGGATGGGGCCCTGAGGAACCTGGTCCAGTGAAAGGTGTCTACCCATTACAGGGGGGTTGGAACCAGATGAACTTAGAGGTCCCATCCTATGAATCTATGAATTTCATCAGCAGAAGACAAAGATGGGGCTGGGAGTTGTCAGTCAGGTGAAACCTGGCTCTGAAATAGATGAATTGGACATTTCAGAAGAGCTTCCGAGTCATGTGGCTGTGTCATTTAGGCAGCAGTCTGCTCAGGAGGGAACTGCCCATGCTCCAATAGGGGCAGCAGGTGGCTTTGTGCTTCTCTGTGTCCTACTTGATTTGTCCTGGACTAAAGCACAACATTCATAGGTTTCTAGACTCATAGAATGGGTTAGAAGGGACCTCAAAGATGACCTAGTTCTAACTCCCCTGCCATGGGCAGGGACACCTTCCTCTCAAGCAGGTTGCTCAAGGCCCCATCCAGCCTGGCCTTGAACACCTCCAGGTAGGGGGCATCCACAATGACCCTGGGCAACCTGTTCCAATCACTACCTCAGCTGAACATCTTCAGGTCTGAAGCTCCTTGAAAGCAGGTTCTCATGGTTGATGTTTGGTCAGCCTGGACATTAACAAAGCCAGAACTAATCTGCTTACACTGAATTAAACTGAGGTCTGGAGAAAAGTGTAGAAATAATTTCTGTCAGAGCTAAGGGGCTGGGGTGTTTTCTTTGTCTACATGATCTTCACTCTCATGGGATCCCACCTGAAATACTGAGTCCAGTTCTGGAGCTCCAGCACAAGAAGGATGTGGACCTATGTGACCTTCTTGTGGCCTTCCAGGATCTGAAGGGGGCTCCAAGAAAGCTGGGGAGGGACTTTTTAGGCTCTCAGGGAGTGCCAGGACTGGGGGGAATGGAATCAAGCTGGAAGTGGGGAGATTCAGGTTGGAGGTGAGGAAGAAGTTCTTCCCCAGGAGAGTGGTGAGAGCCTGGAATGGGTTGTGCAGGGAGGTGGTTGAGGCCCCAGCCCTGGAGGTGTTTGCAGCCAGGCTGGATGAGGCTCTGGCCAGCCTGCTGTAGTGTGAGGTGTCCCTGGGCATGGCAGGGGGGTTGGAACTGGATGATCCTTGTGCTCCCTTCCAACCCTGACTGATTCTAGGATTCTATGATTCTATTAGAGTGGATCCAGAAGATGCCATAATGATGATCAGAGAGCTGAAGCACCTCTGCTGGGGACAGGCTGAGAGATTTGGGTTGTTCAACCTGGAGAAGGTTCCAGGGAGACCTTCTGGTGGCCTTTCAGTGCTTAAAATGGTTGATCAGGAAGCTGGGGACAGACTTTTGAGCAGGGCCTGCTATGACAAGACAGGGGGTGATGGTTTGAACTCAAAGAGGGAGATTCAGACTGGAGAGAAGAGAGAAATGTTTGACACTGAGGGTGGTAGGAGCCTGGCCCAGGTTGCCCAGAGAGGTGAGAGCTGCCCCATCCCTGGAACCATTGCAGGTCAGGTTGTTTGGGGCTCTGAGCAACCTGCTGTAGTTGGAGATGTGGTGGGGTTGGACTAAATGGACCCTTAATGGTCTCTTCCCACCAGAACCATTCTATGATTCTATACAGGGCAATGGTGGCCTTAGGTGGATGGCTGGACTTGATTATCTTAGGGGTCTTCTCAGCCAAATAAATTCTCTCTTTCTATTAAAGATTTTATCCGAAATCTGTCCTTTAAGTCCTGACCCTGACTTGGCACCCACCTTGCAGGTAGGTGTGGATCAGAGCAGGCTATTGATGCAAGTCCATTAGTTTGTTTCCTCCCAATTTCACTCTTCACAAAGCCAGAAGGACTTCCCAGTCCCTGATAAATCACCTCAAAACCACCCTTCCACCCCTCCTCTCCTTCCCTCACCTATTTTTAGCTCTGCTATCTGGTGCCATCACCCAGGTCTTAGTGGCTCTTTAATACCCAGCTTTGTGTGGCATGACTTTTTTTATTCTCTTGAATTGCCTTATCAGCTGATAACATCCCAATGCCTTTCGCTCTGGATCAGCCAGGAGAAGATATTTGTGGAATGCAGAGCAGATGGTGCTGAATCAAAGCTTTGGTGAGGGGTCTGATGCTGGCTGCTCTGTCAAATCCTCCCTGCTTTAGCTGAGTAATTAAAGTCTAAGCTGGATGTGCAGCTGCCTGGAGTGGTTTTGCTCAGGGATCAATATGATGTTGTGTCCTGAGGCTTCCACATTGCTGGGATGTAGAATAGGAGAGAAGAATCAAAAGCCTCTCAGGGAATGGGGGTTGGACTCAATGAACTTCAGAGGTCCCTTCCAACCCTTACCATGCTGTGGTTCTGTGAATAAGGGCAAGAAAGCTGGAGAAGGGTCTGGAGAGCAGGTCTGGTGAGGAGGAGCTGAGGGACATGTGGTTGTTTAGTCTGGAGAAAAGGAGGCTGAGGGGAGACCTTCTGGGTCTCTACACCTCCCTGAAAGGAGGTTGGAGACAGATGGGGGTTGCTCTCTTCTCCCAAGGATCAAATTATAGGACAAGAGGAAATGGCCTCAAGTTGCACCAGGAGAGATTTAATTTGGACCTGAGGAACAATTTCTTTGCTGCAGGAGTGGTCAGGCACTGGAACAGGCTGCCCAGGGAGGTGGTGGGATCCCTATCCCTGGAGGTGTTCAAGAAATGTGTGGCCATGGCACTTGGGAACATGGTTTAATGGCCATGGTGGTGTTGGGTTGATAGTTGGACTGGATGATCTTGGAGGGCTTTTCCAACCCAACCAATTCTATGATTCTGTGATTGAGGCAGGAAGTATCTCTAGAGTAAGATCTTTACTATGAGGGCAGTGAGACACTGGGATGAGTTTCCCAGAGATGGTGTGGATGCCTCATAGCATCATGGACTGGTTTGGGTTGGAAGGGACCTTAAAGATCATCTAATACCAACTCTCCTCCCTGTAAGTGCTCAAGACTCAAGATGAGGCTTTGGACAGCCTGGGCTAGTGGAAGCTGTCCCTGCCCATGGCAGGGAGATTTGGACTAGATGATCTTCAAGGTCCCTTCCAGCTGAAGCCATTCTCTGATTCTATGACAACACCAAGCAAGATACCACAACCCCCACCAGTTCTGAAGCTCCTGCCCATCAGATTACTTTAAAATACTATTCCCACCCCCTCTTCACTCTACTGCATTTCTACACCTGCTGATGAAGAATGCTGCTGATGGAATGTTATTAGCATTTGACCAGAACAGGGTCTCCAGTTCAAGATGCAGGCAGTGACAATGGAGCAGATATTATGCCTCCCACACACCAGTCACTGTCATTACCCTCACCCACAGAGACTGGTTTGTTGTTGCTGACTATGGAGGAACATCAGCCAGAGAGCTCTGTGTGAGATACAACCAGCCTTGCCTGCCCTCTGAGAAGGAGGGAGAAAAGGGCACAAAAAAGGGCTTGGTTGGAGGATGAGAAATCCATGTTTGGAAATGATGATGGGATGGAGAGCAGCCCTGCAGAAAAGGTCTTGGGGGTGCTGGTGGATGAGAAGCTGGACATGAGTCAGCAATGGGCACCTGCAGCCCAGAGAGCCAGTGGCACCCTGGGCTGCATCATGGCATTGTTCTTCTCTCCATCCCAGCTGGTTGAGCTTCTTTCCCAGCCCATCAGTCTCTCTTCCTTCTTCCCTGAGGGGTTCATGGAGAGCCTCTGGTACTTGTCTGGTGGCCAGCCCAGCCCTGAGCCTGACAGCAGACAAAAAGGACATTATCTAAAACTGGGCAGAAATTAACACAGCAACTTGACAGTCAGAAGCTGCTTCTTGGAGCAGATCTCCCTGGGCTGTTATTCCAGCTGCTTGGCACTGCCTCTTCCCAGTGCTGTCATGTGGACATGGCACTCTGGGACATGGTTTAATGGCCATGGTGGTGTTGGGTTGATGGTTGGACTTGATGACCTTAGAGGTCTTTTCCAACCAGAAGAATTCTATGATTCTATCTCCAGCAGGTTTCTGAGTGCATGCTCTGCATCAGCTGATGGATCAAGGCCAGAAAGACTGGTGATGGTTGGACTCAGTGGTCTTAGAGGTCTTTTCCAACTGAAACAATCCTGTAATTCTATGACTGAGAGGTGCAGATGCTTGTTGAAAGAAGGCACAGCAGTAGAGATGGAGGGTGAAGATCTGGGTTCTTCAGCTCTCCACTCCAACACAACGTGCTGGTAGATGCACTCAGAAACCAGCAAGCAGATCCTGAAGGCATGGTGGTGTCTCCATCCACAGAGTGCCACCTCCTTGATACCTTCCCCAGCATCCCATGAACCTTTCTGTGCTTCCTGATGATGCTGTGAATGTCACTCCCTCATCTGTCACAAAGACTTGACTTCTCCCTCAGGGTTTTGTCAGTTTGTGGTTTCATCTCTTCAGCCTCCTTCTCTCCCCCTCAATCCCTAAGCTGACATTTTGCTGATGGGAGAAGTTCTGATGTCTACTGAATGCCATTGAGAGAAGCTCCAAAATCAGTCCTACAAATTAGCAGATATCATAGCAAAGAATATCCTGCAAGGCACAGCACGTCCTGGCTGTCCAAGCCTGCTCCTCTTCCCCCAGAACTCCCTGTCTCCTACTTTCAGCCTGGTTAAGCCTTTTCCATGGAAGCCACAAGATATTTCATGACAAACAAAACTGGTAGAGAAGGTCTGGAACTGCTGCATGTCCTCAAGGCACTGGTAGAGGTGGTGCAAATGTGGGCAGAAGTGCTTGGTGCTCCCCATGGCCTTGAGATGCTCTGAGGGATCACAGAATCCCTGCGTGGTGGGGATTGGAAGGGACCTCTGGAGATCACCACAGAATCCCCAAATCCCAGTGTGCTGGGGGTTTGAAGGGACCTCTGGAGATATCCAGTCCAACCCCCCTGCTAAAGCAGGGGCACCCACAGCAGCTTGCCCAGCATCACAATGGCCAGAGGGGTTTGGAAGCTCTCCACACAAGGAGACTCCACAACCTCTCTGGGCAGCCTGCTACAGGGCTCCAGCACCCTCACACCAAAAGAAGTTTCTCCTCCTGTTCAGATGGAACCTCCTGGGTTCCAGTTTGTGCCTTTTGCCCCTGGGACCCAGTACTCCAGCTGTGGCCTCACCAGGACAGAGTAGAGAGGGAGGAGACCATCCCTTGACCTGTTGGCCACACTCTTCTTGCCTGCAAGGGCACACTGCTAAGAAGCTCCACCTTAAACCATGATTTTCTTCAAAGACAGCTTCAAGCCACAGTCATTCACCTGTCTGGGGTAAGAACCATCAAAGTAGAGGTCCCTGAAGCTGGGGAGTGTGGGATCTGCTCTTCTAGCATTGGGAGGACACCACTGAAGGACCTCATGGTGATCAGCTGCTGCATGGCCACCATCCCTGCTGCCTTTAGGGTTCTTCTTCTCATTGCTGAGCCTGAGCATGGAGCTCCATGTGGCTGTTTCTCAACACTGCCCAGCATGCTGACCAGGGCAGAGGGTGTGGAGAGGGAAAAGGAAGTGGGTGAGGGCTGACTGGAGGAATTGAAATGTTCAGGGGAGAAGAGGCAAGCTGCTGCTGTTGCTTTGATTCCAGAGTTGAATCAAGACAGCAGGCTGCCTGCAGAGGTGGTGGGATCCCCATCCCTGGAGGTGTTCAAGAAACAAGCAGCTGTGGCACTTCAGGACATGGTCTAGTGGTCATAGAGGTACTGGGTAGAAGGTTGGACTTGGTGATCTTAGAAGTCTTTTCCACTCTTTATGATTCTGTGATTCTTTCCTGTCTTAACTGATATTTTTTTAACATCTTCTCAGATGGTTTTAGTACAGAACCACTTCCCAAGTTCAGATGTCCTCATCCAAGTTATTTCTTTATCTGCTGTTTTTGCCCCCCTGATAGCACTGAAACAGTCATAAATTCATTGATTCCTAGAACGGTTTGGGTTGGAAGGGACCTTGAAGATCATCTGGTTCCAACTCCCCTGCCAAGGGCAGGGACACCTTCCACTAGACCAAGCTGCTCAAGGCCTCATCCAGCCTGGCCTTGAACACCTCCAGGGTGGGCCAGATCCTGTGCTGGTGTGGACCTCTCTCCTAGAGTTCCACATGCATACAGCCGCAGACAAATATTAGTGGACAGGCAGGTTGTAAACAAGTTGTTGATGATGGGAAACTAAGAGCAAACCAGCTGGGAGGATGCTAATGGGAGAACCACCTTCTGCTCCTCAGAAGTCAGCCTGCCCTCATCAATATTGGAGGAAATTTTGCTTACAGAGGCAGCCAAAGCCAATTTAGGCTTGGGGTGTTTTGCTTGTCCTCTCTAGTCAAGCCATGTGTCTTTCATAGTGCACTGGAGGCTAAAAGAGCCATAAAGAACATCTCCTCATGCTTGAATCTCTGCTTGGGGAACTGCTCTGGTCAGGCATGACCCTTTTGGTCCTGCATGTGAGTCTGCTTAGTGCATGGGAGATAGAAGAGTCATGTAGCTGTGGTGATGTCACTGCTTGGAGAAGATTAAGGACTGGCAAGATTTCTGCAAGAAGCCATGAAGATGCCACAGAGCCCAGGAAACTCCTTTAAACACTTGAAGAGGAAAGAGGTGTTCAAGGCCAGGCTGGATGAGGCCTTGAGCAGCCTGGTCTAGTGGGAGGTGTCCCTGCCCATGGCAGGGGGTTGGAACTAGAAGATCTTCAAGGTCCCTTCCAACCCAACCCATTCTGTGATTCTATGAATCTATGAAACTGAGTTAATTTTACCCAAGAGGGCTCTGGTTGCCTAGGGCTGTGGCAGAGGAGATGCAACACAGTCCCCCAGTCCCAGCAAGGCAACTACCTGGCTCATGCTGATGCTTGTCCCAAGTAGTGGTGGGGGGTGATGGGGTGAGGGTGGCACTCAAACACTGTCCTGGGGTGAGCACCATCTGCTGGGTTGGGTCCTCCCTCCCTGCTGGGTGAAAAATGGAGAATGGGGCCAAAGGTAACCTACATGGTTTGAAACTAGATTGGGCATTAGGAGGAAGATTTTAACTATGGTGGTGAGACACAGGAACAGATTACCCAGGCAGGTAATCCCCATCCCTGGAGACACTCAAGGTCAGGCTTGATGGTGCTCTGAGCAAGCTGATCTAGTTGGAGGTGTTCCTGCTCACTGCAGGGGGGGGTGGACTAGATGACCTCTAGAGGTCCCTTCCAATCCAGTACATTCTATGATTCTGTGATGATCTTCTTGTGGACCGAGAGCACTTGCTTGTAGCCCTCTGAAAGGTCATTGTGGTGGTCACCATTTCTTAGGTTGCTTCTCATTTTCTTACCATGAGAGATTTCTGGAGTTAATTAGGAAACCTTGAGTATGAAATATTCAGGAAGACTGAATTTGAAGACCTCAGGTTTAATTTTGGTGCTCTGAAATTTTAATATCTGGCTTTTAATAATTAATGCTGCCCTGACGTGGGTATGGAAATGGAACTCCTGGAGTCCTTTGTGGAAAAGGAGATGGAGAACTGAGGAAAGAGGCTGTCCTAAAGGGATGCAGCTCTCTCTTCCTCTTTTTTTCTTTTTTTTTTTTTTTTCCCCAAATCACAGAATGGTAGGGGCTGGAAGAAACTTCTGAAGATCATCAAGTCCAACCCATCCTGCCAGAGCAGGTTCACCTATTGCAAGTTGCACAGGATGGCATCCAAGTTGGGTTTTAATGGCACCAGTGATAGAGACTCCATCACAGAAGCGTAGAAATTTGGGGGTTGGAGAAGACCTCTAAGATCACTGAGTCCAACAATCTACCTAAGACCTCCATGGCCATTAAAACATGTCCCAAAGTGTCACCTCCACAAGATTCATAGATACATAGAATGGGTTGGGTTGGCAGGGACTTTAAAGATCATAAAACACCTCCTGAGCATCTGACAAAGAGATGCACCCCAAAAAAACCCCACAACCAACCAACTGAATTGTTTGAGCTGGAAAAGACCTCCAAGATCATCAAGTCCAACCATCAACCCAACACCACCATGGCCATTAAAACATGTCCCAAAGTGTCACCTCCACAAGATTCATAGATACATAGAATGGGTTGGGTTGGCAGGGACTTTAAAGATCATAAAACACCTCCTGAGCATCTGACAAAGAGATGCACCCCAAAAAACTCCCCACAACCAACCAACTGAATTGTTTGAGCTGGAAAAGACCTCCAAGATCATCAAGTCCAACCATCTACCCAACACCACCATGGCCATTAAACCATGTCCCCAAGTGCCATGGCCACACATTTCTTGAACACCTCCAGGGATGGTGACTCCAGCACCTCCCTGGGCAGCCTGTTCCGGTGCCTGACCACTCTTGCAGGAAACAAATTGTTCCTAATCTCCAACCTAAACCTCCCCTGGCACAGTTTCAGGCCATTTCTTCCTATTCTATCACCTGATATTAGGCAATAGAGACCAACCCACACCAACCAGACCATTTCCTGGTGCTGAACTTGGCTTTTGATGCCTGGAAAAAGTGATTCCATAATGGAACTCGAGGTGAACCTTCCTGTTTCAACTTTATCACTCCAAGCTTTGGTGGGAATTTGTCCCTCTGAGAAGATCCACCCTCGCAGAAAGTGAAGCCAGATGAGTAAGGAACAACTGACGGCTTGAAGAAGTTAAAGCAAAGTCTGCTGAGGTTTGATGATGGAAATCCATCAGCTCCTGGCTGAGTGAGGAGCTCGGATTCTCTTTTAACACTCAAGCTCTGCCAGCTGACAGAGGAGCAGATGTGAGCACAAGATGGATTGTTTCAAATACTCAAAATAATGTGGAGGGTTTTTTTTTTTCCATTTTTTTTTTTGGTACTTCACTGATTATCTTTTTTTTCTTTCTTTTTTTTTTTTATTTTTCTTTCCATTTTCCATCTAAAATAAATCCAGATTGTGCATAGCCTGGCAAACAAACCAGCAATATTTAATGAGGAGGAGGGATTGGTTAACAGGTGGCCTGTGGAGGAAATGGTTGACTCTTACAAAAAAAATACCATATTTCTGTGGAGACTGTGCAGCAGCTGGGAGTGAGGAGGCATGTTTGGGGGTTATTGCTTGATGGGGGCTTGGGTGAGGTTGGTTTAATTAAGAACATCTGCAGGAACGTGCTGCTAAAGTGCATTTGCATAAATGATTGAGGGTTGGGTGCTGCTTTTTGGAGAGGGTGGATGATGAGACAAGATGGGTTTGAAGGGGCAGGGTGCTGCTGCAGGGAAGGGGGGGACTAGGGGAGACTAGGGGGAACTTCAGCCCTGCAGGCTGAGGGCTGAATTGCCATCTGAAGAGGAGGAGAAGCTCTGTCACTGTGCTGGAGTGGGCACAAACTGGAACCCAAGAGGGTCCATCTGAACGTGAGGAGAAACTACTTTGCTGTCAGGGTGGTAGAGTGCTGGAATGGGCACAGAACAGGAGCCAGGAGGTTCCCACCTGGGATGGAAGAGAAAATCCTGTGCTGTGTGTGAGAATGCTGGAGCCAAGGGGCTCTCAGGTGAGGGCCAAGCCAAGCCAGCCATATGAACATGTTCCTTTTCATCCTACATCAGGAAAACCAGCTCAAAGCTTTGCCACAGGGGAGCCAGTTTCAGGCTGTTAGCCTTGGAGATGCCTCCTCAGTGGCATGGCTTTGCACACCAAGAACCAGCAGGCTCTCCCTCTCAAGCTCAGGCTTAATCAGGCTCTGAGCAACCTGACCTAGTTGAGGACATCCCTGCTTACTACAGGGGATTGGACTAGATGACCTTGAAAGGTCCTTTCAACCCAATTCATTCTATGATTCTCCTTCTCTCCCTCCATTCTGTTTCTGATCAGGTTTTCCTGGTGGCCACAGCACTGGGACTGAGGGGAGAAGGGAGGAGGAAGGGGAGAAGGGAGGGAGGAGAGGGGGAGAAGGGGGGAGGGAGGAGAGAGGGGGAGAAGGGAGGAGGGGGAGGGAGAGAAGGGAGGGAGGAGAGGGGGAGAAGGGAGGGAGGAGAGGGGGAGAAGGGAGGGAGGAGAGGGGGAGAAGGGGAGGACGGGAGGGGGGAGAAAGGAGGTGGGAGGAGAGGGGGGAAGAAAGGAGGAGGTGGGGGAAGAAAGGAGGAGGAGAGGGGGAGAAAGGAGCAGGTGGGGGAAGAAAGGAGGAGGTGGGGGAAGAAAGGAGGAGGAGAGGGGGAGAAAGGAGGAGGAGAGGGGGAGCAGGGAGGAGGAGAGGGGGAGCAGGGAGGAGGAAGGGGGAGAAAGGAGGAGGAGAGGGGGAGAAAGGAGGAGGAGAAGGGGGAACAGGGAGGTGAGGAGGGAAGCAGGGAGGAGGGGGGCAAGAGGAGCAAGGAAGAGAGAAGCAGGAGAAGGTGAGCAGATCCTTCCACAGCAGGAGACCTGCACGTCTTTAAACCCATTTCAGAAGCAATTCGGTCAAAAATCCTCTACTGCCTTCTTCTCTTCATTAACCTTTACCAAAGTGCTAATTCTGCATTCAAACAGAAGGTCAAAGCCCTTAGCTGAGTTTTTTGTGTGGTTTTTTTTTTTTTCTTTTCCAGAAGAATTAAGTGTCTTATCTGCAATCTTCTGGAGGGAAATACCATGCCAGAAGCACTCATCAGTGCCTCTTGACTGACGCTGCTGCTGTCTCGCTTCCCGAGGAGCTGGTGGAACATCCAGCATGGGAACAACTCTGCTGGGGGAACCACATTACTAAAAGTGATTAACTTGGGGAAATTAATAGTTTGGTTTTTTTTTTTTTCCCCCCAAAAATGTACTCTCCTGCATTTGTGGCCTTTTACTAAAAGGTGCTTAAACAGAGACCGAGGCACTCGGGGAGGCTCCCAGGACACAAAGGAATGGGCTGGGAAAACTTGGAAGCCTTCTCATCACCAGCACAAGCAAAATGGTGTTCAGCTATTTCTACTCTGCTGGGTCTCACATAAAGCCATGCCTGGATGGAAAGAATCCTAGAATCAATCAGGGTTGGAAGGGACCACAAGGATCATCCAGTCCCAACCCCCCTGCCATGCCCAGGGACACCTCACACTACAGCAGGCTGGCCAGAGCCTCATCCAGCCTGGCTGCAAACACCTCCAGGGCTGGGGCCTCAACCACCTCCCTGCACAACCCATTCCAGGCTCTCACCACTCTCCTGGGGAAGAACTTCTTCCTCACCTCCACTCTCAATCTCCCCACTTCCAGCTTGATTCCATTCCCCCCAGGCCTGGCACTCCCTGATATCCTCCATTATGGACTCCATCACCCTAGTCCAGGCTTGAGGGTAGCAATATGTAAGCATCTGGCTTGGGGAAGAAGCTTTTGCTCTCTACAACTGCCTGAAAGGTTGTTGTAGAGTGGCTGGTGCTGGTCTCTTCTCTCAGGTGATTCACAGTCTCATAGCCTCACAGTATATCAGAGGTTAGAAGAGACCTCAAGAGATCATCAGGTCCAACCCCCTGCCAGGGCAGCAGCACTTAGGGTAGTCTGCACAGGAATGCAGCCAGGGGGGGTTGGAAAGGCTCCAGAGAAGGAGACTCCACAACCCCCCTGGGCAGCCTGCTCCAGGGCTCTGGCATCCTCACTGCAAAGAAGTTTCTCCTCAGGTTGAGCTGAAATCTTCTCTGTTCAACTTTGAACCCATTGTTCCTTGTCCTATCCCTGTGACCCACCCAAAAGAACCTGGCCCCCTCCCCTTGACACCCACCCCTCACACATTGAGAGACATTGATCAGATCCCCTCTCAGCCTTCTCTTCTCCAGACTAAACAGCCCCAGGGCTCTCAGGCTCTCTTCCCAGGGGAGATGCTCAAGTCCCCTAAGCATCCTCCTGGCTCTAATTAGTGATAAAACAAGAGGGAATGGCCTCAAGCTAAGACTGGGTAGGTTTAGACTGGATATTAGGAACAATTTTTTCCCAGCAAGAGTGGTCAGGCATTGGAATGTGCTGCCCAGGGAGGTGGTTGAGGCCCCAACCCTGGATGTGTTCAAGGGTGGTTTGGATGTGGTGCTTGGTGATATGGTTCAGGGTAGAGCAGGGTTAATGGTTGTACTTGGTGATCCTGAGGGACTTTTCCAACCTGAATATTTCTGTGATTCCGAGTTAGAAAAGCATCATTGAGCTTTTAGGTTGATCTTGGAGGAGAAGGTGGGAGCACAAACTTTGGGCTTTAGCTGATTATTTGTGTGATACTTTTGTTTTAAGGTCCATCTTACAAGGCAGGAGCTCAATTGCACAGCTGTAGCCTCCTCCATCTGCTTTCCCTGTGGCTGGGGAGAGAAGGGGTGCAAGATTTAAGGGGAGGGCAAGATTTAGGGAAGGGGCCAAGAGACAGAACCAAGAGATGGGGACCAAGAGAAGTAGACTAAGATTTTAAGGCCAAGAGATGGGGACCAAGACAAGGGGATCAAGATACTGGGGAGCAAGAGATGGAGGCCCAGAGGCAGAGACCAAGAGATGGGAACCAAAAGACTAGGACTAGGATGTGGGGAGCAAGAGAAAGGCACCAAGAGAATAGGACTAGGATCTAGGGGCCAAGAGACCAGGATCTGGGAAGCAAGAGACAGGGATCAAGACAAGGGGACCAAGAGATGGATACCAGGACAAGGGGACCTAGGGATGGGGCCAGCACTGTGCCAGCCCCTGCTGTGCTGCAGCCCCTTCCTGAGGGAGGGAAGTTGATGGCCTCAGTGAATCAGCTCCTCTTCCCAAACCCCAGAGCCCTCTGTTTTTAAAAGCCTGGGGTGAGGAGTGGATTTGCAGCAGTTTACTCCAAAGTTAACTTCCTTTTTGCTTTCCTTATGGTAATAAATGTAAAAAGGTCAAGATTAATGAAGAAGAGAACTGCCATGGAAGAACAACCCAGGGCTGTTAGCAGCTCACTGGAATGAGAGAGGCAAACCAGTTCCTTCAGCATTTTAAAGCCTTGGTAGCCTAATGAACCATGCTACCTCCTGCAGCTCCTGCAGAGCCCAAACCCCTGCCAGAAGCTGTCTCATTAGCATGAGGTAGGAGCAGCTCACATGGCTCCCCACCATGCTTCTCCTCTCCAACCCCCTTGTGGTATCTCTACTTGAAATGACCTGGGCAAGCTGGAGGGTTGAGGAAGAGAAATCTCATGAAGTTCAACCAGGTCAAGTGGAGAGTCCTGCCCCTGGAGAAGATTAACCCCGTGCAGCAGCACAGGGGAGGGGTCACCTGCTGGCAAGCAGCTCTGTGGGGAATGGACCTGGGAGTGCTGGTGGACAACAAGCTTGCAATGACTCTGCAGTGTGCCCTCAAGGCCCAGAAGGCAAATGGTCTCCTGGAGGACATGAAGAAGAGTGTGGTCAGGGGAGGTTTTCCTGCCCCTCTACTCTGCCTGAGGGAGGCCACAGCTGGAGTCCTGGGTCCAGTTCTGGGCTCCCCAGTTCAAGAGAGACAGAGAACTGCTGAAGAGAGTCCAGGGGAGGCTCCAACGATGCTGAGGGGCCTGGAGCATCTCTGTGAGGAGGAAAGGCTGAGAGCCCTGGGGCTGGTGAGCCTGCAGAAGAGCAGCCCCAGAGGGGATCTGAGCAATGCTCAGCAAGAGCTGAAGGACCTGTGGGGAGCAAGAGGATGAAGCCAGACTCTTCTGAGTGGTGCCCAGGGACAGGACAAGGGCAGTGGGCACAAACTGGAACCCAGGAGAAGTAACTTCTTTGGTGTGAGGTGCTGGAGCAGGGTGTCCAGAGAGGTTGTGGAGTCTTCTTGTCAGGAGAGCTTCCAAACCCAGCTGGCCATTGTGATCCTGGGCAAGCTGCTGGGGGTGTCCTGCTTTAGCAGGGGGATTGGACTGGATGATCTCTAAAGGTCCCTTCCTACCCTCACCATGCTGGGATTCTGTGACTGAATTTACTGCCCAGAAGTCCTGCAGGACTGAGATTCTATGATCCTAGGATCAGAGCAATCTGCTCTGGGTGCCTGGGCTTTAGCAGGGAGGTTGGACTGGATGATCTCCAGAGGTCTCTTCCAACCCCCACCATTCTATGATTCTATAAGGGAAGGATGACACCTCAAGAAATCTTCAAGAACTGGATGGCCATGGCACTTTGGGATGTGTTTTAATGGCCATGGTGGCCATGGTGGTGTTGGGTTGAAGGTTGGACTTGAGAATCTTAGAGGGCTTTACCAGCCAAACCCACTCTGTGATTCTGTGATGTGCATTAGGAGGGAATAGGTGTCACCTTCTAGATACCAAAGATAATTTCTATCATCACTGCAGGCATTTTTCCATCATTTTTTTTTAATGTAGACAAGAGTGGTGTAGGAATATTTGGCAGGTAAGAGAGGAAATTGCTGTGGCCACAGTGTTTGGAGCAGCTCTCTGCCTTCTCCTTGTTCCCCAGTTCTTCATTCTGGCTGGCTGCTCAGAGGTGCTTTATTCTGCTAATGGGAGCTGAAGTTTTTACCTGCTGTTCCACTACCCTCAGGGCTGAGACAACCAGAGGGGCTGCAGGAAAATGGCTTTTAGCTGAGCTGTTTGTCACTGCTGCTTGAGGAAGGGTTGAGAGTTCATGGCATGGGAGAGCCAAGTCCTCTCTCTGCCTGACTACATGCAGAGCAATAACAAAGGAGAAGATTCTTCCTGATTTTCTCTACCATGGCTTCAATTAAAGCAAACCTCAGGGGTCATTCTGGCAGCTAGGAGCTATGGAGACATCAGTGTGTAAGTGATGCTGAGCAGCTGCTGAACATGACAGGGGGGCTGGGACTAGATGATCTTTAAGGTCTTTTCCAAGCCTGTGACTTGTTTTTAGGAACAATTTCTTTCCTGCAAGCGTGGTCAGGCATTGGAACAGGCTGCCCAGGGAGGTAGTGGAGTCACTGTCTCTGGAGGTGTTCAAGAAAGGTGTGGCCATGGCACTGTGGGACATGGTTTAATGGTCAGGGTAGTGCTGGGTTGATGGTTGGATGATCTTAGAGGTCTTTTGCAAACCAAAAGAATTCTGTGACTTTCTGGTGCATCATTCAGCAGTCTCCTGACGACCTGTCCTCAACCTATGACACAACCTCATTGCACATCTGAGATGAGAACAAAGCAAGCAGAGCAAGAGAGAGTAGATTTACATCCTATCAGAAGCCTTAATATGCCTTAAAATATGAATGTCAGAAAACTTAAGTTCTTGAGAAGTGGCAAATTTGCTGAGCTCTGCATATATTTTTTTCTTTATTATGAGGATTTTCTAATATCAAGGAACCCTTTGGGCTCTTCATGAATTAGGTATAAAGAGGGTGGACAGTGACAGGAACAAGTAGGAGTGTTCTCAGAGCTGAAGGTGGCTTGGTGTAAATCCCTCTTGCCCTTGCTGACACAGAACACCTGGAGGTGTTCAAGGCTAGGTTAGACAAGACCTTGAGTAATCTGGTCTAGGGAAGGTGTCCCTGCTCATGCCAGGGGGTTGGAACTAGGTGATATTTAAAGTCCCTTCCAAACCATTCTATGAATCTTTGGAGGAGGATTCACTGAGAATCCCTTGAAAATGCTGCTGAGACCTTTGTTTCTTGGGTGGATCTGGCTGTTTGCAGAGATGTTGTGGGAATTTTCAGACTAAATTCCCCTCCTTTGCCCTCAATGTTCAACAGAGAGCTAGAAAACAGGACCAGAAAAACCCAGAGCCAACCCAAATGGAAGGTGTTTGAAGCATCCCTGCATGTGTGACCACGGTGCTTGAGGTTGCTCAGACAACCAATCCCACCCTTTGCTGTCATTATTCATTTATCTACTCTTAGTATTAGGGCTGGATGGAGAATTTTTAGTTCCTGTTGCTTAATTATTCTTTTTCCATGATTTTCTTTCTTTTTTTTTCTTTTTTTTTTTTTGTTATAAAGTTTTTCATGTCACAGAATATCTTTGGTTGGAAGAGACCTTCACCATCATCTAGCCCAACCTTTGGCCCAGCACTGCAAAGTCACCACCATGTGAGCTGGAGGGATGTGAGGTTGTGGCCTCTCTTCCTGTGATGCTGAGGGAAGAGAGGACCCCCCAGAACTTCACTCTGCCCCAGCCTGGGGTCACCCAAGGGACTGCTGTAGATAAGGGGATGTGGCAAGGGATATGGCAAGGCTTTGGCAGCCCTATGGTGCCACCAGCCCTCATGGTGAACCCCACCAGTGAGGTGATACTGGAAGGGGTTGCCCAGAGGTCTACCCCATTCCTGGGGACATTCAAGGTCAAATCTGATGGGGGCAGCCTGCTGTAGTTGATGTCCTGTCTGACTGCAGGGAGTTTGGACAAGATGACCTTGGAGGGTCCTTTCCAACCTGTCCTGCCTGACTGCAGGGAGTTTGGACAAGATGACCTTGGAGGGTCCTTTCCAACCTGTCCTGCCTGACTGCAGGGAGTTTGGACAAGATGACCTTGGAGGGTCCTTTCCAACCTGTCCTGCCTGACTGCAGGGAGTTTGGACAAGATGACCTTGGAGGGTCCTTTCCAACCTGTCCTGTCTGACTGCAGGGAGTTTGGACAAGATGACCTTGGAGGGTCCTTTCCAACCTGATGCATTCTGTGATGCCTCTCTGATGCTAAAGAATCAACCTGAAATGAAGCCTTTCCCTAAACCTCCTCAGATACGGCAACTTGTGCAAGAACTTGATGATGATGATGGTTTAAGATTCTTTTAAAAGAAACACTTTTTTTTTTTTTTGGGGGGGGTGGTGGGGGTGTTTCTCTTTTGTTCTCCAAGGAAACAAACCTTCCCATGGCAGGTTGTGAACTTATGGATGATTTACCTCTAGGCTGGGCATGGATCTGACCCAGTCTTTGAAGTAAATGCATATTGAGTTCTTAAGGCATAGATTGATCATCCAGGTAAATTCATATTTTGGTATAGACATTCTTTATGACACAGTTATGTGGCTTAAACATTTGGGTAGGCATCTCCTTGGCCATTTTTCTGTCAAAAATCCTAGCTCTGAAAATGTGAAAAAAAAAACAAAAAATCATTAAAAAAAAAGAAAAAAAAAAAGAGCAGCTTTGTACCAGTGATGGTTTTTCACCCCCTCCTGTAGCTTAAACTCCACATTTCTCCTTAAAAAAAAATATATATATATATATATATATATTAAAAAAAATATATAAAATTTCCAAAAGCTGTATAGGCTAAATTTCCTGCCAGGTTAGAAACCCTTGAGAACCAGCAATGTTTGATTTTGTTTTGTTCAAGAAGCTGGGAGAGGTGCTTCAAGTCAGTGGTTGGTATCACACCACCATCAGGAGCTGGGTCATGAGAACTTCACTGTCTCCTGTGCCCATCACTGATGCAAGGGGAGCTGCCACCCTGAGTCATTGCTCTAGGTAGGAATTTAGGGTGGGCACAGGCTTTGGGGTTTCTAAAGTGGACAACAGTCTTGGTATCAAGATTCAGCTATTGGAGCTAAGCCATTTATTTTTTTCATTTTGGAAGGGTGGGGAATGAGCAGGATGATATTCCCCCCATCAGAGATGAATGGGATGGGGCAACCCTGGGAAGGAGCACAGAACATACTTCCCCAACAGTTGTCTGCAGCAAAGACACCCCACAAATTACAGGTGGTGGTAAGACTTGAAGAACACCCCAGTAAACCCCAGTCTGTACAATGACCAGTTTATAAACCTCACAGAACAGCTTGACCAAGTTGGCTTTTTTTTTTTTTTTTTTTTTTTTTTTTTTTTTTTATCCCCACTGCCCTCAGCTCCCATCCTGCACAAATTAAGGCTGCTGGGCTAGATGGAATTCAGCTGCTGGATTAATTGGTGCAGGAAGTGCCACGTGGCTGTGCTTCATGGCAGGATTTGGGGGACTGAGTGGGCAAAGTCCCATCAAGCAGGAGATTGACCCACTGACACTGAGGGGACTCCAGGGACCTCTCCCCAGCACACACACACACACACACACACACACACACACACATCCACTGCTGAGCACGCAGGGCTGACAGATATCAAAGACCTATCTCAGCTAAGGAAACACCATCAGCACCTAGAAATGTTTGTGGGGCTGCTTGTTTTTCTTTTCGGACTTGACAATAATTACATCCACCCAAATTTAAGTGGAACCTCAGAGGTGGGACTCAATCTCCTCCATGTTTTCCAGTGGTTCTACCCAGTATGAATCCAAGCAATCAATATTTCATTTATTTTTCTTTCTTTCTTTCTTTCTTTTTTTTTTTTTTTTGTTATTTAATAAATCTGCTTTTCATTCTATCCTGTTGCTGGAAATATCAAGATTCTAGCTATCAGGAATCACCAAAAAGAAATACATCAGCAAAACAGATAATTTGATCCAGCCACAGCATAGAAACACCTCTCATTTTATGTGAGACCAGGCAGATGAATTGGGTTTTGCACATCCTTTTTAACCTCTTCCCCCAAACCAGCCTGCCCCAAAACCAGCCTGCCCCCATCCTTTTCTGCAGCACCACTGTTTCTTGAGAATGGGTGCTAAAATAATAGCACTTTAAAGCTGCAATACAAGAGGGACCAGAAGACCAGGAGTGTGTGGAGTATGAAAGCTTGAAGATCTTTTCCAACCAAAATGATTCGATGAGTTGGGTTGGGTTGGGTTTATGCTATCTCCTTAAGGAGCTAACATTGTCATGGTTATTCAAGGTTGAGGTTTGGGGTGGTTTTTTTAATCAATTAATTATTTAACAAAAATGCCACATCTTGTAAACAGGTTGTAAATAAGAAGATAGAAACTGCACAATCCATCACTGAGTGACCCAGGGACCTTCTAATGCCATATTTTGGGGTCAGTCTATTTCCCTTTCTACCCTTTACAACTTGGAGTCAACCTGTTTCTCTTTCTGCCCTTCACAACTAAACCAGATTCCCTGCGTGTTCTGTCTACAGGATGGATTTGGACCAGCAAAACTCAGAATCTGCCTTTCCAAGAGCTGAGGTTGTCTCTCTGAGCTGAGGTTTGGACCTGCTGAGCGTTCTTAGTGCCCATCTACATATCGCTCTCTACCAGAACCTATCACCAGGAGACAAAATGTTGTAGTACAGGACTTGTGTCACCTGCTGGAGTTCATCTATGAAGCACAAGAATGGTAAGATCAGTGGTGGTTTTGCTATTCCTGTCATCAACAGCTGTTTTGGAAGCAAGCCATTATCTCTTGGGGACCACCAGGAGACCCTGCACTCGCTGGTGGCCGTAGTCATGCCTACAGAGACAGCATTTTAACATCAGCTGTAACCTGTGAGCAACATTTTGTGTTAATCCTGTCCAGGGCTGGGTAAAAATAGAAATTAGTAGAGTTTATGCTATTTAGAACCTTGATCCTTCTCTGAGTGTTTTCTTGACAGACTGCAGTGTAGGAAATGGTCTGCAGGGAGATGTTAGGTTATGGCTGGACTTGATGATCTTAAGGTCTTTTCCAACCAGGTGGTTCTGTGAAATCACATTTGAGGACTTCACTGCTGGGGTAAGATATCTCTGCAGTGTTAGCAGATCTGTGATGAAGTCCTGTCTGCAGAGGTGGTTCTATGATGGATGGCAACATGCACTTCAGTTATTGGAGCAACCTCACTTTAATATATATATATATGTATTTTATATATATGTCTGTGTATATATATAAAATTCTGCTTGATACTTCATGTATTTTCAGATATCTAAGAGTTAAAAGCATCCTTTATCATTGCTAAATTAGCCAAACCAGTACAAAATCAAGTGCAAGAAAAAAATACCAATCCACAGAGTTTTTGCCAAGTAATACAAAAGGGACTTAATTCAGCTTCTCACATTTACAGCCAGCTGGGAGCTTGGAGACTTGGGATGACTGAGGGAAAAGTTTCCTACATTCAAAAGATGTCTCAAAAGAATTGGTTTGTCGTGGGAAAATGAGGGAGTTTTAATAGAGATAAGCTACTGGTTAGTGGGTGGTAGATGGAAAACACAACAAGGAGTTGGTGCCATCCTTGAATGACTGCCTAAAAACCTGAAATCTGAAGCAGTTTGCTGACCTCCTGGGGATGGGTGAGGAGATCTCCTTTCAGCCACTAGCACCTTTGTCCTCCACTTGAGATTTCTTTCTTTTTTTTAATGCTCCAAAGGATGCTTTTGCATTTCCCAAAAGACATTCCAGATTGGGTGGAGGGAAGGAGGGAGAGGGAAGAAGTGTTTCCCAAAAGACATTCCAGATTGGGTGGAGGGAAGGAGGGAGAGGGAAGAAGTGTTTCCCAAAAGACATTCCAGATTGGGTGGAGGCAAGGACGGAGAGGGAAGAAGTGTTTCCCAAAAGACATTCCAGATTGGGTGGAAGGGGAGAGGGAAGAAGTGTTTCATGAAGGCACACCCATGCTGAATTGGCAGGAGAGAGGAGAGAAAACAGAAAGCAGGTACTGCACAACGCAGTTATAATACAAGGCTCGTTCTTGAAACCTGAATCTCATGCTAGAAGATCTAGATATGTGTCAATATTCTGCAGAAGTACTTTGAAGGCAATTATTATTTGATTTTTTTTTTCATATCAAAAAAAGGAAAAAAAAAGTTTCTGTGTAAATGTGGAGAAAGCATTGAGGAAGGGAACTGAAGCTTTGTATTGCAGCCTTAAAGAAGCAGATTTTTGTTTTTACTGCAATAGTTTTGTTTTGTTTTTTTGTTTGTTTGCTTGTTGTAAACGATGGTCTGCAGACCTCAGCAAACCATGACTGAATGCTTTTGAAAACTGGTCGATAACAAACATGAAATCACAATTAATATCCTCAAGAAAAAACAAAACAAAACCAAAACAACCCCCCCCTAAAAAAAGTAATTTCAGAGCTTTCACACCTTTAAAAAAAAAAGAAAAATGAAAAGAAAAAATAAGAAAAATGAAAAGAAAAAAGAAAAAATTAAAAAAAGAAAAATTAAAAGAAAAAAGAAAAAGGAAAAGAAAAAAGGAAAAGAAAATAAAAATGAAAAGAAAAAAGAAAAGAAAATTAAAAGAAAAAAATAAAAATGAAAAGAAGAAAGAAAAGAAAAAGGGAAAGGAAAAAAGAAAAAGGGAAAGGAAAAAAGAAAAAGGAAAAGGAAAAAAGAAAAAGGAAAAGAAAAATTAAAAGCAAAAAGAAAAGAAAAAGGAAAAGGAAAAAAGAAAAAGGAAAAGAAAAATGAAAAGCAAAAAGAAAAGAAAAAGGAAAAGAAAAAAAGAGAAATGAAAAGAAAAAAGAAAAGAAAAATGAAAAGAAAAAGAAAAATTAAAAGAAAAATAAAATAAAAAAAAGACAATGTGTACTGCTTCACAAGGTAATGCAGTTAATCAGGAATTAAGGAAAAAAAAAAGAAAGAAAGAAAAAACCAACCCCCCCAAGAAAGAAAAAGGAGTAGAATGAAAGTATTTACAGAAAGAGCAATTCTACAGAAGGCCACCATCCCCACGGCACCGCGGCTGATGATATCCCAGGCTGCTTTGAACACACTCTACCAGATTGGAGCCAGGCAGCAGCACTTGCAGAGAATCCTTTCAAAGCCTTTTTTTTTTTCTTTTCCCCCTCTCTTTTTTTTTTTTTTTTGTTTTGTTTTGTTATGGGTCTGTACACTTAGTGCAGAATGATGTTCTTCAGGTAGAATATGCTGGTGAGGGAGGACAGCGTCAACACCAGGTACCAGCAAGAGAAGAGGATTTCGGCGTCGCCGGTGATTCCGTACTGGGCTGTGCTGGGAGCTGCAAAGAGAAAGGGGGAAAAAGGAAAAAAACAGAAAAAAAAAAAGGATTAAGTGAAAATTTCTACTCTCAGACTCCCAAGACTCTTAGTTTTCATTAATTGGTTTAAGATTACATAAGTCATTTTGGTTGGAAAAGGTCACAGAGTCCAACCGTCAACCCAACGCCACCATGGCCATTAAGTCGTGTTCCCAAGTGCCATGTCCCCATGTCCATGGGTTTCTTGAACACCTCCAGGGATGGTGGCTTCACCATGGGCAGCTTGTCCCAATGCCTAACCACTCTTGCAGGAAACAAATTGTTCCTCATGTCCAACCTAAACCTCCCCTGATGCAACTTGAGGGCATTTCCGTTTGTCTTATCACTTATTCCTTGGGAGAAGAGACCGGTCCCCACCTCACCCCAACCCCTTTTCAAGGAGTTGTAGAGAGCCAGAAGGTCTCCCCTCAGCCTCCTTTTCTCCAGGCTGAACAACCCCAGTTCCCTCAGCTGCTCCTCACCAGCCCTGTTCTCCAGACCCTTCACCAGCTTCATTGCCCTTCTCTAGACCTGTTCCAGCACCTCAACGTCCTTCTTGGATTGAGAGTCCCAACCTGACCCCAGCATTAAATAGATGTAGGAAGAGAAGCAGTAGATGCCACACCTCAGCGTTCTGCTTAAGCCATGACCATAAGAGGTTAAAATGATTAAGTGAAGGGAGGAGCAACAGGAGGTGCAAATAAGGTTGCTCTGAGTGGTGAGGCACTGGAGCTGACTTTGATGCTTGTGTCAGATTTTCTTCATCTGCAGCTGCTGCAGTGCCTGAAACAGGGAGCTAATGGAGGCTTTGGAGTTTGCTCTTGAAGAGCTTCTCAGAACTTGTAGGACTTCAAAGCTGCAGCTGAAGACTAATGTTCACCAAATGCTTTCACCAGCATCATTGCCCTTCTCTGTAGACACACTCCAGCACCTCAATGTCCTTCTTGCAGTGAGTGGCCCAAAAGACTACTACTAGGACAGCAAAAACATTCTTCTCCAAATGCTGCAGAAGTAGCCAAGTCCTCCTGCTCCATCAGTGAGTACTAATTTGTGTTTTAAGGGCAATAAATCATTATTAAGGCAAGCATTTAAAAATGTGAGTGCTTAACATCAGACAAGTGCTTCGTGCTTAAACATCTGAATAATTTATCTGTTTTTAAGCTGCTGAGCATTAAGATCACCACCAAAGGCAATGAGAGGTGAATATATTTAGTTCTTGAAAACAACTAATTTTCAGCCTGACTTTAGAAGCCAGAGTCAGACAATTTTCTTCAGCCAGCGACATTGGTGTTTATTTTCAGCCTCTTTCAGTAAATTGTATTTACTCACTTTAATACAAAGTCTTTCTCCAATTCTTAAACAAATGTCACAGTGAGGGCATGAAAAGAGAGGTAAAATATAAGAAAACAGGGAGGGGAACCAAATGAGGAGACCATCATTTGGGCAGCCATAGGCTGCCTCCAAATCCCAGCATGGCAGGACTCAGAAAGGACCTCTGGAGATCATCCAGTCCAACCCCCTGCTAAAGCAGGGCACCCACAGCAGCTTGCCCAGGATCACAATGTCCAGCTGGCTTAGGAACCTCTCCAGACAAGGAGACTCCACAGCCTCTCTGGGCAGCCTGCGCCAGGGCTCCAGCAACTTCACACCATAGAATTTTTCTCCTCCTCTTCAGGCAGAACCTCCTGGGTTCCAGTCTGTGTCCTTTGCCCCTTGTCCTGTCGTTGGGCCCCCTGAGAAGAGTCTGGCCCTATCCTCTTTCCCCCCACAGGTCCTTTAGCTCCTTTTGAGCTTTGCTCTTCCAGGCTCAACAGCCCCAGGACTCTCAGCCTTTCCTGCTCACAGAGATGCTTTCAGGCACTACTGAGAAGAGTCCAAGATGATAACTGCCCCATCCCTGGAACCATTCCAAGTCAGGCTCTGACCAACTTGCTCTAGTTGCAGATGTCCCTGCTGACTGCAGTGGGGTTGGACTAGATGAGCTTGAAAGGTCCCTTCCAACCCAAACCAGCCTATGACTCTATGAAATCATATAAAACGACCTACAATTTAGAAGCTGCAATCAGTTCTATGAATCTTCAGAGTGCAACCACCAGCATAGATCCCTGTGTGCATGCCCCTGAAGTCCACATGCAGTTCTCATGCTCCCCTCATTGTTTTGTTTCGTGATTAATGTGCATAATCCCAATGTTTTAACACAGTTAGTAGGTGGGAAAATATTGAAGCAGGCTCCTAGCAGAGATAGGATTATGCTCAGACATCTCTCCTGGTTGTGAGGAGAAAAGAACAAAGTGTTATTGTATCACTATCTCTAATTAATACAAGAGATTAGGAAATGTACGAGGCTGGGACGTGCAAAGCAGCATTTCCTAACACCAAGGGCTGCATTAGCCAGAAATAATTATAAGCTTTAAAGGCTGATGCCTTGTAGACAAAAGCATGGACCTCTTTAAGTTGTCTGGCAAAGCAAGACTAATCCTGGTAAATGGATTATGCAGGGAGATGTTAATAAGCTCTTCATTAACAATATTCAGGTTAATGATCTATAAATAGCTCTTTGTGCAATGTTTAAAATATCCCTGGATCCCAGCCTGCTGGGGGTTGGAAGGGACCTCTGGAGATCAACCAGTCCAACTCCTCTGCTAAAGCAGGGCACCCACAGCAGCTTGCCCAGCATCACAATGGCCAGGGGGCTTTGGAAGCTCTCCACAGAAGGAGACTCCACAACCTCTCTGGGCAGCCTGCTCCAGGCCTCCAGCACCCTCACACCATAGAATTTTTCTCCTCCTGCTCAGGTGGAACCTCCTGGGCTCCAGTTCATGTCCCTTGCTCCCTGTACCATCACTGGGCACCACTGAGAAGAGTCTGGTCCCATTCTCTTGCCCCCCACAGGTCCTTTAGCTCTTGCTGAGCATTGATCACATCCCCTCTGGAGCTGCTCTTCTCCAGGCTCAACAGCTTCAGGGCTCTCAGCCTTTTGTCTTCACAGAGATGCTCCAGGCCCCTCAGCATCTTTGTAGCCCCACCTGGACTCTCTCCAGCAGTTCCCTGCCTCTCTTGAACTGGGAAGCCCAGAACTGGACCCAGGACTCCTGCTGTGGCCTCCCTGTGACAGAGTACAGAGGGAGGAGAACCTCCCTTGACCTCTCTTCTTCATGCACCCCAGGTGACCATTGTCTTTCTTGGCCACAAGAGCACACTGCTGGCTCATGGCAATATATACAGAGGAGGAAGGAATAAACCAACTCAAGGTCAAAGCAGTAAGTTAAAAAAAAAAGAATAAAAAAGATGAAAATGGCTGGGCTGTCAAAAAAGTTTGGTGTTTTTTTTTATCCTTCCAGAAGATTGTAAGATAATGGGACTGTGAAGGCTCAGCTGAGTCCTGCTGATAACATCTCTAAATATTGTTACACTTGAGGTTAGCTGAGGATTTATGGCTTTGGAGGAGCAGGTCGACAGTTTGGAAAAGACTGAATTAGAAAGCTTGGGAGAGGGGAGGTGATCTGCTGGGAGAGGGCTGCAAGAGCCACATGGATTCACAGATAACAGCAGGTTGGAAGGGTCCCTCAAAGGTCATCCTGTCCAACACACCCTTTAGACAGCAGGGACACCTCCAGTTTGATCATAGAATCCTAGAATCAGTCAGGGTTGGAAGGGAGCACAAGGCTCATCCAGTTCCAACCCCCCTGCCATGCCCAGGGACACCTCACACTACAGCAGGCTGGCCAGAGCCTCATCCAGCCTGGCTGCAAACACCTCCAGGGCTGGGGCCTCAACCACCTCCCTGCACAACCCATTCCAGGCTCTCACCACTCTCCTGGGGAACAACTTCTTCCTCACCTCCACTCTCAATCTCCCCACTTCCAGCTTGATTCCATTCCCCCCAGTCCTGTCACTCCCTGAGAGCCTAAAAAGTCCCTCCCCAGCTTTCTTGGAGCCCCCTTCAGATCCTGGAAGGCCACAAGAGCCTTCTCTTCTCCAGACTGAACAGCCACAATGAGTCTGAACTTGAATGTCTCCAGGGATAGGGCCTCAGTCACACCTCTGGGCAAGCCCTTATGTGAGTCCTTCCAGCAAAGGAAAGTTGCTCAGGAAAAGAATCCTGGGAGACCAGGCAGGGTTGTAGGAAGCTTGACCTTGGCAGAACAAAACCTTACAGTCCTGTGTCAAACTAACTCAGTGAAGACACCAATGTGCTTAACCTTATGCAAATGCAATCATCCTCCAGGCAGTGATGGAAACTCACTGGTGAGGTGGAAGAGAGAAATCTGAGCCAGGAGGTCCTTCTGAAGGGTCTGCCAGATGGAGACTTTGATTAAACAGAGATATGGCCATCATCATAACACTTGGAAAGTGCTGGTAATTTCATTGGAACAGGCTGCCCCCTCCCTGCAGGTGTTCAAGGCCAGGTTGGATGGAACCTTGAGCAACCTGCTTTAGTGGAAGGTGTCCCTGCCCATGGCAGGGGGCTTGGAATTAGATCATCTCTGAAGTCCCTTCCAATCCAAACCATTCTAAGCAACATTCAAATGCATTTGGATGGCATCTATGGTATCTGAGAGTTGCATGTGGTGGCTTGGAAGGTCCTCTCCAGGCTGATGTTCTCATGTTACTGGCACGAATCACTGAAATCCCTCTGAATGAGTGAGAAATGTACAGCTTTTGTTGTTGTTCAGGGTTGTTCAGGCTGGAGAAGAGAAGGCTCCAGGGAGACCTTCTAGTGGCCTTTCAATGCTTCAAGAGGCTGATCAGAAAGCTGGGGACAGATGTTTGGGCAGGGTCTGTTGTGGCAGGACAAGGGGGGATGGGTTGAACTAAAAGGGGATTCGGACTGGAGAGAAGGAGGAAATGTTTGACACTGAAGGTGGTGAGACCCTGGCCCAGGCTGCTTCTCAGAATTGTGGCTGCTAAGCTCAGCCCCTGCTCAGGGTGGGCACTGTCTGGAGCTCAGGGTGGGCACTGTCTAGAGCTCAGGGTGGATTTCTGCAGCCAGGGGCTGCTGCCACTGGTGAGAACACGATGGGGAGAGGCACTCTCTGTTCAGATGCAACCTCCTGGGTTCCAGCTTATGCCCCTTGCCCCTTGTCCTGTCACTGGGCACCACTGACAAAAGCCAAGCTCTGACTTCTTGCCCCACACCTTTGCTTCTTGCTGAGCATTGATCAGATCCCCTCTCAGGCTGCTCTTCTGCAGGCTCACCAGCCCCAGGGCTCTCAGCCTTTCCTCCTCACAAAGATGCTCCAGGGCCCTCAGCATCTTTGGAGCCTCCCCTGGAGTCTCTCCAGTAGTTCTCTGTCTCTCTTGAACTGTGGAGATCAGAGCTGGACACAATACTCCAGCTGTAGCCTCCCTAGGGCAGAGTAGAGGGGGAGAACAAGCTCCTTTGACCTGCTGGCCACACTCTTCTTCATGTCCTCCAGGACACCATTTGCCTTCTTGGCCACAAGGGCACATTGCTTGCTCATGGTGAATCTGTCCACCATCACTCCTAGTTCCTTCTCCTTGGAGGTGCTTTCCCACAGATCAACCCTGCACCTGTACTGCTGCAAACCCCTCCAATGGTTAAAACATGTGGTAGAACTCAAACTATTCCATTTGAATACATTTGACTGTGAGCACTTGATGTGGCTCCTGTGTTCCCAGCAAACAGCCATCCTTAGGACTTCATTACCTGGGTGTGATTTGTTTCCAAACTCCCATTTTATGACTCAACATAAGGCTGCCAACAGAAAATTCCCCATTTCCAGGCAATCATCACCCAGGGGTTCCTAAAAGTCCCTGTAGTTATTGCTCACCCTCATTGTAAGTTCTGCCTGTTGTTGTTACTCAGGTTGTAAGGGGGTAGGGGGGGAAGGAGCTCTGCAGTGGGGGCCAGACAGGCATTGACTTTCTTAATCCATATTTCTGCATTGAGCTGGTTGAGGTAAGGTGAGAAACACTCAGCAATAAAAGCCTGGTTTGGAGGTAATCAGTGGCAATGATAGTGCTGCTGTCTTGACTTAGTTCTTCAAGCAAATAAATCAGAAAATCAGAAAAGGAGGAGAAAAGTGGTGCCCAGCCAAAACTCATCTTCAGAGTGGAGGTGTGCTTTGGTTGGAGCTGTAAAATCAAACCAAATTTAAACCATCATCCCAGAATCCCAGTGTGGTGGGGGTTGGAAGGGACCTCTGGAGATCATCCAGTTCAACCCCCCTGCTAAAGCAGAGGCACCCACAGCAGCTTGCCCAGGATCACAATGCCCAGCAGGCCGTGAAAGCTCTCCAGACAAGGAGACTCCAAAAACACTGGGCAGCCTGCTCCAGGGCTCCAGCTCATAGCAAAGAATTTTGTCCTCCTATTCAGATGTAACCTCCTGGTTTCCAGCTTGTCCTTGTTGATCCTTGTCCTGTCCCTGGGCACCACTGAGAAGAGTCTGGCTTCATCCTCTTGCCCCCCACCCTTTAGCTCTTGCTGAGCACTGGTCAGATCCCCTCTGGGGCTGCTCTTCTGCAGGCTCACCAGCCCCAGGGCTCTCAGCCTTTCCTCCTCACAGAGATGCACCAGGACCCTCAGCATCTTTAGAGGCACCCCTGGACTCTGTCCAGTAGGTTCCTGTCTCTCTTGAAGTGGGGCCCCCAGAACTGAACCCAATACTGCAGATGTCGTGTCTCTAGGGCAGAGTAGAGGGGCAGGAGAACCTCCTGTGGTGTGCTGCCCACACTGTTCTTTATGCCCCCCGGGAGACCATTGGCCCTCTTGGCCACAAGGGCACATTGCTGGGTCGTGGGGAACTTGTCCACCAGCACACCAGAGCTGCTTTCCAGAAGGTCACTCCCTTGCCTCTCTTGGTGCAAGGGGTTGTTACTTCCCAAGTGCAGGACTTGCCTTTGGGTGAACTCCATGAGCTCCCCCTCCACCCAGCTCTCCAGCCTAAGAGAGTTTCTCTCTTGAACCAGAGATTCAGAGTTGCCACAGGAGGGGTGGGAGAGTGGCTCAGGGCAGAGACAAAGATCTGTCATCTCAGCCTGCAGCTCCTGGAGGCAGCTCCCCATGCTGCAGCTCCATTTCCCTCATCGTGGCACCATCTCTCGCTTATCTCTGATGGCTTGAGGACATGCCTGCTGCATGCAAACTGCTCAGAAGACTTTAAACAGATCTTTAATTCTCCTAGAAGAAGGAGCACAGCTGTCAGCCTATAATTAGCATATGCCTCTTGGCTTATCAAACCCAGCTCTGCTGCTGCCTTACACCTTCTGATTTCCCTCCTAAGTATCTTAAGGGTCCATCTTAAAAGCAGTTACTGGTCTTCCACTAGGAGCAGTAAGTGGAAGGTTTCTCCACAGTTCCACTTCTAAACAGGTAGGAATTTTCTCCTTCCCAGGGTAAGTCCATCATTGGATGAGCTTTGGACCTAACTGCCATGGTTCCACAGGCAGCAGCTCGTGCTTGGTCTCACTTCATTCAGCACTGTTCATTGATGATTCACAGAATCAATGAACCATTTGGGTTGGAAGGGACCTTAAGGTTCATCTAGTTCCCACACCTTCCACTAGATCAGGTTGCTCAAGGCCTCATCCAGCCTGGCCATGAACACCTCCAGGGAGGGAGCATCCACAACCTTCCTGGGCAACATGTGTCTCACCACCCTCACTGGAAAGAACTGAGTCTGTCTCAGTGGAGCAGATATGAGAAGAGCTGAATAAATGCAAATCCAGCGCTGCTCCAGAGCTCTGTGATCTGCCATGAGATATTAATGAGCTAGAAACACCATCTGGGATGTCATTAGCAAAACAAGGCTTGTTTAATAAAAACAGCCCATGGAGTGGTGACAATTCCAGCACAAAGTTCTAATGAAAGTCAAAGGAGAGTCTCAGAATCACAGCAGTGATTTGGTTAGAAGAGATCTTTTTTGATCATCAGATCCAGCCACCAGCCCAGCACTGTCAGGTCACCACTAAACCATGTGCCTCAGCACCACTTCTGTATGGTTTTGAAACCCCTGCACCACTGCTGTGGCACTTTAGGCCAGGACTTGACAACTCTCAAGGAGAAGAAATTGATCCTCATGTCCAGCCTAAACCTCCCCTGGGGCAAATAGAGGCCATTTCCTCTTGTTGTATAAATTGATGCTTGGGAGGAGAGACCAACTCCACCTCACTCCAACCTCCTTTCAGGACTTGTGGAGAGCCAGGAGGTCTCCCCTCAGCCTCCTTTTCTCCAGGCTTAACAAAACCAGTTCCCTCAACTGCTCCTCACCAGACCCATTCTCCAGACCATTCACCAGCTTTGTTCTACAAGATAAAGACAATAAGTATAGAAAAGGCTAATGCTGGGGACTGCATGGGTGTGAGAAATTAGAGAAGAATGGCTCATGATCTTCCACTGGACATGGTAAACAGATTTGATTAAGAGAGTGTTGAGAATAAGACTCTAAGAATGCTAGAGAAAGCAGCAGGACAAGCAAGGCAACAGCCCATCCCATTCCTCCTCCCCCTGTGTTGTAGTTCATAGCCCAGTTCTCATCTGCATCCCAAACCAAGAGGTCTGCAAAGGTTCTTCCATGAAGAAGAACCATGCCAGAGGAGGGGGTTGGACTGGATGTTAGAAACAATTTGTTTCCTGCAAGAGTGGTCAGGCATTGGGACAGGCTGCCCAGGGAGGTGGTGGAGTCACCATCCCTGGAGGTGTTCAAGAAACCTGTGAACATGGCACTCTGGGGCATGGTTTAATGGCCATGGTGGTGTTGAGGTGGCAGTGGACTTGATGACCTTGGATGTCTTTCCCAACCCAAGCAATGCTATGAGTCCATGATTCTAAGAATGAATTATTCTAAGAGCCAAGTGTGGAGCTCTCCATGAGCACCATGCCCAGATCTCCACACAAAGTCATCTGCAAGGTTTTGAGTTTGATAAAGTTGCCTGGTTCTGAAGTGTCAAACCTAGGGAGTTCTGAAGCCAGGTGCTGAAGAAACCCAGGTGGTTGTGAAGGCAGCAACCATGGCACAGGTGCTTTTGGGTACATCATTTTGGCAGCCTCCAACAAACTGCTCCTCTACCAAAGCTGTCCTCATCTGCAGGTGTCATGTTGGAGAAGGGGAATGAAAAACAGCTTAACTTGACAGCAAAATCTGACTTGAGAGCTCATTACTTTAATTTCAGAGATTTTTTTTTGCTTCATCTGCATGCTTGACAATTATTTACGACTGACTTTGGTAATTAAAGGTTGGGGCTTGTGCTGAAGTGTTCTTCTTTACAGGAGGGTGGTGAGATGCTGGGATAGGTTGTGCAGGGAGGTTGTGGATGCCCTCTCCCTGGATGTATTCAGAGCCAAGTTGGATGAGGGCTTGAGCAACCTGGTCTAGTAAGATGTCCCTGACCATGGCCATGGGGGATTGAGCTAGATGCTCTTTAAGCTCTCTTCCAACATGACCTATTCTATGATTTTATGACTCAGTTTCTGACTCTGGAAATTTTTCTTCACCTCTGCAGCTGGAGAACTTGGTAGCATTGCCCAGCTGTTTACCAGCCTGAAGCTGGAGAAGCATATGGACCATCACATCTTTATTTAATGACATGAGGCAAACTGAACATTTCAGTGGCCATGCCTCTGAACACCACCCTGGAGGTGTTCAAAGCCAGGTTGGATGAGAGTGTGAGCAATCTGGTGGAAGGTGGAAGGTGGAAGGTGGAAGTGGAAGGTGTCCTTGCCCATGGCAGGGGGGTTGGAACTAGATGATCTTCAAGGTCCCTTCCCACCCAATAGCTTTGAAGACTTTGGCTGCTCCTTCTAACTTTTGAAGAAATGGAATTGATGAAGAGTTAATATGGGAAATGCTTGTACTTGTGACCTTTTGGAAAGTATTCTTCCCATATTTTAAATGATTGGTTGTCAGAATCATTCTCCTCTGAATGAAGTGTGACGTTGTAAATAAGCTCTTGACTTCAGCAGCAGGCTAAATCCAGGCATTTGGTGGCAACCTCTGATAGGCCTCATAGATCATGAAGATTTTGTGGAGGCAAAGCCATATAGCATTGTGAATGATCATTTTTCACCCTGAACTTTATGGTTTCTGGACAGTTTCAACATCAGTTTTCTGGGCTTGACAAAGGATGTTGAGTCAAGCAGGTTAGTATATGATTTCTTGCCCTTTTCTTTTGGGATCTGTTCTGCTGGAGGAGCTCACAAGCTTTAAACAAACCTTCCCCTGGGGTGGCTGTCAGATGGTTGCTAAAGATGTGGGGTTCTATTTAGCTGTTTGGATTGTTCTTAATCATTTCTGCAGGACATAGTTTAGTGGTGGACTTGGCAGTGCTGGGTTAAGGGTTGGACAGGGTTTAGTGGTGACCTGGCAGTGCTGGGCTAAGGATTGGACAGGGTTTAGTGGTGAATTGGCAGTGCTGGGTTAAGGGCTGAACAGGGTTTAGTGGTGACTTGGCAGTGCTGGGTTAAGGGTTAGACAGGGTTTAGTTGTGACCTGGCAGTGCTGGGCTAAGGGTTGGACAGGGTTTAGTGATGACTTGGAAGTGGTGGGTTAAGGGTTGGACAGGGTTTAGTGGTGACTTGGCAGTGCTGGGCTAAGGGTTGGACAGGGTTTAGTGATGACTTGGAAGTGGTGGGTTAAGGGTTGGACAGGGTTTAGTGGTCACTTGGCAGTTCTGGTTTAAGGGTTGGACACCTCGCTACAACCTCCCCTCAGGTAGTTGTAGACAGCAATGAGGCCACCCCTGAGCCTCCTCTTCTCCAGGCTAAACACCCCCAGCTCCCTCAGCCTCTCCTCACAGGGTTTGTGTTCCAGACCCCTCCCCAGCTTCCTTGCCCTTCTCTGGACACCTTCCAGTCCCTCAACATCTCTCTCAAATTGAGGAGCCCAGAACTGGACACAGCACTCAAGGTGTGTCCTGACCAGTGCTGAGCACAGGGCAGAATAACCTCCCTTGTCCTGCTGGCCACACTATTCCTGATCCAGGCCAGGATGCCATTGGCTCTCCTGGCCCCCTGGGCACACTGCTGGCTCCTGTTCAGCTCCTATCACCCAGCACCCCCAGGTCCCTCTCTGCCTGGCTGCTCTCCAGCCACTCTGTCCCCAGCCTGGGGTTGTTGTGGCCAAAGTGTAGAACCCTGCACTTAGCCTTGTTCAGTCTCCTTCCACTGGCCTCTGCCCACCCATCCAGCCTGTCCAGGTCCCTCTGCAGGACCTTCCTCCCCTCCAACAGATCAACTGCTCCTAACTTGGCGTCATCTGCAAACTTACTTAAAGAACACGTACTTTCTGAACAAGCTCGTGTTTTTGGCTTGAGTAGAAGGACACAGGGTAAGTCATATCCATAAAGAAGATCTACAGCTTGCTGGCACGTGAAATTCCTCTCAGATCAGGTCTGCTGGAGCCAGCAGCACATTAGCTGCTCGGCAGCAGCAATACAAAGCGCGTTACGCCGGCGGTAGGACATTTACTGCCTTAGTTAGTAAAGGCAACGGCCACCCTGACTTGCCTCTAATAAAACCTGCCAAGCCTTGCCCTGAAAGATGATTGCAATTTCCACCAGCCGGTGTAGGCAACCAAAAAAACCCATCCCTCCTCCAAATCTGAGCTGTTTGCTCTTTAGGGTGCAAGAGGTTTTTTTTTCTTCAGCCCCTGACGTGACATTAACAATTCATGAAGCCTTCCAACGCTCCCCGAGCAAAATCCTTGCCACTTTTCAACCTGATTGAGATCTTGTTGCCACAGAGGACCCAGCAAAAGGGCTCTCCACACATCAGAGGCGTCCAGGTACAGGAGGTGTGAGCTATGGGTTTGCTGAAAAAAGGAGTTCCAACCCCTCCCCAGATTGATTCATGCTCGCTGCCTCCCTTTGGGTCAAACAGCATTTAACCGCCTGTAAATTTTAATTAAATGATTTGTCACTTGGCACACACAGTTTGTCATCACACTGCTCAGCCATGTGTCTTTATCAGAGGATGACTCAAGGGGGAGGCATCCATCTCCTCTGTCACTTCTCCCCTCATTAAGATCATTTGGCTGTGGAGCCCTGCGTGAGGCTCAGGAATCCAGGCTGAAACGACTCCATCGTGCAGATGATAACCACACCATCCCCTCCTCTCCTCATTCACACACAAGCACACACTTGTTTGGCTTGGAAAAGACCTCTGAGGTCATCAAGTTGTGATGGTTTGAAACTGTCCTTTTAATTTTTCTTCTCAAAGTTCAAGCAGAGAAAGCTGAAGAGTGTAAAGAAGTCACTACTGCATGTAAGAAAGCAGAATAATGATTGCTCTCAACACTTCCATTGGAGAGAGAAAAATGTTTAAGAACCACTACTCAAAAGAAAGTAGGCACAGTCAGGGCAACTTGCTGGGCTGTCTGGATTCTTTTTCTTCTTCTCTTCTGGCTGAAGATAACACACTGACCTTGGTGAGCTAAGTTTTTACCTAACTGCTTTCTGCCAGGGGGGTCTGGGAGCGAGGCCCCTTGGGAAAGGTCCCCTTTGGGGGAAGCAAAGGGAGCCTGGTTGTGCTTTTCTGTTGATTGTATATATTTGTAAATGTTGTGAATTGTGTCTATTTGTACATATTAATTGCATTTCATCATAGATTGTAGATCTGCTTGTAAATACAGCTTGCATTTGCTTCCAGACTGAGCCAGCCTGGTTATTGTTGGTGTGGGGGGCAATTTCAGCTCACACTGACACAAGTCCAACCACCAACCTGACACCACCATGGTCATTAAACCATGTCCCCCTGTGCCATGTCCACACATTTCTTGAACACCTCCAGGCATGGTGACTCTACCACCTCCCTGGGCAGCCTGTTCCAATGCCTGACCACTCTTGCAGGAAACAAATTGTTCCTCATGTCCAACCTAAACCCCCCCTGGCACCATTTCCTCCCATTCTGTCACTATTTCCTCCCATTCTGTCACTTGATACTAGGGAGAAGAGACCAACCCCCACCTGCCTCCAACCTCCTTTCAGGGAGTTGTAGAGAGCAAAGATATTGAACATACTTCCTCCTCTAGTTGTGACAGGGTTTAATTCTTGGAAGCAAAGGCCCAGAAGGGCCAGAAGCTGTTGCTATAAAGCTGTTGCTTTAATTCTGAGGTTCACTACTTGTGAGCTCAGATGACTTAATGAACATCAGATGAAGAACATCCACAAAACCCACGGAAAATGGATATAATTTAATCAGGTATTTGATACTTCTCATTCATGTGCAGATTTGATTTCTCACAGAAGCCCAGCATTGTGAGGGTTGGAAGAAAAATCCAACCCCCCCCTGCTAAAGCAAGGACACCCACAGCAGCTTGCCCAGCATCACAATGCCCAGCTGGCTTTGGAAGCTCTCCACACAAGGAGACTCCACAACCTCTCTGGGCAGTCTGCTCCAGGGCTTCAGCAGCCTCACACCAAACAAGTTTCCCCTCCTGTTCAAATGGAACTTCCTGGTTTCCAGCTTGTGCCACTTTTCCTGTTACTGGGCACCACTGCCAAAAGCCAAGCCTTGTCCTCTTGCCCCCCACCCTTTAGCTCTTGCTGAGCACTGGTCAAATCCCCTCTCAGGCTGCTCTTCTGCAGGCTCAACAGCCCCAGGGCTCTCAGCCTTTCCTCCTCCCAGAGATGCTCCAGGTCCCCTCAGCATCTTTGGAGTCTCCCCTGGACTTTCTCCAGCAGCTCCCTGTCTTCCTTAAACTGGGAAGCCCAGAAGTGAACCCAGTGCACCAGCTGTGGCCTCCCCATGACAGACAAGGAAGAGGAGAACCTCCCTTGACCTGCTGGCCATGCTCCTTCTCATGCAGGATGCCGTTGGCCTTTTTGGCCACAAGGACAAGTTCCTGGCTCATGGTGAACTTCTTGTCCCCCAGCACTCCCAGCTCCTTCTGCACAGAGCTGCTTCCCAGCCAGCCAACCCTCCACTGGTGCAGGCGATTGTTCCACCCCAAGATGCAGGACCCTACACCTGCCCTTGTTGAACTTAGGAGGTTATTCTCCCCCAACTCTTCAGCCTGTCCAAGTCTGCCTGAGTGCCAGCCCAGCCAGTGGTGTGCCAGCCACTCCTCCCATTTTGGGACCATCACCTTTTCCCAGAGTGCTTTCAGATTTCCACCCCTCAAGCAGTGGCACCTTGTTAGAAGACACCATTCCATTTATCTTCACTCACTGCTCCCTGTGATGAGTTATTTGGGGCTTTTCTGCTGGAGCGTTGCAGGAGGAGCTGGGTGGGAGGACTCTCTGCTTTTGCAGCTACCTTCTGTGTGTGCAAAGGGAAAAGAAACCTCTCAGCTCTGGAACAGCTTTTCTCCTGGGGCTCCCTGAACCACGGGGTCCCTTTGCAGAGGCCTCCCCATCCTGCCTGATGCTGCTTCACCTTTCTCTGCTGCTGGAGGATTTTGCATCAGGCAGGTTTTTTTTTTTTTGTGTGCCAGGCTTCTCCACCTGCTTTTCATCTTAATCCAGAGGATTTTGGAGACATTATGGCTCAGCTTTACACATGATATCATGCAGAAGAGAGAAATAAACCTAACCAGTTCAGATTTTTTGAAGCTTACTGGGAGCTTTAGGAATGAAACTCCTGCTATAATTCCAAAATCTCTATCAATTAAGACAATATTGTGGTGTAGTTCCACCCCCCCTGCCATGGGAGAGACACATAAATCTCAATCTGCTGTCTTCCAACTCAAATCATTCTATGGTCTTATGATTCATGCTTCTCTACATGCTCAGACCACCATTTCCTTGGTGTTTTGTGAGGGTTTTGATCGATTTGGTTGTTAACTAAAAGGTTTCAGATGGAATGGACCTTAAAGATCATCTAGTTCCAACCTCCTGCCATGGGCAGGGACACCTTTTGCTAGACCATGGTGCTCAAAGCCTCATCCAGCCTGGTCTTACATGCTTTCAGAGATGAAGCATCCACAGCTTCTTTGGGCAACCTGTTCCAGTGTCTCACCACCCTCATAATAAGCGACTTCCTCCTGATGTCCAAATTAAATCTACCTTGCTGTAGTTTCAAACCATTACCCCTTGTCTTATCACCACAGGCCCTTATCAGTAGTCCCTCTAGCTTTCTTGTAGCCTTCTCCAAGTCTGGGAAGGTTGCTCCAAGGTCTCCCTGGAGCCTTCACTTCTCCAGACTGAATAACCCCAGCTCCCTAAGCCTGTCCTCTTAGGAGAGGTGCTTTTGATCAGCTCTCCAGCTCTCTGATCATTGTTTTGGCCTCCTCTGGACCCTCTCCAACAGATCTGTGTCCTTTTTGTGATAGAATCATAGAATTGTTTGGGTTAGAAAGGCCCCCTAAGATCATCAAGTCCAGCTGTCAATCTAAGACCACCATGTTCAAGGCCAAGTCAGATGGGGCCTGGAACAACCTGGTCTAGTGGAAGGTGTCCCTGTCCATGACAGGGATTTGGAACTGGATGATCAATAAGATCCCATCCAACCCAACCCATCCCATGACTGCCTGAGATGTCTCTATCACTGAAGTGCTGTCGTGTGAAAATTCACTGCAGACCATTCCAGTTTCTGGCTGGTTTCTTGTTATAAAACCCACACCTTGCTCAGTAAAGCTGCTCTGAAGTGTTCAGCACTGAGTCCTTCCCTCAATTGCCCCTGCTTGGCAGCAAACTCACTCACTGCAGGTTTAGCTGCTGTGCTCACTGAGTGAGGAGGCTGAGTGAAGGGCAGGCAATCATCTCACGTGCAATCAGGGTTATTAATACAGATGAGTTCTGTCAGATTGGTTTCTTCTTTCTTTTTTCCCCCCCAAGAGATCCTTACCATTGTGGAGAGAGAAATGCAAGCTGAGCCATAGAGCTCAGCAACAAGAAGGACATAGACCAATTGTCATAGAATTGTTTGAGCTGGAAAAGACCTCTAAGATCACTGAGTCTGACCATCAACCTAACACCACCCTTTTGTCTCAGTGATTGGAACAACAGGCATGATGTGAATGATGTGTCTATCTCATCCATTCATCCATCCATCCACACACCAACCCATCCACCCACCCATGCATAGAATGATAGAATCATTAAAGTTGGAAAAGACCTTTAAGATTGTGGAGTCAGGCTGTGGCCAGCCTGCTGTAGTGTGAGGTGTCCCTGCCCATGGCAGGGGGGGTTGGAACTGGATGATCCTCATGGTCCCTTCCAACCCTGACTGATTCCATGGTTCTATGATTCTATTCTATGATAACCCAGCTACTATGACCACTAAACTAGATCCTCAGGCAGCACAACTACACTCTTCTTGACCACCTCTAGGGATGGTGACTCCACCACCTCCCTGGGCAGCCTATTCCAATGCCTGACCACTCTTGCAGTGAAGAATTTTTGACTAATATCCACTCCAGCCATGCACTCATCCTGGCATCACCCATCTGAACGTCATACACTATGGAGGTGGATGGCTGGGAGGGAACTGGTTGCCACTCATCCATCAGGCTATAGAATTATAGAATCATGAAGGTTGGAAAAGCCCTCTGAGATCATCAAGTCCAGATTTCTATATGACACCTTCCTGACCACTAGACTATGTCCTGAAGTGCCACATCTGCTTCATTTTTGAACCCCTCTAGGGATGTTCAACATCTAGGGAAGCTCACCAGGAGCTGTCAGTGTGCACTTGCAGCCCAGAAAGCCAAGCAGAGCCTGGGCTGCATCAGGAGAAGTTGGCCAGCAGGGCAAGGGAGGGGATTCTCCCCCTCTGCTCAGCTCTGCTGAGACCCCACCTGGAGTACTGCATCCAGGTCTGGAGCCTCTATTCCAAGAGGGATCTGGAGATGCTGGAAGGTGTCCAGAGAAGGGCCACCAGGATGAGCAGAGGGCTGGAGCTCCTCTGCTATGAGAACAGACTGAAAGAGTTGGGGCTGTTCAGTCTCTTGCAGCAAAGACATTCTTCTGCTTGATGCCAGCAGCTTTGTTATACGGAAATGGCACTAAACTGTGCCAGGGGAGGCTGACACTGGACATTAGAAAAAATGCCTTTCCCTAAAAGGGTGTTTAGGATGCACTCTACATGCAGAATAAAACACATGATGAGCTCAGATCCAGTTCACCATCTGCTGCCCCATTAATCCTGCAAGGCTTCCAAGGAAAATTCACTTTGTGGTTGTTCCTGTGCTTTGGCACCTGTTCCTGTGCACGATCTTCATTAAGTCCAGATTTTTCCTCAGCCTCTGAATTTTTATAGTGCTTCAAATAAACCTGGAACCATCTGGTTAAAAGTTTGAAAGATGTTTTTTTTTTTTTTTTCCTTTAGAGGGAAGTTTTGCATTAAATCATAGAATTGTTTGGGTTGGAAAAGACCTGCAAACTCATCCATTGCAACCTTCAACCCAGCACTACTGTGGCCATGAAACAGTGTCTCAAATTAAAGTAATGAGCTCTCAAGTCAGATTTTGCTGTCAAGTTAAGCTGTTTTTCATTCCCCTTCTCCAACATGACACCTGCAGATGAGGACAGCTTTGGTAGAGGAGCAGTTTGTTGGAGGCTGCCAAAATGATGTACCCAAAAGCACCTGTGCCATGGTTGCTGCCTTCACAACCACCTGGGTTTCTTCAGCACCTGGCTTCAGAACTCCCTAGGTTTGACACTTCAGAACCAGGCAACTTTATCAAACTCAAAACCTTGCAGATGACTTTGTGTGGAGATCTGGGCATGGTGCTCATGGAGAGCTCCACGCTTGGCTCTTAGAATAATTCATTCTTAGAATCATGGACTCATAGCATTGCTTGGGTTGGGAAAGACATCCAAGGTCATCAAGTCCACTGCCACCTCAACACCACCATGGCCATTAAACCATGCCCCAAAGTGCCATGTTCACAGGTTTCTTGAACACTTCCATGGAGAAAAGAAGGCTCTGAGGTGACCTTCTTGTGGCCTTCCAGGATCTGAAGGGGGCTCCAAGAAAGCTGGGGAGGGACTTTTTAGGCTCTCAGGGAGTGCCAGACCTGGGGGGAATGGAATCAAGCTGGAAGTGGGGAGATTGAGAGTGGAGGTGAGGAAGAAGTTCTTCCCCAGGAGAGTGGTGAGAGCCTGGAATGGGTTGTGCAGGGAGGTGGTTGAGGCCCCAGCCCTGGAGGTGTTTGCAGCCAGGCTGGATGAGGCTCTGGCCAGCCTGCTGTAGTGTGAGGTGTCCCTGGGCATGGCAGGGGGGTTGGAACTGGCTGATCCTTGTGGTCCCTTCCAACCCTGACTGATTCTAGGATTCCATGATCTATGGTGACTCCACCACCTCCCTGGGCAGCCTGTTCCAATACCTGACTGTTAAGAGGAAACCACATCATGCAGTCTTTCCTTGCCTGGTGGCTTGCTGAAGAGCTGATCTGGGAAGTTTAAAGCATCATACAATCAAAGAATAGCAGGTTGGAAGGACCTCAAGGATCATCTGGTTCAACCTTTCTTGAGAAGATGTTGAGTTCCTTGAATGTGTCCAGAGAAGGGCAAGGAAGCTGGGGAGGGGTCTGGAGCACAGCCCTGTGAGGAGAGGCTGAGGGAGCTGGGGGTGTTTAGCCTGGAGAAGAGGAGGCTCAGGGCAGACCTCAGTGCTGTCTACAACTACCTGAAGCCAGGTGGGGGTTGGTCTCTTCTCCCAGGCAAGCAGTGACAGAAGGAGAGGACACAGACTCTCACAGTGCCAGGGGAGGTTTAAGCTGGATGTCAGGAAGAAATTATTCACAGAAAAGAGAGATTGCCCATTGGAATGAGCTGCTAAGGGAGGTGGTGGCGTCAACACCCCTGGAAGTGTTTAAAATAAGACTGAATGAGGCACTTGGTGCCATGGTTTAGTTGATTAGGTGGTGTTGGGTGATAGGTTGGACTTGATGATCTCAAAGGTCTTTTCCAACCTGGTTAATTCTGTGATTCTGTGACAAAAGCATGACTTAGACAAGAAGGCCCACCATCACCTTGTATAGCTGAATTTTAACGGATGGAGAAGAAGGACCAGAGTCAGTTTGAAACCTGGTTTGGTAGACTGTCTCTTATGACTAAGCAGAAAGGAAGAGATGAAGATGCAAGGATTTGCCTCTAAACATTAGATTCAGCAGGTCAGGCTGATTCAGCTGGTCACCCATTGGAACAGGCTGCCCATGGAGCCACCATCCCCTGAGAAGAGTGTGGACATTGCACTTTGAGATGTGGTCTAACAGCCACAGTGGTGTTGGGATGGTGCTTGGACTGTAGAGGTCTTCTAACCAAAACATTTCTATGATTGCAAGGAAGAGGCTGGTCCTGGATGTTAGTTTTCATCTCCAGCTGGAGAGAGACTGTTCACAAAGGCCTGTAGTGGTAGGACAAGGGACAATGGCTTCAAACTAGAGAAGAGTAGATTTAGGTTGGATGTTAGGAACAAGTTCTTTACCATGAGGGTAGTGGAGCACTGACAGAGGTTGCCCAGAGAGGTGGTTGAGGCTCCATCCCTGGCAATGTTCAAGGTGAGGCTCAAGGGCTCTGGGCAGCCTGATGGAGTTGGGGATGTCCCTGCTGACTGCAGAGGGGTTGGACTAGGTGAAGAGAGACTATGAAGAGAGCCTGAGAGCCCTGGGGCTGTTTAGTCTGGAGAAGAGAAGGCTGAGAGGGGATCTGATCAATGTCTCTCAATGTGTGAGGGGTGGGTGTCAAGGGGAGGGGGCCAGGCTCTTTTGGGTGGGTCACAGGGATAGGACAAGGAACAATGGGTTCAAAGTTGAACAGAGAAGATTTCAGCTCACCATGAGGAGAAACTTCTTTGCAGTGAGGGTGCCAGAGCCCTGGAGCAGGCTGCCCAGGGGGGTTGTGGAGTCTCCTTCTCTGGAGCCTTTCCAACCCCCCCTGGCTGCATTCCTGTGCAGACTACCCTAAGTGCTGCTGCTCTGGCAGGGGGTTGGACCTGATGACCTCTGGAGGTCCCTTCCAACCTCTGTGATACTGTGAGACTGTGATACCTCTGGAGGCCCCTTCCCACCCAGACCATTCTGTGATTCTATGATTTTGTGGGCAAATGCCTCCAAGTGTCCATGTTGCAGAGATACTCTAGATGCAGCTGGCACACAACTGAACTTTCCATTTGGTGAGAAATTCAGACAGTGAGAAGACAAAAAAAGCAGCATTGCCTGGAAGAAGAGGGAGAGCCTGGAAGGAAGCCAACATGTTTTATTTCCCCCACTCCAAACTCAACAGGCTTTTATTTGAATTTCTCTAAAACTGACATATTCATGGAGATTTCAAACAGGCATTTTTTGACAGGTCCCCTATTCCCCCAAGCCTTCCTTCCCTCAACAAGCCAGCTTTGTCAGATCCTTCCCAACCTGCTGTAGGCTCTTCTGTACTCCCCAGAGGGTTGGGGGCCCTCCCTGGAGTTAGAGAGAGGTAGCTTTATAGACACTTAGAAGTTCAGCACGTGGCCACCCATCTCATCTAGATGGATATATGCAGATTTATTCCTGTAAGAATGACTGGAATCAGCCCATTTCTGGTTGATCAAACCCTCCCAGAAAACATACCCTTCTGTGAGAAATAAACACAGGGACTGCTCTCTTCCTGCTCCTGACTCACGGTCTGGAGTCTCCTGCTCCTCCTTTCTCAATCACAACAACTCCTTCTACACACCAGCTGGGAAACAAAGCTGAGGAGGGGTCTGGAGAACAAGAGCAGCTGAAGGAACTGGGGTTGTTTGAAGGGTCCAAGAGAACAAGACTACTGAGGAGAAGCTGAGGGAAGTGGGCATGGTCAGCCTGGAGAAAGGGAGGCTGACAGGAGACCTTCTACAGGTCCCCTGGAAGGAGGTTGGTGCAAGGTGGGGGTTGGTCTCCTCTCCCTAATCTCAGGTGTTAGGACAGGAAGAAATGGCCTGAAATTGCAGCAGGGGAGGTTTAGGTTGGATATTAGGAACAATTTCTTTGCTGCAAGAGTGGTCAGGCACAGGAACAGGCTGCCCAAGGAGGTGTGGAGTCCCCATCCCTGGAAGTGTTCAAGAAACATGTGGCCATGGCACTAATGGGTTAGTGGCCATGGTGGTGTCAGGTTGATGGTTGGACTTGATGACCTTAGGGCTTTTCCAACCTTACTGAATCTATGATTCTAATATTTCTGATTAGACTGAACAGTCACAGCCCCTGTCCACAAGCTAGATGTGCAAACACCTGATTTCTCCCCTACTTTGGGAGCACAGCTCTCAATCACAGCTGTAGAAGAACAGTATTTAGACACACGGATCACTACCTCTAGCCTGCCTTCAGAGCAGATACTTCCAGCACCTTCACCTTCTCCTGGGGAGCCCATTCCCTGCTAGGGTGTGGCATCAGGTACCAGCATGTCCCTGAGATGAGGAGACTTCTCAAAGACATAGAATCATAGAATCACAGAATCCTAGAATCAGTCAGGGTTGGAAGGGACCACAAGGATCATCCAGTTCCAACCCCCCTGCCATGCCCAGGGACACCTCACACTACAGCAGGCTGGCCAGAGCCTCATCCAGCCTGGCTGCAAACACCTCCAGGGCTGGGGCCTCAACCACCTCCCTGCACAACCCATTCCAGGCTCTCACCACTCTCCTGGGGAAGAACTTCTTCCTCACCTCCACTCTCAATCTCCCCACTTCCAGCTTTATTCCATTCCCCCCAGTCCTGGCACTGCCTGATAGCCTAAAAAGTCCCTCCCCAGCTTTCTTGGAGCCCCCTTCAGATCCTGGAAGGCCACAAGAAGGTCACCTCAGAGCCTTCTCCTCTCCAGACTGAACATCCCCAACTCTCTCAGAAGAGCCTCTCTCAGGCTGCTCTTCTGCAGGCTCACCAGCCCCAGGTCTCTCATCCTTTCCTCCTCACAGAGATGCTCCAGGACCCTCAGAAGCTTCCAAGAGTTCACTGGACTCTTTCCAGTAGTTCCCTGTCCTTCTGGAACTGGGGAGTCCAGAACTGGACTCAGTACTCCAGATGTGGCCTCAGCAGGGCAGAGTAGAGGGGGAGGAGATCCTCCCTGGACCTGCTGGCCTCACTCTTCTTCATATACCCTAGGAGACCATTGGTCTTCTTGGCCACAAGGGCACGTTACTTGGCTCATTGAGAACTTCTCCACTAGCACTCCCAGGTCCTTCTCTGCAGAGCTGCTTTCTGCAGGTTACCCCTCACCAGTACTGGTGCAGGAGGTTATTCCACCCCAGGTGCAGAACCTCACACTTGCCCTTGATATAGAAAACCTGCAGAAGGCTCTGTCTCCATCCAGCAGCACAACCTTCTCCAGGAAGACCTCCCATTGAAGCTTCAGTGAAGTGAAGCTGTAAATGAGAGTAGCAATGACCCAACAAGCTGCAAAACTTGATAAGGAGGAGACTGATGCTCTGTGTTCTGATGGATGCATGACACAGGGAACAAGAACTTTCTACAGGACTGTGCATGGTTTGTGATTCCTTCAAGGCATGAGGGAAAGTAGGAGAGATGGATGGAGATCCAATGGCTCAGAGCTTCTGTGCTCACTTGAGACAGTCACAAATTTTACTGTCAGAAGCAGCTACAGACAAAGAAAACAGGTTTTGTGCAACGATCTCCCACCACAATCTCCTGACTTCTCTGCTGCTGAGAGACTCAGCAGGCCTAGACTGGACATTGGTAAGAAATTCTTGCCAGTGAGGGTGGGGAGACACTGGAACAGGTTGCCCAGGGAGGTTGTGGATGCCCCCTCCCTGGAGGTGTTCAAGGCCAGGTTGGATGAGGCCTTGAGCAACCTGGGCTAGTAGAAGGTGTCCCTGCCCATGGCAGGGGGGTTGAAACTAGATGATCTTTAAGGTCTCTTCCAACCTAAGTTATTCTGGGTTTGTCTGATTCCATTCCATTGCTGCTGACAGTCTGATTTCCAGGAGGCAGGACTCAATCCTCAGTTGTTGTCCATTTGGAGAGTTTTTCTTTTTACAAAACAAACCAACCCACCCTTTCTCTTGCCTTGCAGGGGAGCAGATGTTGTTTTTCATCTGCAAACTGACCTCAGCGTCCTTCCCTCAGTCATTTGAAGCTGAATTAGCTCCATCTCTATTGCAACTTTTGCTTCTTCTTATTTTTTTTCATCTGCTAATTTGTTCCTTTCTCACATTCAAAGGCTTTCATATTGCACTTGCATTCTGGAGGTCTCTCTGTTTAACTCCAGCCTCTCAGAATTAAGGCAGGGCTCATTACAGAAGGATGTTCTTCATTTCCATTCCCCCACCTCCATCCTGCTCCTCCAAAATACACAGAATTTTCCTCATTTATAATAAATTCCTGCACAAAGTGAAAATTCAAAGACTTGAGCATCAATTTTTAGAAGATGACACCAGTGAGAAGAGTCTGGCCCCATCCTCTCACCCCTTACCCTTTAGCACTTGCTGAGCATTGATCAGATCCCCTCTCAAGCTGTTCTTCTCCAGGCTCTACAGCCCCAGGTCTCTCAGCTTTTCTTCCTCACAGGGGTGCTCCAAGCCCCTCAGCATCTTTGGAGCCTTCACTGAACTCTCTGCAGTACTTCCCTGTCTCTCTTGAACTGTGGAGTCTGGAACTGGACCCAAGACTGCAGCTTGACCTTCTTAGGGCAGAGTAGAGGGGCAAGAGAGCCTCCCTTGACCTGCTGGATACTCTGTTTTTCATGCACCTCATCAGACCTTTGGCCTTCTTGGCCACAAGAGAACATAGCTGGTTTGTGGTGAAATTGTTGTCCAACAGTACTCCCAGGTCCTTCTCCATGGGATCTACTTGCCAGCAGGTCAGCCCTCACCTGTACTGGTGCAGGGGGGTTGCTCCTCCCCAGATGCAGGACCCCACACTTGTCCTGCTTGAACTTCCAGAATTTCCTCTCCCTACCTCTCTGCCCTGTCCAGGTCTGGTTGAATGGCAGCACAACCTGACAGTGTTCCAGCCACTCCTCCCAGTTGAGCATCAGCAGCAAACTGTCTGAGAGTCAACTCTATCCTTTCACCCAGGATGCTGAGGAAGATGTTGAATGAACTTCAACAGTTGGGCTGGACCATTTCAAAGGTCTCTTCCAATCAGAACAGTTCTATGAGTCTGTAAGTTGTACCCAGTCCTGAGCCCTGAGGAAGGCATCCAAGTTCTTCTTGGCTTCTGTTACAATTACAGCTATAATTTCAGAGCTTCTTTTCAACTCCTTGGTAGCCATAAGGGACTGTGGAGAACCACAAGGGCAGGAGCTGTGACTACAAACACTGTCAGCTCTCTACAGGTTAAGTCCATCCCTCCCCTCTTGCTGCTTCTGCTGTAGTGCTTTGTGATGAGTGGTGGCCATGCATACATTGTGTGGTCTTCTTCATGACCTGTTTTGCAGGGCAGACACAAGGAGATCCTCTGCACATAGAATCCTAGAATCAGTCAGGGTTGGAAGGGACCACAAGGATCATCCAGTTCCAACCCCCCTGCCATGCCCAGGGACACCTCACACTACAGCAGGCTGGCCAGAGCCTCATCCAGCCTGGCTGCAAACACCTCCAGGGCTGGGGCCTCAACCACCTCCCTGCACAACCCATTCCAGGCTCTCACCACTCTCATGGGGAAGAACTTCTTCCTCACCTCCACTCTCAATCTCCCCACTTCCAGCTTGATTCCATTCCCCCCAGTCCTGTCACTCCCTGAGACCCTAAAAAGTCCCTCCCCAGCTTTCTTGGAGCCCCCTTCAGATCCTGGAAGGCCACAAGAAGGTCACCTCAGAGCCTTCTCTTCTCCAGACTCAACAGCCCCAACTCTCTCAGTCTGTCCTCATGACAGAGGAGCTCCAGCCCTCTGCTCATCCTGGTGGCCCTTCTCTGGACACCTTCCAGCATCTCCAGATCCCTCTTGGAATAGAGGCTCCAGACCTGGATGCAGTACTCCAGGTGGGGTCTCAGCAGAGCTGAGCAGAGGGGGAGAATCCCCTCCCTTGCCCTGCTGGCCACACTTCTCCTGATGCAGCCCAGGCTCTGCTTGGCTTTCTGGGCTGCAAGTGCACACTGACAGCTCCTGCTGAGCTTCTCATCCACATAAGAAAAGACAGAGTGCTTTGGAAACCTGGCTGCTGGAGGAGGGCACGTGGGTGAGCAGACAGGGAGTGTCTCCACAGAGGATACCAGAGATTGTCCTTCCTAAGCCCTTTAATTAAAAACAGTGAAGATTTATGCACTTATCTTCCTGTGCCTGGAACTTTGAAGGTGGGTGGATCAGCCTGCTGACTTGTTTTGCTTCTGTAACTCTCTATTTAATCTCTGTTTCCTACTGGGGAAAAGGTTGCCACAGTCACCATGGCTTTCTGGGGGAGCCTTTCTGATCTTTTCATCTTAGTTTGGAGTTAAGTGGATAACTCATGTGTGGGTTTTGCCAGAAGAAAGCTCTGCTTGTCTCTCAGATGACCCTTAGAATGCTTCCCAGAGTCCCCACAGAATCCCTGTGTGGTGGGGTTGGATGGGACCTCTGGAGATCATCCAGTCCAACCCTCCTGCTAAAGCAGGGCACCCATAGCAGCCTGTCCAGCATCACAGTGGCCAGGGGGGTTTGGAAGCTCTCCAGAGGAGACTCCACAACCTCTCTGGGCAGCCTGCTCCAGGGTTCCAGCAGCCTCACACCAAAGAATTTTCTCTTCCTGTTCAGATGGAACCTCCTGGGTTCCAGTTTGTGCCTGCTGCTCCTCGTCCTGTCTCTGGGCACCCTGGAGAAGACCTGAGCACTGCACATCTTACCACATCATCACATCTTACCACCACTGTCACTGCATCCCTTGGTAGGTGTTCAATTTTGAGCTAGTCTATGACACGTGATACTCATGACTTACCCCTTCCCTTTGGGAAGTGTTTGGGAATATTGCTAGACACAGACCTGAAGCCAATCTTTTACCAAGCTCTGGACAGGGCACCCCTGTTCGGTAGTCTGTGCCAGGCTAACCATCTCCACTGAGACTGTCCTGCTGGGGAGCAGCAACAACAAACCCCTGAGAATAATGGGAAGTCACCATGGATGGTCTGGATCTCTTCCCACCCACAGGCAGACTTTTCAGCCCTCTAAGAACACCTTCTGCCACCCTACAATGAGGACAACCTCACAATGAGGTCTTAGATCCATCTTATGAGTCCTTCTTTGAGGAAACAGTGAGGAATTGGTGAGCTTCAAAGCAAAGTTCATGTTTACAGCAAGACCACCAGAAAAGAATCAGGTCATCAGCAAGGACTTGGTGAGCCTCAGAGCAAAGTTCACCTTTACAGCAACACCACCAGAGAAGAATCAGGTCATCACAGAGACAACACAACAATGACACCACATTGTCCTGGGTACATTGACCACATTCCCCCTGGGGCAGAGAATGGAGGGGAGAAGAACAGAGATGCAGGGGGGAGAGATTTGCTCAAAAGGGTGGGAATTTAGAGAAGAGAGGACAACACAGGAAGCCTGGAGGGAAGACACACCAATGAATGCACAAAGAGGTGGGGGGGAGGAAACAATCCAGCACTACCACCATCATCAATTCCAGTTATTGATATGGCAATGGGTCAGTCATGGGCTCCTGGGGAGGAAGTACCCAAACATACGTCGTGAATGTATGTGGATACTGACCTGGGCTTGAGACAGGACTAGAGGTAGTAGGCTCAATAATTTCTACAAAAAGGGAAAAGGGAAGAAAAAAAAGAGAACATTTGGGAGTTAATCACACATGGAAGACAAATACAGAATGAGACAGCAAACATTCATGCAACAGACACCACGAGTTGAGTTACAGACCAGGCTGGCCATGGTGGGCCTCTGACAAACAGAATCCTAGAATCCTAGAATCAGTCAGGGTTGGAAGGGACCTCAAGGATCATCCAGTTCCAACCCCCCTGCCATGCCCAGGGACACCTCACACTACAGCAGGCTGGCCAGAGCCTCATCCAGCCTGGCTGCAAACGCCTCCAGGGCTGGGGCCTCAACCACCTCCCTGCACAACCCATTCCAGGCTCTCACCACTCTCCTGGGGAACAACTTCTTCCTCACCTCCAGCCTGAATCTCCCCACTTCCAGCTTGATTCCATTCCCCCCAGTCCTGGCACTCCCTGACAGCCTAAAAAGTCCCTCCCCAGCTTTCTTGGAGCCCCCTTCAGATCCTGGAAGGCCACAAGAAGGTCACCTCAGAGCCTTCTCCAGACTGAACAGCCCCAACTCTCTCAGTCTCTCCTCATAGCAGAGGTGCTCCAGACCTCTGGAGCCAGCCAGACTTCTGCACCTATGAGCCACATATTGGTGGCTTTCTTTTTCCAGCTACAACATTCAGCTGTCACCAGGATACAACATCAGGACCATCACACTCCAAACCTGGTTGCCTACCACCTTGGCAAAGCCACCCCTGGGGTTCTCAAGCTCAAAAGCATTTTTTGCCTGGGGGTTACTTGAAGCCTGGCTAGAAACAGGAGACTTTGCTCACTTTAATGAAAGACATTTCCAGTGATGAATATAAGTTAACAGTTTTGAACCAGGTTTATAAAGTAACAATTTTACACTCCAGTGAACTTTACAAATGCACAGCTTTTTAATTATTGAAGCCCTTCCAGAAGCAAACATTTCTCAAACCCATTTTGAAGATGTTTACTTCACCTGGGGCAACCAACACAAACAACAGTAAAAAGTTAAGAGCATAATTTTCCAGCGTTCAGCCTAATGAAACAGTCACTGGTGGCTTTTCATTCTCATTTTGCTTCACAATTCATTATTCTTTGCCTTTTTATGAGTGTTGAACAGAGCTGTACACAATGAGGCATTGCCAGCCTTGCACAGAAGCAAGTGACCATTTCAGTGTGGCAATTTAACATCAAGAATCAGCTGTGTCCTTCTGCATCTTTCTGATGGTTTCCACAGAATCCCCCAATCCCAGCATGGTAGGAGTTGGAAGGGACCTCTGGAGATCACCCAGTCCAACCCCCTCCTAAAGCAGGGCACCCACAGCAGCTTGCCCAGCATCACAATGCCCAGATGGCTTTGGAAGCTCTCCAGACGAGGAGGCTTCACAACCTCTCTGGGCAGCCTGCTCCAGGGCTCCAGCACCCTCACAACAAAGAACTTTCTCCTCCTGTTCAGGTGGAACCTCCTGGGTTCCAGTTTGAGCCCAGTGCCTTTGTCTTTGTCCCTGGGCACCACTGAGAAGAGTCTGGCCCCATCCTCTTGCCCCCCACAGGTTCTTTAGCTCTTGCTGAGCATTGCTCAGATCCCCTCTGGGGCTGCTCTTCTGCAGGCTCACCAGCCCCAGGGCTCTCAGCCTTTCCTCCTCACAGAGATGCTCCAGGCCCATCAGCATCTTTGTAGCCCCTGGTGGATTGCCTCCAGCAGTTCCCTGTCTCCCTTGAACTAGGAAACCCAGACCTGGACCCAGTCCTCCAGCTGTGTCCTCAGTAGGGCAGAGTAAAAGGGAAGATGAGCCTCCCTCCAACTGCTGGTCACATTCCATGCAACCTGGGAGATCATTTGCCTTCTTAGCCATGAGGTCACATTGCTAGCTAATTGGGTTCTTGATGCTCCAGGCCCCTCAGCACCTTTGTACTCTCTCCAGCAGTTCCCTGTTTCTCTTGAATTGGGGGAGGCTCAGTACTGGACCCAGTGCTCCAGATGTGACCTCACCAGAGCAAAGCTTTCCTTCAAATTCCTTGTGCAAAGGTGATAAAAGTGATTTTTCTGTTTGCCCTGAACCAACAGGATCTTTTTCTTGTGAATTCCAGTCACTCCTTGTTGCTATGGCTTCCTGAGAAGGAGAAGGCTCCTCCTGCTCGGAGTCACACCACTCTCTGCAACAATCGAGCAAATGAACATTCTCAGGAGTAGAGCATTGCATTAAAAAGCACTAGACTAGAGCATCATAAAACCATGGGATTGTTTGGGTTGGAAAAGGCTTCCAAGATCATTGACTCCAACCATCAACTCAGCACCACCATGGCCACTAGACCACATCCCCATGCCATGTCCACACATTGCTTGAACAGCTCCAGGGATGGTGACTCCACCACCTTCCTGGGCAGCCTGTTCCAATGCCTGACCACTCTTCTGGGAAAAAATTTTCCTCATAATTTGAGGCATTTCCTCTCATTTTGTCAGATGATACTAAGGAGATGATGCCAACCCCCACCTCACTCCAACCTCCTTGTTCCAGGTTGCTGCAGAGAGCCAGGAGGTCTCCCCTCAGTCTCCAGGATGAAGAACTCCAGTTCCTCAGCTTGTCCTCATCAAACCTGTTTTCCAGATCCTTTACCACCTTCACAGTCTCACAGTCTCACAGTGTATCAGAGGTTGGAAGGGACCTCAAGAGATCATCAGGTCCAACCCCCTGCCAGAGCAGCAGCACTTAGGGTAGTCTGCACAGGAATGCAGCCAGGGGGGGTTGGAAAGGCTCCAGAGAAGGAGACTCCACAACCCCCCTGGGCAGCCTGCTCCAGGGCTCTGGCACCCTCACTGCAAAGAACTTTCTCCTCATGGTGAGCTGAAATCTTCTCTGTTCAACTTTGAACCCATTGTTCCTTGTCCTATCCCTGTGACCCACCCAAAAGAGCCTGGCCCCCTCCCCTTGACACCCACCCCTCACACATTGAGAGACATTGATCAGATCCCTCTCAGCCTTCTCTTCTCCACACTAAACAGCCCCAGGGCTCTCAGGCTCTCTTCCCAGGGGAGATGCTCAAGTCCCCTAAGCATCCTCCTGGCTCTCCCTTGGCTTCTCTCCAGCAGGTCTCTGTCTCTCTGGAACTGGGGAGCCCCAAACTGGACACAGGATTGCAGGGGTGGTCTCAGCAGGGCAGAGTAGAGAGGGAGAAGAACTTCCCTAGCCCTGCTGGACACAGCTTTCCTGATCCATCCCAGGATCCCATTGCTCTCTTGGCCACCAGAGCACATTGTTGTTCCATGCAGAACTTGCTGCCCACCAGCACTCCAAGGGCTTTCTGTGTGGAGCTGCTCTCCAGCAGGGCAGCCTCTAACCTGTCCTGGTGCTGCTGTTATTTCTCCCCAGATGTAGGACCCTGCACTGTAGGATCCTTCCCTGGACCTGCTCCAGCAACTCAATGTTCCTTCTTGAAATGAGGAGCCCAGATCAAGAGGGATTCAAGTAGGATTGTTCCTCTTTTGTAAACATTGTCTCGAGGATCAATTGTAGGTGATGAAGGCAGCAGAGAAGTCTCAGAGTGGTGGCACCACTGAGGCTGGTGGCAACATCACCACAGCTTTTAAGTACATCATTAGAAGAAGGAGCTGGAGAGGTGGAAATATTTCCAATTGCAAGGTCTCTTTGCAGATCTTTATTCATGACAGGGTTGAGGTCTAGGGAGAGAAAACAAAACCAGCTGCTCTCCTACAAGCACATGAGGCTGGGTCATTAAAATTAAAATATATTAATGAATTCTGAGTAACAGTGTGAGTCAGGGATGGGTAGGAAGGAGCAGGAGGGGCTGAACTTTGCCTTGCCCTACAAGATAAGGACTACTCTGATTTTCAAGGGTGATGGTGAAAAAAAACAATGGAAGTGTAATGGAGAAAATGTGACATTTGGGGTCATTTCTCTGCCTTCAGTTGGGAATTCTCCTCAAGCAGGTCACTTAGATGAGTTCCACAATGCAAAGGGAAAGCTCTATGCTCACACCAGCCCTAGCTTGCCCTTCACAGAATGAGAATGATGGAATCACAACATCATTTTGGTTGGAAGAGACCTTTGGAATAATCAAGTCCAACCTTTAACCCAGTGCTGCCAGGTCACCACTAAAACATGTCACTCAGCACCACAGCCAGAGAATCCTAGAATGGTTTGCTCTGGAAGGGACCTTAAAGATCATCTAGTTCCAACCTCCCTGCCACAGGCAGGGACACCTTCCACTAGTCCAGGTTGCTCAAGGCCTCATCCAACCTGACCTTGAACACCTCCAGGGAGGGAGCATCCACAACCTCCCTGGGCAACCTGTTCCAGTGTCTCCCCACCCTCACTGGCAAGAATTTCTTCCCAACCTCCAGTCTAGGCCTGCTGAGTCTCTCAGCAGCAGAGAAGTCAGGAGATTGTGGTGGGAGATGATTGCACAAAACCTGTTTTCTTTGTCTGTAGCTGCTTCTGACAGTAAAATTTGTGACTGTCTCAAGTGAGCACAGAAGCTTTGAGCCAACAGCAGCCATTGGATCTCCAATTTCTTCCTATATCCAGTCTCAATCTCCCGTTTTCCAGCTAAAAGCCATTGCCCATTGTCCTATCACTACAAGCTCTTGTAAAACCTCCCTCCCCAGCTCTTGGGTAGCTCCCTTCAGGTACTGGAAGGCTGCTCTAAGGTCTCCCTGGAACCTTCTGCATGGCTTTGAAACCCCCCTAGGGATGGGGACTCCACCACTGCCCTAGGCATCCTGGGTCAGGCCTTGACAACCCTCAAGTGGAAGAAATTGTTCCTCATGTTCAATGTAAACCTCCCCTGAGGCAACTTGAGGCCATTTCCTCTTGTCCTATCACTTGTTCCTTGGGAGGAGAGACCAACCCCCACCTGGCTCCAACCTCCTTTCAGGGAGTTGTAGAGGGCCAGAAGGTCTCCCCTCAGCCTCTTCTCCAGGCTGAACAACCCCAGTTCCTCAGCTGCTCCTCACCAGCCCTGCTCTCCAGACCTTTGACCAGCTTTGTTGCTCTTCTCTGGACCCAGCCATTGAGGGTCTCCTCAATGTCCTTCTTGGAGTGAGGGGCCCAGGATTTGAGAGGTGGCCTCACCAGTGTCTAGTCAAGAGCCACAATCCCTCCCCTGCTTCTGCTGGCCATGCTCTTGATGATCCAAGCCAGGATGCTGGTGGCCTTCTTGGCCACCTGGGTATAACTTTAATGCAAAATAAAATCAGGGAAGCCAAACAAGCACTTGTCAGGGGAGCTTCACTCAGTGTGACCTTCTGTTGATGTCAAAGGTCTGACGAGGCTGCTGGTGAGTCTGCTGCCCTTGTCACCTCTGTGCTGCACCTGCCTCAGGCAAGAAATCCAAGGTGAAGTAAATGGGAAAAGCTATGGAATTCCTATTTCCTATCAACATTTTGATTATCTCCACATTCCCCAAAGCTCTGCAAAATCCACTTGGTTTTTATTTAGTGATTCGTGTTCTAGCACAACAAATATTTGCTCATTAGTCCTTATTTACCTTTCTCTCTCCTTCTCTTTTTTTTTCCCACCAGGGAAAACCACAGCTTTAAAAATTTTCACAGCTGTTGAGACCACAATGGAATGAAGACAAAGTGACAAAGTAGCCTCCATCCTTTCAGCTTGGTCCTTGCATTGCCGTGTGGAAATGGGGAGCTGATGAATAATGTAAGATGGCGAAATCTGTTCGGGGCTTTGGCTGCTCAGAAACATATGATCAGCATGGCTCTGACTCCCAGTCATGATAGTCTTCTTCTCAGAGGTCATCCTGCAAAATCTGCACGACTCTGGCTGCATCACTGGGAGTAAATAAGGCAAAATAGATATCAGGGATGCAGCACGGCGTGTGCCACAAGCGCTGCCTCCTTCCTCATAGAGAAAAGTGTGCCTGAGACTCCTGAGGCTATGAAACAACAGTGGGTTGCAGATGACACAATATTGGGTGGGAATGTTGATCTGCTGGGGGGTAGGAAGGATCTGCAGAGGGATCTGGCCAGGCTGGATTGATGGGCTGAGGCCAGTGGGATGAGGTCCAACAAGGCTAAGTGCTGGGTCCTGCACTTGGGGCACAACATCCTTGTGAGCGCTCCAGGCTTGCATCAGAGTGGCTGGGAACTGCCTAGTGGAAAAGGACCTGAGGGTGCTGGTTGGCAGCAGCTGAAGGTGAGGCAGTGTGTGCCCAGGTGGCCAAGAAAGCCACCAGCATCCTGGCTTGGATCAGCAATAGTGTGGCCAGCAGAAGCAGGGCAGGGATTGTCCCCCTGTACTGGGCACTGGTGAGGCCACACCTTGAATCCTGGGATCAGTTTCCACCGGGCAGCTTCCAACCATTCTGCCCCAAGCCTGAAGCCTTTATGGGGTTGTTGTGACCCAAGGACAGGACTCAGCACTTGACCTTGTTGAACCTCATCCCACTGACCTCAATCCCATGGATCCAGCCTGACCAGATCCCTTTGCAGAGCCTTCCTACCCTCCAGCATATCAGCACTGTCACCCAGTTCAGTGTCATCTGCAAACTGACTGAGGGTGCTGCAAGCTTACTGAGGGTGCCTCAATGCCTTTGTCCAGCTCACTGATAAAGCCATTAAGGAGAACTGGCCCCAGCTCTGAGACCTGGGGAATGCCAAAGTCTTCTGTGCCACTTGTAGGAATACAGTCTCACAGTCTCACAGGATATGAGAGGTTGGAAGGGTCCTCAAGAGATCATCAGGTCCAACCCCCTGCCAGAGCAGCAGCACTTAGGGTAGTCTGCACAGGAATGCAGCCAGGGGGGGTTGGAAAGGCTCCAGAGAAGGAGACTCCACAACCCCCCTGGGCAGCCTGCTCCAGGGCTCTGGCACCCTCACTGCAAAGAACTTTCTCCTCATGGTGAGCTGAAATCTTCTCTGTTCAACTTTGAACCCATAGTTCCTTGTCCTATCCCTGTGACCCACCCAAAAGAGCCTGGCCCCCTCCCCTTGACACCCACCCCTCACACATTGAGAGACATTGATCAGATCCCCTCTCAGTCTTCTCTTCTCCACACTAAACAGCCCCAGGGCTCTCAGGCTCTCTTCCCAGGGGAGATGCTCAAGTCCCCTAAGCATCCTCCTGGCTCTCCCTTGGCTTCTCTCCAGCAGGTCTCTGTCTCTCTTGAACTGGGGAGCCCCAAACTGGACACAGGATTGCAGGGGTGGTCTCACAGTGATAAGTCGTGGACAACTCTCCCAGACAAAACCCATTCTTTTGTTTTTTGGTGGGTTTTTTTGAGACATCTTTGCCTGATCCATACACTACTGCTATGTTTGGAGCCAGCAGCCCCATCTCTGAGGTCCTCATAGTGTCTCACACGTGCCTAGAAGAACCAGACATCCTTCAGCTGCTCGGGTGTTTGCTTTCCCTGGTTCTGCAATTCCTGAAGAAGTTATTTAATAATTACCACCTAATTATAGTGCTGCTGCTCCCTGATGAACTGAAATCCACAGACAATGCCCATCAAATGAATCATTACCAATCTCTGTAAATTACACAGTGAAATGTGCCAGTGTCAAGATGGAAATTCATGAAATGGGTACAATTTCTGGGGAAAGGCAGGCTTAATTAAACTGGAGTGATGGCTGCACATCTCTATCCAGAGTTTAAGGAGGAACACGTGAGGAGATGTCAACTTTCCAAGAGAAACAGCCACATAATGCTGGGGGAAAATAAGAGAGGAACAGGCTGGTGAAGCTTAATCTGGATTATTGCACTTATCAATGAGTCACAGAGAAGGACAGAATCTCAACATGGTAGGGATTGGAAGGGACCTCTGGAGATCATCCAGTCCAACCCCCCTACTAAAGCCCAGGCACCCACAGCAGCTTGCCCAGCATCACAAAGGTCAGGTGAGTCTGGAAGCTTTCCACAGAAGGAGACTCCACAACCTCTCTAGGCAGCCTGCTCCAGGGCTTCAGCATTTTCACTCCAAACAAGTTGCTCCTGTTCAGATGGAACCTCCTGGGTTCCAGTTTGTGCCCTTGTCCTGTCACTGGGCACCACTGAGAAGAGTCTGGCCCCAGCCTCTTGCTCCCCACAGGTCCTTTAGCTCTTGCTGAGCATTGCTCAGCTCCCCTCTGGGGCTGCTCTTCTGCAGGCTCACCAGCCCCAGGGCTCTCAACCTTTCCTCCTCACAGAGATGCTCCAGGTCCATCAGCATCTTTGGAGCCTCCACTGGACTCTCTCCAGTAGTTCCCTGTCTCTTTTAACTGGGGAGCCCAGAACTGGACCCAGGACTCCAGCTGTGGCCTCAGCAGGGCATGATGACTTTTCTAACTTACTTCAAGGTTTTCTACCCCTTGGAAGGAAGCACAAGTCCAAAAGGAGCTCTGATCCTCAAAGCTCCTCACCCTGCTTAGGATATGGGTAGTGCTGCCTTCAGCAGCTGTAAATAAGTTCCACAGATGACCTTGAATGTTTTAATCATCCTCATAATTATCTCATACCTTAGATGAACATTTTGATATGCTTGTAGACATGCTTCAGCCTCCCTGATTTGATCATTTCAGGAGCAATATGGGTTTGAACATCGTTAGCTATGGTCGTAATTGAACCATGTGAGAATTGAAACACAAAGGGAACCAAACATCACCTCAAGGGAACTTCAGTAAGGATCCACAGCAAAGATCTCTCTCTACAACTCCCTCAACTCTCACTCTCAAATGAGCTTGGAGCCAGGTGGGGGTTGGTCTCTTCTCACATGCAACAAGTGACAGGACAAGAGGAAATGGCCTCAAGTTGCCCCAGGGGAGGTTCAGGTTGGACACGAGGAAAAATTTCTTCCCAGAAAGGAAGAGGTTGCCCAAGGAGGTGTTGGAGTCATCATCCCCAGAGGTATCTGAAAGAGGCATGGCTGTGGTGCTGAGGAAGGTGGTTAACTGGTGGTGGCTTAGCAGTAGTGCTGGGATTGTGAGCTGGAGGCAAGTGATTGGACTTGCTGACCTCAAAGACCTCTTCCACCCTCAAAAGTTCAACCATTCTGTGATCATGGGGGTTTTGATTGTTTGTTTTTCCCCTCAAACCCACTCTGAGATTCTTAAGGTTCCTTCTCAACATCAAGGAGAAACATGTGTCATTGGCTCATCCCATCTCCAGTTATTTATTGTCTTGTAAGTCATAATAAAGCTCAAGCTGGAAAATGGATTGAGAGAAAATATCTCCTTACCTCTCAGTAATTGCTACCTGGAGGAGCAGTTGGCATCCATATGGAAGGATCTCAAAGCCCACCTCCAATGCAATGGTTATGACTTCCATAAATGGAGAGTTTGAGCATTTATTATGTTCTGTATGAATATATGAGCTTAAGATGTTGAGGGTTTTATGCTGCTGGGCTCCTTGTCTCAGCAATATCTCATGGAATGAGTCCCTCAGGTGTGCTTGTGATGGAAAGAGAACTCTCTGGTTTAGCTGGGAGCTGTTCAGCTGCCTTATACATCTGAGTTTCACCCAGGGTGAGAACAGGGAGAGAAGAAAGGGTTTTGCCTTGCTTATGAATCCCTCTGGGGATGGTTGGGAGTTTTGAGATAGTTTCTGCCCATTGGGACCATGATAACTCAATTAAAATGCCCTGGATGTATGCAGCTTGATCTCTGACAGAGGTCCCTCAGGAAGTGCCTCTCACATTCACAGATTCACAGATTGTATCAGGTTGGAAGGGACGCTCAGAGGTCAACCCCCCTGCAGTCAGCAGGGACATCTCCAACTAGATCAGGCTGCCCAGGACCACATCAAGTCTGAGCTTGAATGTCTTCAGGCATAGGCACTCAACCACATCTCTGGGCAACCTGTTCCAGTGTCTCACCACGATCATTGTGAAGAACTTCCTCCTAGTGCCCAACCTAAACCTCCCCTGCTCCAGTTTCAAATCATTGCCCCTGGTTTGATTTTATTTATAACCCTGTTTCTCTAATTCCCTAAATTTCAACATGCTGAGCAGGAGCTCTCTGTCCATCCCAGTCTCCCCCTCCATTTGCTGTTCTTTACATAATGGATCACCTCTCCTGTAGCAGCTGGTCCTATTAGGTTGGACAAGGTAAACAAAATCAAGGACTTGCACCAGAAACCCTATCACTGAAGCCAGAACACAGCAGAGGGAAAAGCAAAATCACCTTCAGTCTGGAAAGGGAAGAGGTACTCCACAGGGCTTAGAAGCTTCCAGATGGGAAAATGCATTATGTAAATACTTGGCTTAGCTTTAGCCATGAAACTCTACAGATGGGGACCTGGGTCTTCCTTGAAGCCAGTCAGAAGCCATAAGAAACCATGGCAGCTCAGACGTGTCAGAAATGATTTGGAAGTTCCCAGAATGAATTTCAGCTGTTCCCTGTCCATCTTCCCTCCTGAGAGATCGAGGAAGATGTCTGCAAGCTCAGCAGGACCTGCCTGAGTAGGTCAAGATGATGACTGTTGGACCAGTAGGGACAATCCCAGTGAAAAATTAGGTCCATGGCACCAGTTCTCAGCACAGTGATGTCTACAGAAGACTTTGAGCTTGATCCAAAGCTTATTAAATCAATAAATGTCTTTGGAGTGACTGCAGCAGTCTTTGAACAGGCTCCTAATGAGGACAGGAATGTCCATGTCTATTTTTCTGTCTCTATTGATACATCTATAATCATTTCTGATTATCTTTGTGGTGAAGACCAAGCACAGAGCAGTTCTAAGAAAGAACTATGCAAATATAACTTTGATTTGCTTTGCAAGCTGGTATTTGAGAGATAAAACACTGAAACCTCTCTGAGGTAATTGGACAACAGCTAAAGTGTGGACACAAAGGGAATTTCCCCAGAGAATCCATTTCTTCCTAGAAATGTCAACTCTGGTAGAACAAGCAAAGCAATTGAGCTAAAATCAGCAGAAACCTGTCACATACCCAAGCACACCAAGATGCCATTTCTCAGTCAGTCAAATAAAACTGCTGAGTTTAATGATGACATCAAAGTCTGGGGACAGAAGAAGACCCAAGCTGTCAACAGAAATTTACCATGGTGAGGGTTGGAAGCAACCTCTGGAGATCATCCACTCCAATCCCAGTGCTAAAGCAGGGGCACCCACAGCAGCTTGCCCAGGATCACAATGTCCAGCTGAGTTTGGAAGCTCTCCACACAAGGAGACTCCACAACCTCTCTGGGCAGCCTGCTCCAGGCCTCCAGCACCCTCACACTAAAGAAGTTTCTCCTCCTGTTCAGATGGAACCTCCTGGGTTCCAGTTTGTGCCCATTGCCCCTTGTCCTGTCACTGAGAAGAGTCTGGCCCATGCTCTTGTGTCCCACCAGGTCCTTTAGCTCTTGCTGAGCATTGATCAGGTCCCCTCAGGGGCTGCCCTTCTTCAGGCTCACCAGCCCCAGGGCTCTCAGCCTTTCCTCATCAGCTGGGTACAGCCCAGTCAGTGCTACATCAGCTATAAAATTATTTGGGTTGGAAAAAACCCCTCTAAGCTCATTAAGTCCAACCATGGCCATTAAACCATGTCCCAGGTGCCACATCCACACATTTCTTGAACACCTCCAGAGGTGATGGAGACTCCACTACCTCCCTGGGCAGCCTTTTCCAGTGCCTGCTTGTGCTGACATAAAGCCAACAGTGTCTGATGAAACAGGACTATTCCATCCACCATTGGCTCCTCACCCCTTATAGACAGAGCTTCTGACCTCAGGTACACACCATAGCACCTCATTTCCTGGGTTTGATGGCTCAGCAACCCCATGCTTTATTTGCAGGACAGGACCACATTCTCCTCAAGTACCAGAGACCCTGGGAGAAGCCATTGTGGGCAGTGCTGACCCTCTGAGCAGTCAGGCCCATAGAGGGCAGGATGGGACTGTCCAACACATGCTCCTCACATGGCTGCTCTGGGAGCATCCTGTGCTCCCCAGCTTGCCCACAAACTCAGCACTTTGAGGTGACAGAGAGGACTTAGCCATGAGTAATTAGCAAGTCACCAGTGGTTATTAATTCATTAGAAGCACAGTTTCCAATCAAGCAAGGCTCAGACTGTTTTGCAGAGACTGAATTCACTATGAAGAGCTGGATCTTATAGGTGGCCAACAAGTCTCCACATATGCTGAATTTCTTTACATTGCTATGATCTGGGGTGCTCAGGCAGCCCCAGATGAGAAGTTCTCCTACCTGACTATCTGTCCCCAGAACAGAAGAGGCTCTGAGTGATCTGCTGTTGGGTTTCCCTGGCTCACAGGGGCAGTGGGGTTGTCACAGAGTCATAGAATGGGAGAAGTTGGAAGGGACCTCTGGAGATCATGGAGTCCAAGCCTCTCTCAGATGATGAGTGAACAGCCATACCCGTTACAAGTTCTGCTTCTGCCCCATCCACCCTGTGGGCACCATCATCTACAGCTTCATTGATCTGATATCTTTGTTCAGTCCATGTCACAGCCACATAAAGACAGATTTCCCCTTGTCCTGACCACTCTTTACCTGCTTTTCTTTTTTTGGTTTGGTTGAAGAAGCCTTTAAGATCACCAAGTCCAACCATTAGCCCAGCACTGCCAGGTCACCACTAAGCCATGTCCTGCAGCATCACATCTCCATGGCTTTGAAGTCCCCTATGGATGGGGAATCCACCACTGCCCTGGGCAGCATGGGCTGGGCCTTGAAAGCACTCAAGAGGAAGAAATTATTCCTCATGTCCAACCTAAACCTACCCTGGGGCAACTTAAGGCTGTTTCCTCTTCTCCTTGGGAGCAGAGACCAACCCTCACCTGGCTCCAACCCCCTTTCAGGTATTTGTAGAGAGCCAGAAGGTCTCCCCTCAGCCTTCTTTTCTCCAGGCTGAAAAACTCCAACTCCCTCAGCTGCTCCTCCCCAGACCTGTTCTCCAGACCCTTCATTAGCTCTGTTGTCCTTCTCTGGATGTACTCCAGCCCCTCAATGTCCTTCGTGGAGTAAGGGGTCCAAAATTGAACCCAGGACTTAAGATGTGGCCTCAGCAGTGCCCAGCCCAGGGGGACAATTTGTGCCTTAGTCCTGCTGGCCACACTATTCCTGATCCAAGTCAGGATGCTGGTGGTCTTCTTGCCAACCAGCTGCTGACAACCAACACTGCCAGGTCCTGAAAATGATGAGCAAGTCTAGGAAGGGTCAGAGTTTGGAGATCAACACAGCAACAATAATACATGCTGAAGGTTGCCTTTATGGATCATAAAAAGCCAGAGTCCTCTTGACAGTAGGAGAAATGAACCTTTCTCTGGTATCCTGGAGGTTTACATCTGCAGAGGATGCAGGCACCAATAACGGAGAAGATGCTTAACTCCATCCCTGAGGAAGGCTCCAGCTGTGCACTGCTGCCATGTCATTTGTCTGTGATAGGGGGGAGTGTGCAAAGAGAGAAACCACAGATTTGCTAACTCTGCTCTACACATTTGTCTTCAAAATCCCACCCCATCAGAAGCCAGAACACTCAATTAGTGATTAATGACAGCAGGCAAGGTGCCAGGACCCAACAGTGGCATCCACAGGTGGAATTTGAAGCTCTCCTTGTGTAGCTGCACACTGAGATGTGGTTTTCATAGAAATGAATAATAGAATTCTTTGGGGTGGAAAAAAAAAAACAAACCTCCAAGATCACTGAGTCCAACTGCTACAGTTTGAAGGTGGAATTTTAGCCTAGTGGTCTCAACCGACCACACCAACCATCCACCCAACACTGCCATGAACATCAAACCATGTTCCAAACTGCCATGTCCACGTTTCTTGACCACCACCACTGCCCTGGGCAACCTGTTCCAAAGCCTGAGCACTCTTGAAGGAAAGAAATTGTCCCTCACGTCCAACCTAACCCTCCCCTGGTGCAACTTGAGGTCATTTCCTCTTCCCCTGATTCTAGGGAGAAGAGACCAACCCCCACCTCACTACAACCTCCACTGATCTTCATTCCCAGCTGAACTCTAGACCACAAAACTTTGGAAACTTCTCCTTGTTTTGCCCAGGTTAAAAAAATCCCAGGATAAAAGCAGAGGTTTCCTCTTGGTCTTACAGTCAAAACTCTGACATCTCATACTCCATTTCACCCCCAGATTTCATTCCATGAAGTCAAGATCAGACCCAGATTTCAGTGGTTCCTCTCAGACTCTTCTTCACACATCCCATCTCATTCATGATGGAGAACATCTGGTTTTTATCATGTTCATATTGCACTTGGTCCTTCTATGACATTGTCAACCTCTGCACCTCAAAGTGCTTTCTGGGGGTGGCACTGTGTTACCTCAATAACTTCAAACTGGTAACATCCTGGCAGCAATGGTGAGGCACATTCAGCTCTGCTCAAAATGAAGCCAAGCCTTCATTTTACCTTCTCTGAGCTCACAATGCAGCCAACACTCCCTACTTCTGGCACAATGTTACTTTGTTCTGACAGAATCACAGAATGGTAGAGGTTGGAAGGGACCTCTGGAGATCATAGAGTCCAACCTCCCCCTGCCAAGGCAGGGTCACCTAGGGAAGGCCAAACAGGAACACATCCAGGTGGGTTTTGAATGACTCCAGAGATGGAGATTCCACCACATCTCTGGGCAGTCTGCTCCAGGTCTCCAGCACCCTTAAGTCAAAGAAGTTCCTCTTCATGTTTAGGTGGAACTTCCTATGTCCAAGTTTGTGCCTGTTACCTCTTGTTGTCTCTCTGGGCACCACTGAAAAAAGTTTGGCCCCATCCTTCTGACACCCACCCTTGAAGCATTGATCAGCATTGATGAGAAGCCCTCTCAGGCTGCTCTTTTGCAGACTAAAAAGACTCAGTTGCCTCAGTCTTTAACCTCAGTGTTCAACCACAAACACAGAATCCTAGAATCCTAGAATCAGTCAGGGTTGGAAGGGACCACAAGGATCATCCAGTTCCAACCCCCCTGCCATGGGCAGGGGCACCTCACACTTCTTGGGGTGCCACCACAGATGGCTTGAAATCCAATGAATGTGAACTCTCACAAACACAGAGACAAAAATCTCTTTCAGGCAGGACATTTGAGACCTGTTTTAGGTAAAACACCAAATATTCCAACATTTTGCTTTGCCTTCTAAAACACTTTTCCAAAAGCCTTAGTGGCAAGTCTTCCACAACCAGAGGTCAAAGCCCACAAAGCAACCTGCAAGAAGGGCTCAGGCACACCCCAGGCATTCATGCAGTTCATTCTATTCCTTGAAGGGAGGCCAAGAAGTGTTTAACTCATTTGCAGCGATTCTTCAGTGACCAAGAGTTGGTACTCTGAGCACAAAGACCTTGTCAGGCTAATCCTGCCTCTGCACCATGACAGTGGGGTTGGGTTTAGTTGCATTGGTTTGTGGAGATCCATAACACTTTGAGACCACCAAAACTTGCCAGGCCTCTCCAAACAGAAAACCTACAGCATGGGGTCACCGCACAGTCACAGAACGGTTGGGACCTTCAAAGGGCAGCTTGTCCAGTCCCACTGCATTAAGTAGGGTCATCACCAACTGAAGCAGGTTGCTCAGGGCCTCATCAATCCTGACCTTTAATGTCTTCAGGGATTGGGATTCAACCACCTCCCTGGGCTTCCTGCTCCAGAGTTTCACCACCCTCATTGTGAAGAACTTCCTCCTGATGTCCAACCCAAATCTCACCCTGCTCCAGTTTCAGACCATTGCCCCTCATCCTATCACCACAGGCTCTTCTGAAGAGTCCCATCCCAGCCTTCCTGTAGGTCCCCTTCAGATATTGAAGTGCTGCTATAAGGTCTCCCTGGAGCCTTCTCTTCTCCAGGCTGAACAACCCCAACTCTCTCAGCCCAACCTCATGGGAGGGGTTATCCAACCCTCTGATCATCTACACAACCTTCTTTGAACCCTCTCCAACAGCTCCTTGTCCTTCTTGTGTTTAGGTCCCTAGAGCTGCACACAGTATCCCAGGTGAGATCTCACCTGGTTGCTCAACCAGGTGCATCCCCTCCCAGTCCTGAGGAAGGCGACGGTATTGGCACACCTTGTGAAGAAAGCAGGAGGAGGAGGAGGAGGACAAAGCATGCTGCTAGTTAGTGTGCTGGCTTTGGGAATCCGTGTGTGTGGAAACAAACAGCCATGAAGAGTTGCCAGGTGTCCACGGTACTTACGGTTGAGAGGCAGGCTGGCATTGGTCGTCCCTAGCTTGTTGGCAGCGACACATGTATAGTTGCCAAAGTGCTCTTCTGTCACATTGGTAACAGTAAGCAGAGATCTTGTACTATAATTTTTAATTGTAATTCCTTGTTGGCCATTGATCAGTCTAGAAAGCAAAAAGAAAATGTCTGTAACGCATTTGCCAGAAGCAAGAAAGTTCTTTTTATTTTTTTTTTTACTTTTTCCTTCCTATTTTTCCCTTCGTTTTTATTCTGTGTTCTTTTCTCATTTCTCTTTTCTATTATTTCACTTTTTTCTTATTTCACAATTTTTATTTCACTTTTCTTATTTTACTTTTCCTATTTTACTTTCCTTATTTTAATTTTCCTATTCTACTTTTCCTATTTTACTTTCCTTATTTTCCTATTCTACTTTTCCTATTTTACTTTCCTTATTTTACTTTTCCTATTTTACTTTTCTCATTTTACTTTCCTTATTTTACTTTTCCTGTTTTACATTTCTTATTTTACTTTTCCTATTTTACTTTTCTTATTTTAATTTCCTTATTTCACTTTTCCTGTTTTACATTTCTTATTTTACTTTTCCTATTTTACTTTTCTTATTTTACTTTTCCTATTTTACTTTTCCTATTTAACTTTTCCTGGTTTTATTTTCCTATTTTACTTTTCTTACTTCTTTTCTTTCCTATTTTTCTTTTCTGTTGCTTCTCTTAATTTCTTTTTCTCCTTTTCCTTTTCTTTTCTTTCCTATTTTTTATTTTCTAGTGTTTATCTTTCTATTTTCCCCTGTCTTATTTTCCTTTTCTTAATTTCCATTTCTTATGTTCCTTTTGTTTTACTTTCCTTATTATTGTTTTCTATTTTTCTTTTCTCATTTTCCATTTCTGTTAATTCTTTTTTCATTTTCCTTTTCTCATTTTCCTTTTCTTATTTTTCTTTTCTCATTTTCTTTTTCTGTTAATTCTTTTCTCATTTTCCTTTTCTTATTTTTCTTTTCTCATTTTCTTTTTCTATTTTTCCTTTTCTTATTTTCCTTTTCTCACTTTTCATTTCTTTATTTGTCTTTTCTTATTTTTCTTCCCTTATTTCCCTTTTCTCATTTTCCTTTTCTTATTTTCTTTTTCCTCATCTCCCTTTTTCTCATTTTCCTTCTCTTATTTTTTTCTTTTCTTGCTTTCCTTATTTTTCTTATTTTCCTTTTCAATACTGTTTATATTACTCTGAGCTACCTAGAAAAGCTGGCTCTTCTCAGTTTTGTATTAAGACTATGAATGAATCATCCAAGGTTCATTCTGGGCTTGCTTTTCCATCATTCAGAGGTAAATGGAGTACCTGAAGGGGGCCTCCAGTACCTGAGGGGGCTACAGGAGAGCTGGGGAGGGGCTGTTTACAAGGGCTTGTAGTGATGGCATGGGGAGCAATGTCTTTGAGCTGGAAGAGGGGAGATTTAGACTGGAGATTAGGAAGAGATTCTTTCCAGTGAGGGTGGTGAGACCCTGGAACAGATTGCCCAGGAAGGCTGTGGATGCCTCCTCCCTGGAGGTGTTCAAGGCCAGCTTGGATGAGGCTTTGAAAAAACCTGCTCTAGTGGAAGCTGTCCCTGCCCATGGCAGGGGGTTGGAAATAGATGGTCTTTCAGGTCCCTTCTAACCCAAACTGTTCTGTAGTTCTATGAAAGGGGATGGAGATACTACAGATATGTAACTTCCTCTGTTCTGCGAGGGGTGGGGGTTCAGAGACCTCCAAGGTCTCTGCAGTCATCTATGTCTGATCATGTATGTGTAGTACATCTACCAGGGAAAGCTTGACACAAACCCCAAAGCTGGACCATTGGATGTAACACAATATTTGAGCAGTAAGACCCAAAAGGACAGTGCATTTCTTGGTGATTAAGGCCAGCCTCAGGTGAAACAGCAAGTGAAGCAGAAAACAGAAGGCACAGTGTTGCTCTGCTTGGTCTGTTCTGCTGCTGCTGCTGCACTGAATGCACTCAGGAAGAAAGGAATTGGTCAGTGTTATAAATAGAAAAGTGATTTTTGCAGAATCATAGAATGGTTTGGGTTGGAAAAGACCTGAAAGAAATTCTACCCTACCCTGCCATGACCAAGGACACCTTCCACTCAACCCAGTCCTTGTCCAACCTGGCTTTGAACACCTCCAGGGAGGGGACATTGGTGCTGGAAGGGTTTTTTGTTTGTTTGTTTGAATCCAGAGTGCTAAAATCTGTGCTAAAATAGTTTCTACATCAAATAGATTTGTGCTGCAAGTCCCCCAGCCATGGGTAGAATCCATCTTTGGAAATAGGATGGAGATGAATTTAGCCAACAGAATTAAAACCATTTATTGTCATGTATAGTAAAGATGGATGATGCTGTGCAGAGAATGCTTTAGGTTATGGCCAAAGTGCAATGATTTTGACTGCTTTGAAAACTCAGGAAGGAAGAGGAGCAGCTAATGCTCCCAACAGGGAGCAGCTGGCCAGGGAGGAATGAGCTGACAGATGGCTTTGTGTGAAAAATTGTCATTAATATTCTCATGTCAGCTCCCAGACTTAATGGGATGTTGGAGCTGAGAAACTCAGCACTCAGAAAGCAGAACCTGGAAGATGAGTATGGATGGTCACTCACAATGGTGCAACATTCACTTGATTGAAGGGTTGGACAAGATGACCTCTGGGGGTCCTTTCCAACCCAATGCAATCTGGGAATCTGTGATTTTTACACCAATACACAAACTGAAGGGAAAGAAGCAATTGCATAAGATCAGAGCTGTTAAGCAAAGTTTCTGTTCCAAAAATAAAATATCTACTGGTTTAACAAGCTGCTTTTAAAAATAAAGATGACCCTGCAATGAAACTGGGTGAAGGAGAACAAGGCTTGTGAGGAGCAGCTGAGGGAACTGGGGTGGTTTAGTCTGGAGGAGAGGAGGCTGAGGGGAGACCTCATTGCTCTCTACAGCTCCCTGAAGGGTGGTTAGAGCCAGCTGGTGGAAGGTCTCTTCTCCTTACTATCAGGTGATAGAAGGAGAGGAAATGGCCTGAAATTGTGCCAGGGGAGGGTTAGTTTGGAGATTAAGAAAAATTTCTTTCCTGCAAGAGTGGCCAGGCACTGGAACAGGCTGCCCAGGGAGGTGGTGGAGTCACCATCCCTGATGTGCACATGGCACTTTGGGACAGGGTTTAATGACCATGGTGGTGTTGGGTGGGTGGTTGGACTCGATGATCCTAGGGGTTTCTTCTAACCCAAACAATTTTATGATTCTACAAGGCCTCCTGTTATCATCACACAGCACTAACAACCCGGAAATGACTCAAACAAAGCCAAAGGACATGGTCAGTTGTTAGGGCTTGAGCAGAGGGGGCTCCCCTGACCTGCTTCAGGATCTGCAGAGCAGCTCTTCTTGACTCTGGGCTATAAACTTGTGGTCTAGACCTCTAATGTCACAACTGGGTGAAAATTCACAGAGTCCCCCAGTCCCAGCATGGTGGGGTTGGAAGGGACCTCTGGAGATCATCCAGTCCAACCTCCCTTACTAAAGCCCAGGCATCCACAGCAGCTTGACCAGGATCACAATGTCCAGCTGGGTTTGGAAGCTCTCCAGGAAAGGAATCTCCACAGCCTCTCTGAGCAGCCTGCTCCAGGCCTCCAGCCCCCTCACAACAAAGAATTTTCTCCTCCTGTTCAGATGGAACCTCCTGGGTTCCAGTTTGTGCCCACTGCCTCTTGTCCTATCACTGGGCACCACTGACAAGGGTCTGGCTCCATCCTCTTGTGCCCCCCACAGGTCCTTTAGCTCTTGCTGAGCATTGCTCAGCTCCCCTCTCAGGCTGCTCTTCTCCAGGCTCAACAGCCTTTCCTCCTCACAGAGATGCTCCAGGCCCCTCAGCATCTTTGTAGCCTCCTCTGAATTCTCTGCAGTAGTTCCTTGTCTCTCTTGAACTGGGGAGCCCAGAACTGGATACAGGACTCCAGCTGTGGCTTCCCTAGGGCAGAGTAGAGGTGAAGGAGAACCTCTTTCATCTTTATTCATACACATGAATGTCTGCTTTGAAGTGTTGCCCTTGAAAAAACCTTTCCACCCCCAAAGCTGGGAGTGGGAGAAGCTATGAAGAAGAATTTAAAAAATAAAACAAAACCTTTTAGCAGATTTTTTTTCCCTGGTTATTAAAGTTAATTTGTTGTAATTACTAAAGCCTGTTTAGACATTAGCTCATTACTGCAATTATAGAATCATAGAATCCTAGAATTAGTCAGGGTTGGAAGGGACCACAAGGCTCATCCAGTTCCAACCCCCCTGCCATGCCCAGGGACACCTCACACTACAGCAGGCTGGCCAGAGCCTCATCCAGCCTGGCTGCAAACACCTCCAGGGATGGGGCCTCAACCACCTCCCTGCACAACCCATTGCAGGCTCTCACCACTCTCCTGGGGAACAACTTCTTCCTCACCTCCACTCTCAATCTCCCCACTTCCAGCTTTGTTCCATTCCCCCCAGTCCTGGCACTCCCTGAGAGCCTAAAAAGTCCCTCCCCAGCTTTCTTGGAGCCCCCTTCAGATCCTGGAAGGCCACAAGAAGGTCACCTCAGAGCCTTCTCTTCTCCAGACTCAACAGCCCCAACTCTCTCAGTCTGTCCTCATAGCAGAGGAGCTCCAGCCCTCTGCTCATCCTGGTGGCCCTTCTCTGGACACCTTCCAGCATCTCCAGATCCCTCTTGGAATAGAGGCTCCAGAACTGGATGCAGTAATCACCACCACAGCCCAGCCAGGGCCAGTCTGCTCACACCTTACACCTCGTTTCTGAGCACAGAGTCTACAACCAGAAGAAAAAACTGAGAAGCTCCCCCAGAAGCCATGCAGAAGGCTGTTGGTAGCCACCAAGAACCTCTTAGCGACTTTTCCAAGCCGGGCATTACTTTCAGGAGAGCCTGGGCTTGTCGTAACAGGGGGCCAACCCAGCCTGGCAATCTCATCTGTACTGCTGGCCAGGTCCCCAGGAAGGGGAGGAGGTCCCCAGCAGCACGCCGGGGTTGGGTGAGTGCCGGCTACTTACTTCCTCTCTCCTCTGTACCACTCAAAGAGCGGGGCAGGGACTCCTGCACCTTCACACCGTATCAGGCCGTTCCCTCCAAGCATCACACCGCTGGATTTAAGCTCCTGAATTGTGGGGGCAACTGAAAAGAAAGAATTGTGAGACGGACATTTGCATCTGGAGAGGCAGACCACGTCCCGCTGCAGCCTGCCTCAGCGCCTGGCTGGCCAGCTCCGCTCAGCTCCAACCACCTTCTCCCTGTCTCACACTGCAGCTCCTGGCATACATTCTGTGCAGCTGGTGTGAAAAAAAACACCCACAGAACCAACCCCAGCTGAGGAGATATCAACAGCACGCTCAGGAAAAGGTCATGTGGCCATCTCTCTTGCTCAACCTGAAAGAAGAGCTCCTTGTAAGTCCACATCTGCGTCACGCAAGATGCACTTCAAACTTCAAACCCAGAACGAAACCGCACAAAGGTCCAACACTAAGGTTGTCTGACAGGCTGCTGGGGTCTTGTGGAGCTTGGCTAAGGGGACCTTCCACATCTAGAGAAGGGAATGGTAGGGCAGGGTCCCAAATAACGACAGGGTTGACACCACTTATCTTCTGCATCATGTCTTCTGCAAGGGCTCCAAAACCCCACAGGCTTAGGTGACCTTTAGGATTTTGTTTTATTAAGACCTGAAGATCTTAATAAATCTCTTGTTAAGACCTCCACATATTAACATCTTGTTAAGACCTCAAGATCTTCATAAAGATCTTTTGTTCAGACCTCAAGATCTTTAATAAATCTCTCTTGTGAATATCTCAAGACATTAATATCTTGTTAAGAGCTCAAGATCTTCATAAATCTCTCTTGTGAAGCTCTCAAGACATTAATATCTTGTTAAGACCTCAAGATCTTCATAAATATCTCTTGTTAAGACCCCAGGACCTTCATAAAGATCTTTTGTCAAGATCTCAAGATCTTCATAAATATCTCAAGACCTCAAGACGTTGATATCTATCTTTTGCTAAGGTCTCAAGATCTCCATAAGTATCTCTTAAGACCTCAAGATCTTCACACAGATTTTATATTAAGACCTCAAGGACTTAATAAATATCTTTTATTAAGAGATTGTTGCATACTGAAAGAATCAACTTACCTTCAGAACTATGAGCCAAGTGGAAATCCCAGATAACAGCAAAAGATCTTAGAAAAACATCATTTTCCCCATTATTACTCTGGATTGAGGGTTGCATCAATAGAAAGTATTTTCTCTCTTTTTAAGGAGCAAGGACTTTAGACAGCAATCAATATTTTAAGCTCAGAACTGGGGCTATAAATAAATAATAAAAGAAAAAACAAACCCAAAACCAAAACAAAGACTGTCATATTTTTCCCCCAGTTGCCAGTGAAGGCAACCACATGCTGGAAATTAAAGAGGACAACTTTCTCAGGAAGGAGACTATGGAAGAGAAGGCTGAACAACAACTGCCTTCTGCCTGGAATTTTTCAGTCATGATCTGGTTTCAAGCAATAATTTATGTGCATCATAAAACTACTCTAAAAACCCAAATCTGTTTATTTTTTCCCCCCAAGCAGCTTTCCAGATGTTGCTTCAAGGTGTTTATCTAAATGCAAACCACTGAGTACCTCTCGTCTCTTTCTTCCACTACCTTGCCCACTGTGCCATGTTAAGAGAAGGAGGAGGTTGTGGATGCCACCAGGGAGGGTGGTGAGACTCTGGAACAGGTTGCCCAGAGAGGCTGTGGATGCTTCCTCCCTGGAAGTGTTCAAGGCCAGGTTGGATGAGACCTTGAGCAACCTGCTCTAGTGGGAGGTGTCCCTGCCCACGACAATGGTGTTGGAACTACATGATCTTTAAGGTCCCTTCCAACCCAACCCATTCTATGAATCTATGAATCTTCTGGGAGACCTACCATGCTAAAGAAGCACCAGACACATGAAAGAGCAAAGTTACAGCCAGCTTCCATCACCCACACATCCTTCCTCAGCACCATCAATGACTGCTTGCCCAGATGTGGAGGACATCACACACAATTACAGAACACACCAGGTTGGAAGGGACCCTCAAAGGTCCTCTTGTCCAACTCTCCTGCAGCAGAGACATCTCCAACTAGATCAGGCTGCCCAGGGTCACATCAAGTCTGATCTTGAATGTCTCCAGGGATGGGGCCTCGAACACATTTCTGGGCATTCTGTTCCAGTGTCTGTAGTGGTTTGGCCCTGGCCTAGGGGCCAAATGCCCACCAAAAGCTGCTCTATCACTCCTCTTCTTAAATGGGCAGGGGAGAGGGGAAAAATATACCAAAACCCAGTAATAAGATAGAAGCAATTTTAATACCAATAATAGCCAAAGGCAATAGACCATATGGAAGTGGAAGCAGAGAGAGAGAGAGAGATGTTGGTCTCTGCTTCCCATCAGCAGGATGATGGTTGGGCTCAGGGAGCAGGGCTCTCTGAGCTTGGTGGTTCCTTAGGAGGATAGATGCCATGGACCAATCCCCACACTTCCTTCTTTCACTTCGTTCATCTATCTGAGCTGACCTCATGTGGCATGGAGTACCCCTGTGGCCACTCTGGGTCAGCTGGCTCAGCCCTGTCCCCTCCCAAGGTCTTGCCCACCCCTCAGCCTACTTCTGGGGCAGGGAAATGTTGGAAAGATGCAGCCTGGATACTTATTCAACAACAGCCCAAACACTGCTGTGCTGTCAGCTACTGCTGCAAAACACAGCACTAGAGGGATGCTTTGAGAAGAACTAACTCCAGCTCAGCCAAACCCAATACAGTGTCACACCCTCATTGTGCAGAATTTCCTCCTGATGTCCAACCTAAATCTCCCCTGCTCCAGTTCCAAACCATTGTCCCTCATCCAACCACCACAGGCCTTTCTAAACAGTCCCTCCCCAGCCTTCCTCTAGGTCCCCTTCAGATAGTGAAATGCTGCCCTGTGGTCTCCCTGGAGCCTTCTCTTCTCCAGGCTGAACAGCCCCAACTCTCTCAGCCTGTCCCCACAGGAGAGGTGCTCCAACCCTCTGATCATCTCTGTGGACCCACTTCAGCAGGTCCATGTCATCATTGTGTTGGGGTTGCCAGAGCTGGACACAGCACTGCAGGTGAGGTCTCAGCAGAGCAGAGCAGAGGGGCACAATCACCTTTCTCAATCAAACACATGCACTTAGCACTTACACAGCAGTCTTGGTGTTGAACAGAATCTGGGGAGGATGTTTTGGTTGGAATTAAACAGAGAACTGCCCTCTCTCGTCCATCACTCATGCCCTACCCCAAGTCAGGACAGACTACTGTTTCCCACAGCCAGAAAACACACCCTCAGCCTTCAACCTTCTCTTCCCAAAAATCAGGCCAAACCAATCCATAGATTTATCAACTTTCAAGTGGGTGATGAAGATGGAACCAATTTGCACAACTTCTCCTTAATCTGCATAGGAAAAAGCCTCAGATATTTTGGTTACTCCATAAAATTCACAGGAACATGTGAAGTTTCCTCCTTCCTGAGAAATGAAGCAGTTTGTGCAGCCAAGAATTTTAACTCTGAGGGTGACTGAGCATGAGAAGAGCTGTGAGCAGGTCACATTTTGTCTCTGCTCCTACAGCAAAGCATGGCACCAGCAGCTACTCTGAGTACCACAAAGCTCATAGCTCAGCTCATTCTTCTGAAGCCTCCAAAGGATCACAGAACAGTTTGGGTTGGAAGGGACATTAAAAATCATAGAATCATAGAATCAGTCAGGGTTGGAAGGCACCACAAGGATCATTTAGTTCCAACCCCTCTGCCAAGAGCAGGGACACTTCCCACTAGCCCAGGTTGCTCAAAGCCTCATCCAACCTGGCCTTGAACACCTCCAGGGAGAGAGCATCCACAACCTGTTCCAGTGTCTCACCACCCTCACTGTAAAGAATTTCTTTCTAAACTCCAGTCCAAAGCTACCATCTTCCAACCCAAACCATTCTATAGTTTTATGATTCGTGCTTCTCAACATGTTCTGCCCACCTTTTGCTTGATGTTTTGTGAGGGTTTGGGGTTGGTTTTTGGTTGGTTTGGTTGTCAACTAAACAGTTTCATTTGGAAGGGGCCTTAAAGATCACCTAATTTCAACTCCCTGCCATGGTCAGAAACACCTTCCACTAAACCAGGGTGCTCAAGTGTCATCCAGCCTGGTCTTAACCAGGGATGAGGTGTCCACAACTTCTCTGGGCAGCCTGTTCTCCAGTGTTTCACTGCTCTCATAGCAAAGAGCTTCCTCCTAATGTCCAACTTAAATCTACCCTGCTGTAGTTTCAAACCATTGACCCTCATCCTATCACCACAGATCTTCCTAGCATCACTGGTAACACATCCCAACATGAAATGATCCATGAAAACATGATGTTCTTCAGGCTGGAGCCACAAGCACCATGTTCCCAGCGCAGCCAGGAAAGGGATGCTGGCTGGATCCCAGCTACAAATCACCACTCCAGGCTTTGCTGCCTAGTGAAGCAGAGATTTGCTTGGGAAATGCTGGAAAACTTCTGGAAAGGCTGTTTCCTCAGCTCTTCCTCTCAGAAGGATTTCAGCTACAGAGTGAAAATGGAGATCAATATCCTCTGCCCCAAGAAATCCCTGGTTAACACTGGAAACACCAAGCTGCAACAGCTTAGGGGCACTGTTCCCTTGGATTTCTCATTGCTGTGTTTTCAGGAGAAGAACAAACTGTGTGGAGAAGGCACATTATGGATGCCCTGATCAATACCCTGCTGAGCCAAAAATCCAACAGCCTCGCTGCACCCACCACTGGGGCAACCTGGAGAGCTCCAGATGAATTACAATCATATAATTTTTTTTCAGTTGGAAGAGACCTTTCAGATCAAGTCCAACTATTAATCCAACCATAATGCCAGGTCACCACTAAACCATGGCCCTCAGCATCACATCTCCACATCTCTTCAGGGATCAGGACTCCACCACTGCCCTGGGCAGCCTGGGACAGATGTTAGTAACCATTTTGGGAGCCAACCTTCCAGCTAAGACCACCATGGCCATTAAACCATGTCCCACAGTGCCATGGCCACATGTTTCTTGAACACCCCCAGGGATGGAGACTCCACCACTTCTCTGGGTAGCTTGTTCCAATGCCTGACAATAATAAGTGAGCAAGAAAATGATTTATCTTGAAGGTGCAGAGTATCAGTAGAGAGTGAAAGGGTTTATCTGGAAGAGGATCCAGGATAGGGCAAAAATACCTGGTGAAGGATGTAGAGAACAGGTCTGGTGAGGAGCAGCTGAAGGAACTGGGGTTCATTAGTCTGGAGAAGAGGAAGCTGAGGGAAGACCTCATTGCTCTCTACAACTCCCTGAAAGGAGGTTGGAACCAGGTGGGGACTGGTCTGTTCTTCCTAGTATCAGGTGACAGAATGAGAGGAAATGGTCTCAGATTGCACTAGGAAAGGTTTAGGTTGGATATTAGGAAGAATTTCTTTCCTGCAAGAGTGGTCAGGCATTGGAACAGGCTGCCCAGGGAGGTGGTGGAGTCACCATCCCTGGAGGTGTTCAAGAAACCTGTGGCCATGGCACTCTGGGGCATGGTTTAGTGGCCATGGTGGGGTTGGGTTGATGGTTGGACTCAAGGATCTTAGACCTCTTTCCCAGTCTAAACTGTTTTATGATTCTATGACTTGGGGGACAGCCAGCAAGAGCTCCCATGTAGAATAACATCACAGAAGAGTTAGTGGTCTGTCAGAAGATGCTGCACCAGAACACAACAAGGATGTTAGCAAGGAAACCTTGTGTGAGCCTGGTGATTGTAAAACTATTTGTCATTTTTATATCTTCCAAAGAAGGGTTCTCTATAACAACAAAGAAAAAAAAACCCTGATGATATCTCTGTCAGCAGTGCTGGGCTTTTGTGACTCCTGTTTGGTGGTTTCCCCTCCTGAGAGTGGATCATTGTTCAATCTCCTCCCACGGCTCATCCCTGAGGAGCAGAGCACTTAAAATAAATGCTTCACTTCTGACTGGAAAATAAATTACTGGAACTTCCTTAATATCAATTTCTCAAGTCAAGCTAAGTGCTGTGATGGGAAAGGCTTTTATTTTTTTTTTTTTTTTGAGTGGTTGCTCAGAGATTTTGCTCATCTGGAGCACTACTGACACCCTCTCACGTTTGTCCCCACAGGACAGGAGGTAAAAGCTGCTCCTGACCCAAAAGACATAATTTTTTTATCCTCATAAAAATACATATTTATCATCCCAACAAAATGCTTATCCATGTGTTCCCATTAGGAAGGTTTGAGATGAGAGGAGTGTGAGCAAGAAGGAGAATTGCACACGACACACGGTAAATGATCATAGAAAAGTAGGGGTTGGAAGGGACCTCTGAAGATCATTGATTCCAAAACTCATACCCAGACAGGATCACCAAGGGCAAGGAAAACATCCAGATGGGTCTTGAAAGTCTCTAGAGAAGGAGATGTAACAGCTGAGTTGTTCCTGTTCCACAGCCAAAGATGATGTGAGGTCATCAGGCAACTCAGTTCAGGGTCTGAACCTTGGTTAGGGATCTCAGGAGAACTGTGAGGCAAGAGGATGGGGCCAGACTCTTCTCAGTGGTACCAAGGGACAGGGCAAAGGGTAACAGGTATAAACTGGAACCCAGGTGGCTCCATCTGAACAGGAGGAGAAGCTCCTTTGGTGTGAGGGTGCTGGAGCCCTGCAACAGGCGCCCAGAGAGGTTGTGGAGTCTCCCTCTCTGGAGAGCTTCCAAAGCCCTCTGGCCATTGTGATGCTGGGCAAGCTGCTGTGGGTGCCCTGCTTTAGCAGGGGGGTTGGGCTGGATGATCTCCAGAGGTTCCTTCCAAGCCCCACCATGCAGGGATTCTAGGATTCTATGAACACAACATCCATCCTCTCAAATTTTATTGAAATGCCTGAAGTTCCAACAAACCCCCTCCTGCAGTCTCCTGTGATGGTGCAGAGCACTCACTTCATTCCAGCTCTATCTCAGCATGTTAATAAGATGTGAAACCCATCATCATCTTCCTCCCCCACTCCCACACTTCCAGAGCTCTATATTCACTTTCTGCTCCATTCCTTCCTCATCCTCTCTCACCAACACCTTCACCACGAGTGCTGGGAAATCAAATTTCACAGCTTCAGTTCCATCCAGAAACGCTGCTGAATCTGGTTTCCTCCCCAAATATTTTCATTTTTGCTCTGAAATGATTCAAATAAACAAAGAAATAAATGAAAGAGCTCAAACAATGCAAGGCAGCCAGCTGGGCATTGACAGAGCAGGCAAAAAACAAAACCCCACGCCAAAACCCCCAACCCAAACCTCTCCAGCTAGAACAGGTTTCAACTTTTAACATTTTAATGAGCTTTGAGGCTTTTCTGCATATTAGTGATGTTGTCCTAATCACTCATTATAATTCTAATGTGCATTTTATATTTAATTACAATGCTTATAAAGATTTGGGTATGGCCAGTAAATTATTCTAACTAGCGTGTGCAGAGGTGATGATGAGCTGAATTTATTAACTTTTCCACCAGCACCTTCCAATTTCACCTTTGTGATGAACCATATTGTCTGATTAAACCAACATTTTGGGGGTATTAATTGTAAATGTCACAAAGAGGCATTTTTATTATTAATTTATTTCCACCCCCCTCCCCTCCAGTTTTCATCAAGTTTCAATTTAGCATCCTAAGGGAGTCTTTTGTTAGTGAAATTGCTCTCTGGGGTGTTAAGAGAAAGGCTTGCAGGTAACAGCTGGCTCTCTGAGGTCTGTTTTCTGCCTCAGAAAATCAGATATGAGTAAAAAATTGAAATATATTTAATTTATATATATATATATATATATATATATATATATATATATATATATGTAATTTATATATTAATGGCTGCACCCAAAGAGTGGCTGTCAATGGCTCCATGTCCAGGGGAGGCCAGGGACAAGCAGAGTCCCTCAGGGCTCAGTCCCAGGACCAGGCTTGTTCAACATCTTTGTCAGTGCCATGGACAGAGGCATTGAGTGCACCCTCAGCAAGTTTGCTGCTGACACCAAGCTGTGTGGTGCAGCAGCCAGGCTGGAGGGAAGGGATCCATCCAGAGGGACCTGGACAGGCTGGAGAGGTGGGCACAAGCCAACCTCAGGAGGTTCAACAAGACCAAGGGCAGGGTCCTGCAGCTGGGTGGAGGCAATCCCAAGCAGAAATGCAGGCTGGGCAGGGACTGGCTGGAGAGCAGCCCTGAGGAGAGGGACTTGGGGGTGCTGGGGGATGAGAAGCTCAGCAGGAGCTGTCAGTGTGCACTTGCAGCCCAGAAAGCCAAGCAGAGCCTGGGCTGCATCAGGAGAAGTGTGGCCAGCAGGGCAAGGGAGGGGATTCTCCCCCTCTGCTCAGCTCTGCTGAGACCCCACCTGGAGTACTGCATCCAGGTCTGGAGCCTCTATTCCAAGAGGGATCTGGAGATGCTGGAAGGTGTCCAGAGAAGGGCCACCAGGATGAGCAGAGGGCTGGAGCTCCTCTGCTATGAGGACAGACTGAGAGAGTTGGGGCTGTTGAGTCTGGAGAAGAGAAGGCTCTGAGGTGACCTTCTTGTGGCCTTCCAGGATCTGAAGGGGGCTCCAAGAAAGCTGGGGAGGGACTTTTTAGGCTCTCAGGGAGTGACAGGCCTGGGGGGAATGGAATCAAGCTGGAAGTGGGGAGATTGAGAGTGGAGGTGAGGAAGAAGTTCTTCCCCAGGAGAGTGGTGAGAGCCTGGAATGGGTTGTGCAGGGAGGTGGTTGAGGCCCCATCCCTGGAGGTGTTTGCAGCCAGGCTGGATGAGGCTCTGGCCAGCCTGCTGTAGTGTGAGGTGTCCCTGGGCATGGCAGGGGGGTTGGAACTGGATGAGCCTTGTGCTCCCTTCCAACCCTGACTGATTCTATATTTATATATATATATATAATGTAAGAGCTGGCTCTCTGAGGTCTGTTTTTTGCCTCAGAAACTCAGGTATGAGTAAAAATCGAAATATATTAATTTATATATATATATAATTTATGTATGTATATTAATTTATATATATATTTATTTATATATGTAATATAGGAGCTGGTTCTCTGAGGTCTGTTTTCTGCCTCAGAAACTCAGATATGGCTAAAAATTGAAATATATTTATTTACATATATTTACATATATATATAGGGGTTTGCCAAGGAAGCAGGAGATCTTTACCACATGAACATTAGTATTTGCACTTTGTCTTTCTGTGTTGATCATAGAATCACAGACTGGCTAAGACTGGGATGGACCTTAGAGGTCATCCACTCCAACCTCCCTGCCAGGGGCAGGGATGCCTCTCAACTAGACTTGGTTTCTCAGAGCCTCATCCAATCTGGCCTTGATCATCCCCTTGACCAGATCATGTATGGCTTTGCAGTAATTCCCAGCAGCAATCCTAGTCCCCAAATCAATCCATTTCCAAATTAACAAAGGGGTTTAATAAACACCTCTTTCTAACAGAAACTTCTCCAGTTTGTTGCCACATTAGGAACACAGAATCCCAGCATGGTGGGGGGTGGAAGGCACCACTGGAGACCATCCAGACCAACCCCCTTGCTAAAGCAGGGACAACCACAGCAGCTTGCTCAGGATCACAGTGGCCAGGTGGCTTTGCAAGCTCTCCAGGGAAGAAGACTCTACAAAATATTCAACTTTACTAGCCAGGAAACATTAAATGTTGATCAACCGAGCAGTGGTGGAAAAGGCTTGCATCAGCCATCAGCAAACAATCAGATCCTGAAGGTTTCCCTTTGTGGAACTTGGCACTGCTCTTTATTGCAAGGAGGACATTGAGGGGTTGGGGCAGGTGCAGAGAAGGGCATCAAATCTGGTGAAGGGCCTGGAGAACACATCTGGTGAGGAGCAGCTGAGGGAACTGGGGTCGTTCAGCCTGGAGAAAAGAAGGCTGGGGGGAGACTTCCTGCTCTCTACAACTCCCTGAAAGGAGGTTGGAGTGAGATGGGAGTTGGTCTCTTCTTCAGGTCTTTAGAGATTCATAGATTCATAGAATAGTTTGGACTGGACAGGACCTTCAAGATCATCCAGTTCCAACTCCCCTGCCATGGGTAGGACACTTTCCACTAGACCAGGTCACTCAATTTTTAATATCAAGTCTAATGTCCAAAAGCTTGGCCTTTCTTTGCTGATGAGAAAGTATCAATGCCAACTTTTCCCTGAATTCCATCAGGATATGTGGATGAGGGATGGCATGAGCAGAGCTCTCTCAGTTCTACTGTTGCTCTTTCAAGTCATGGGGCTTTATTTCACTCTGTTTTGTTTTGAAAACCATGAAATTATTTATTTCATTTTATTTTTTATTTTTCCTGCAGATCATTCTGGGCCTTTTTCAAATCCCACTGAAGTCAGTAGAAAGAATTTAACTTCAGAGAAATGAGAATCAAGCTGCAGTGGCCAATGGAAGATGAAACCTAACGCTGAGCACTGATCTCCCTATCTGTGTTTTGTGCATCTGTTCCTCCTAAATCACCAACAGAGCCTCCTAAGCAAATGCTGGGTTTGTTTCATGTTTGTTCATTGTGATTTCAATGACACCCACAGGCAGGGTGGGTGTGATGCTGTGGGACAGATCTGAGATGATGCTGGCCTGGCTGTCCTCCTCCAGTTACTCCAAGGTACATTAAGAGGTCCCTGATGGTGGGATGGGTATGGAGCTGCAGGGTTTCTTTGTGAATTTATTTATGGTGGCAACACTTGTCCTGGCAAATGAGGCACAGCTCTTTGCAAATAAATGTAGAGCTGTGGAATTATTTGGATTAGAAGAGAGCTTTCAGATCATCCAACCATTAAGCCAGCACTGCCAGAGCACTACTAAATTGTAGTCCCTTCATGTAACCCCTTCAGGGTTGGGGATTCTACCACTGCCAGCCTGGGCCAGGGCTTTACAACCTTCTTGGGGAAGAAAGTGTTCCTCATGTCCAACCTAAAGCCAACTTGAGGCCATTTCCTCTCATCCTACCAGTTTTTACATGGGAGAAAAGACCAACTCCCACCTCACTCCAGCCTTCTTTCAGGGAGTTGTGGAAAGGCAGAAGGTCTCCCCTCAGCCTCCTTTTCTCCAGACTCAACAACTTCAGTTCCCTCAGCTGCTTCTCACCAGACCTGTTCTTGAGACCCTTCACCAGTTTCACTGCCCTTTGCTGGACCTGCTCCAGCACCTCAATGTCCTTCTTGGAGTGAGGGACCCAAAACTGAACCCAGGATTTGAGGTGTGGCCTTATCAGTGTTGATACCAGGAGGACAATCCCTGCCCTGCTCCTGCTGGCCACACTATTGCTGATCCAGGACAAGCTGTTGGTGGCCTTCTTGGTCTCCTGGGCTCACACTGGCTCATCTTCAGCTGCTGCCAACCAGTAGCCCCAGGTCCTTTTCCACCAGGGAAGCTTGCTGTTCAGTATTGCAGTGCTCCATGTAGAGAAGCAGATGCACATCTCAGGGTAAGGCTTAAGGCCAGGAGCTAGCTGGGGAAGGGAATGTTTCCATGCAAGACAAGAGCACCAGCGTGGAGATGTAAGGGCAAGAAGGATGATGTGCTGGCATGTCTGCTAGCCCAGGGGAGCTGGGTGACCTACCTGAGCTGGGCTCAGCAGCCTCCCCACCAACCACTTCCATCAGCAAACCTCCCTCCCTCAGCAGCTGCTGCTGGAGAAGCTTCTTCACTATTCATGTGCCCTCACACTCTGCTGCACCTCCTTTATCTCAGCAACTTATTCAAACGTTTGTGTGGAGGTGAAAGGGGAAGAACAAGCAGCAGCATCCCAGAGCAGTGCTGGGGAAGAAGGAGGAGGAGGAGGAGGAGAGGGGAGGCTTTCATGCATCTGATGCCAACCCAGAAGGAAACGTTGGCTGGGAGCCTGGGTGTGAACAAACACCAGCACATTTCCTTTGCTGTCTCTCTTCCCTTAAGGAAGATAAAAGTGATGGACTTCAGCAAATTCCAGGCATTACTGAGTAGATCTTTTTGGCAGGAAGGCTGAGGAGAAAGTGAACTGAGGTTGGGAGTTTTCCAAAGACAATGTTTGAAACAAAACCACGGAATATCTCCGCATAGGTCAGAAGAGCAGCAAGAGACCTGCTCGAGTCCCACCAGAGCAAATCAAGGGGGGTTCTGGTGGAGGAGAAGCTGGACATGAGCCAGCAATGAGCATTTGCAGCCCAGAAGGCCAATGGCATTCTGGGAAGCATCAAAGAAGTGTGGCCAACAGGTCAAGAGAGGTGATTCTGCCACTCTACTCTGGTGAGAACTCACCTGGAGTGCCGTGTCCAGATACGGAGCTCCCAACATAAGAAGGACATGGACCTGCTAAAGGAGGTCCAGAGGAGGCCACAAAGATGATCAGAGGGCTGAGAGAGTCAGGGCTGTTCAGCTTTGAGAAGAGAAGGGTCCAGGGAGACCTTACAGATGCATTTCAATATCTGAAGGGGACCTAGAGGAAGGATGGAGAGGGACTGTTCAGAAGGGCCTGTGGTGATAGGATGAGGGGCAATGGTTTGACACTGGAGCAGGGCAGATTTAGGATGGACATCAGCAGGTAGCACTTCACAATGAGGTGGGGGAATACTGGAGCAGGTTTCCCACGGATGTGGTTGAGGCCCAATCCCTGAAGACATTCAAAGTTAGGGTTGATGAGTCCCTGAGAAACCTGGGCATGAGAAAGCTGGGGAGGGACTTTTTAGGCTATCAGGTAGTGGGGGGAATGGAATAAAGCTGGAAGTGGGGAGATTCAGGCTGGAGGTGAGGAAGAAGTTGTTCCCCAGGAGAGTGGTGAGAGCCTGGAATGGGTTGTGCAGGGAGGTGGTTGAGGCCCCATCCCTGGAGGTGTTTGCAGCCAGGCTGGATGAGGCTCTGGCCAGCCTGCTGTAGTGTGAGGTGTCCCTGGGCATGGCAGGGGGGTTGGAACTGGATGAGCCTTGTGGTCCCTTCCAACCCTGACTAATTCTAGGATTCTAGCTTCTGCTACTTTTTTGGTTGCCAGCCCAAACCTGACCTGTTGAAGGTGTTCGAGGTCAGACTGGATGAAGCCTTGGCCAACCAAGTCTAGTTAAGAGGCATCCCTGCCTGTGGCAGCAGAGCTGGAGCAGAGGATCTCTGAGGTCCCTTCCAACCTGAGCTGTTCTATGATTCTATGACTTTATGATTTTCCAGTGTGAGGTGTCCCTGCCCATGGCAGGGGGATTGGAACTAGATGATCCTTGTGGTTCCTTCCAACTCTGACTGAGTCTATGAATCTATGAATCTATGAATCTCTATGAATCTATGAATCTATGAACCTATGAATCCATGAATCTATGAACCTATGAATCTATGAATCTATGAATCTCTATGAATCTATGAATCTATGATTGTGAGCTCTACATGAGTGGTTGGACTTGATGATCTCAAAGCTCTCTTCCAACACAGACAGCTCTATGATTCTTTGATGACCCTTGGCTTATACTCTTCCCAACTTGGAATAGTGGATGGAATCTCCAGGTCCCTGCTTAACTATAAAAATGAGCTAACTACAAAACCTGGGTTGGGAAGGAGCAAAGAACACAATAAATAATAAAAAATTCAGAAGAGAGAAGCAGAACTTTTTTCTTTTTCTCTTTTTTTTTTTTTCTTTTTCTGCGGAGAACTTCTCACACACACCTCAGATCTGAGGTGATGTATTCCACACACCACCCCCCCCTAACAAAGTAGCAAGGTGTGCTCACCACAAATGGTACTTGTGAGGACAGAACTCATTACTACTGTATAATAAATGGAAGCAGAAGTCGGAGTTAGCGCTGAACAGATTGTTTGGGGTTGCAAAGACAGCAGCTGTCACTGCCTGACAGCTTTCTTGTTAGTGAATCAGCTTCTCTGACAGGCTTTTTGATGGAAAACCACTGCTGGCTGACAGCGTGGTGGAGCTGATATCCATATGTAGCTCCTGAAGGATGAGAAAGAGCCAGGAAAAGGGCTGGGAGCTATTGCTCCATATTAAAAAGAACTGAAGTTTACATAAAGGGGATTTTGGTTCCCTCCCTCCTTCTCCCCAGTAATCTCTGGCAGATGTAAGTTGATAGGAGCAGGACAATCTCTATTGATAGGAGACAACCACAGACACGTAGGAGTCAAGTCCAAATGGGGTTTGCTAGCTAGAAGCAATAAAACCACAGCAATACCAAGTTGCTTTCAACCATTCTCAGGAGAAGTTTGGGTAATTGAAAACGAAGTTCAGAAATTAAATCACAGAAATAAAACTCAGGGCAACTCTGACAGGGGCTTCCCAGACCTCCTGCTAGCCCAAGGCAGTGTCCACAGAAGGAGATGGATCTACATTAACCCAAATCCTTTACTTTGACTCACAGAATCCCAGAACAGTCAGGGCTGGAAGGGACCTCTGGAGATCATCCAGTCCAACCCCACTGCTAAAGCAGGGGCACCCACAGCAGCTTGCTCAGGATCACAATGCCCAGGGGGATTAGAACCTCTCCAGAGAAGGAGACTGCAGAACTTCTCTGGGCAGCCTGCTCCAGGGCTCCAGCACCCTCACACCAAAGAACTTTCTCCTTCTCTTCAGGTGGAACCTCCTGGGTTCCAGTTTGTGCCCACTGCCCCTTGTCCTGTCCCTGGGCACCACTGAGAAGAGTCTGGCCTCATCCTCTTGCTCCCCACCGGTCCTTTAGCTCTTGCTGAGCATTGCTCAGCTCCTCTCTCAAGCTGCTCTTCTGCAGGCTCACCAGCCCCAGGGCTCTCAGCCCTTCCTCCTCACAGAGATGCTCCAGGCCCCTCAGCATCTTTGTAGCCTCCATTGGACTCTCTCCAGTAGTTCCCTGTCTCTCTTGAACTGGGGAGCCCAAAACTGGATCCAGGAGTCCAAAACTGGATCCAGGAGTCCATCGGTGGCCTCCACAGCATGAAGCAGAGCAGAAGGAGAACCTCCCTTGCCCTCACAGGGAACTTGTTGCCCACCAGCACTCCTGCTATGCTCTCACATATTCTGTGTCAATTATTTCAAGTGGCTTTTCCACAGGACCAGGACCATTGGCTTCTGCTTTCTGCAGCATGCTCAAAACACCTGTGCAAGAAGAACACTTCTACCAGCCCATGCTCCAGGGCAACCAGGCTTCCTTCAGCACCTCAGTCAGCTCAGCCATCTGCTTCCTGGTGCCCTGGACTCTTCACTAAACCTGAAAAACGTGCACACTCTTGCCACCAAAAACCTGGCTGCAGTGAAGGAGGTCTTCTGCTGGAGCAAGTGCATCTTAGGGGTCTCCCTTTCTTTCAGACAATCATAGATTGGACTAGATGATCTTTAATGGTTTCAACCCCCCTGCAGTCAGACATCTGCAGCTAGAGCAGGTTGCTCAAATCCCCAGCCAACCTGACCTGCAGTAGTTCCACGGATGGGGCAGCTCTCACCTCTCTGGGTAATCTGGGCCAGGCTCTCACCACCCTCATACTGAAGAGCTTCTTGGTGGGTTGGAACTAGATGATGCTTGTGGTCCCTTCCAACCCTGACTGATTCTATGATTCTATTATTCTTCCTCCCATCTAGTCTGAATCTCCCTCTTTGAGTTCAAATCATCACTCCTTGTCCTGTCACAACAGGTCCTGCTCAAAAGTCTGTCCCCAGCTTTCTGAAAGGGAAGCACTGAAAAGCCTCCAGAAGGCCTTCCTGGAGCCTTCTCTTCTCCAGGCTGAACAGCTCCAACTCTGTTAGCCTACATCAGAGCCTTTTAAGAACCTGACCTGGAATGATTCCAGGCATGGGACATCTTCCACCACACTGTGCCCATGTCTCATCCCCCTCCAAGCAGATTTCTTTTGCAGAATAATTTCAAAGCAGCAATGGCTGCTGCTGGGAAAGGAAAAAAAAAAGGAAGAAAAACCTCAAGGGATGAAGAGTTTTGCGACTGACAAATTCCTCAGACTTGTTTTCTCATGACCCCAGTTGGTGTCACCAACTGCATTCCAACCCCCTTTTTAGACTCTCATCTTGAAGGCACTGTGCTTGCAAAGGAAAGGGAAAATGAAGTCTCAGACCCAACAGCAAGCAGGAACACAACAATTACTTGCAGAAATATTGCTTTCCAACATGTTGACTGTTAGGAGAAATATTTTAAGTAATTGTTTTTGCTGAAGAGCAATCTGGGCAAGTGAAGGCTCCTGGAAGCTGAAGAGCTCTCCATTAATTTTGGCTCTCGTTTGGAGTCTGACACAGCCTGCTGTACACTTCAGATTGCTTCTTGAAATGCATAAACCTCTTTAGAGATGACTCATCTTCTATTAAGACTTCAATTTTTTTCCTGAGCTATGTTTCAATTGGGTGGTTAAAATGGGATCACCTGGAGACTGAAGAGCTTGCACAGGTTCAGAGCTGGGAGAAGGCATTCAGGAAGAGTGCTGAGAGCGTGGAACAGGTTGCCCAGCAAGGTGGTGGATGTGCCCTCTCTGGAGGTGTTCAAGACCAGGCTGGATGAGGTCTTGAGCAATCTGGGCTAGTGGAAGTTGTCCCTACACCTGTCAGAGAAGTTGAAAGTAGATGATCTTTAAGGTCCCTTCCAACCAAAGTGTTGTGTGAATGAATCCAGACAGCAGTGGCTTCCCACTAACCTTCTTCCTCGGCCACTACAAAACACTTCCTTGCTTTGCATCCCTTCCGATTTGAGAACAGGCCTGGTGAGAAGCAGCTGAGGGAGCTGGGGTTGTTTGGTTTGGAGAAGAGGAGGCTGAGAGGATACCTTCTGGTCCCTGAAAAGAGGTTGGAGCCAGCTGGGGGTTGGTTTCTTCTCCCTACTATCAGGTGATAGGAGAGGAAATGGCCTGAAATTGTGCCAGGGGAGGGTTAGGTTGGACATGAGGAACAATTTCTTTCCTGCAAGTGTGGTCAGGCATTGGAACAGGCTGCCCAGAGAGGTGGTGGAGTCACCATGCCAGGAGGCATTCAAGAAATGTGTGGCCATGGCACTTTGGGACATGGTTTAATAGCCATGCTGGTGTTGGGTTGATGGTTGGACTCAATGATCTTTGAGGTTTTTTTCCAACCAAACAATTCTATGATTCTATAAGTTGGAGAGGGTTGACATCCCATGTGCAGAGATGAAATCTTAGCACCTCTGATGATGGTCAGGAGCTGCACAGCGGCCTTCCTAGGAGCCAGCACTGCACACTGAAAGGCAGCCCCATCAAGACAACAATGTTCCTGCCCCAGAAACAGTGGCAAGAGGGCAGAGAGGGCTGTGCAGAAGTGTCCAGGATCTGACTGTGGCCTTATTTTGACTTAAAAATGAATCTTATAGAATCACAAAAGCATTTTGATTGGGAGAAACCCATTAGATCCAACCATTATCCCAGTACTACAAGGTCACCACCAAGCCATGTGCTTCAGCTCCTTCTCTTCTCCAGACTGAACAGCCCTCAACTCTCTCAGTCTGTCCTCAGAGCAGAGCAGCTCCAGCCCTCTGCTCATCCTGGTGGCCCTTCTCTGGACACCTTCCAGCATCTCCAGATCCCTCTTGGAATAGAGGCTCCAGACCTGGATGCAGTACTCCAGGTGGGGTCTCAGCAGAGCTGAGCAGAGGGGGAGAATCCCCTCCCTTGCCCTGCTGGCCACACTTCTCCTGATGCAGCCCAGGCTCTGCTTGGCTTTCTGGGCTGCAAGTGCACACTGACAGCTCCTGCTGAGCTTCTCATCCCCCAGCACCCCCAAGTCCCTCTCCTCAGGGCTGCTCTCCAGCCAGTCCCTGCCCAGCCTGCATTTCTGCTTGGGATTGCCTCCACCCAGCTGCAGGACCCTGCCCTTGGTCTTGTTGAACCTCCTGAGGTTGGCTTGTGCCCAGCTCTCCAGCCTGTCCAGGTGCCTCTGGATGGATCCCTTCCCTCCAGCCTGTCTGCTGCACCACACAGCTTGGTGTCATCAGCAACCTTGCTGAGGGTGCACTCAATGCCTCTGTCCATGGCACCTACAAAGATGTTGAACTTGGCCTTACTGAATCTCATACAATTGGTCAACTTGAGATCTTCATGGAGAGAATCATAGAATGGCCTGGGTTTGAAGAGCCCTTAAAGATCATCTGGTTCCAACTGGCATGCCATAGGCAGGGACACTTTCCACTAGACCAAGAAGAGGCAGCTCAGCCCAACAAGCTGCTGTCCTTGCACATCTGCATCTCCTCAGTGGCAACCAGCCCATGCCTTCCCCCTGCAAAATCAAATCATTAAATCACTTGGCTGTGCTAAGAAGATATTTTCTGCAAGAAGATGCAAAATGTTCTCCTTTTCTGGAGTACTCATACTCCAGCTTCTCCAAACACAAGCCCTACATCTCCTGTTGCCAGAGCCCTTGATAATGTGCTGTGGCAGCAGAATGCCATCTACATGAAGGAATGTTCCAATCAACTTTGTCTTGCTTCATGATGAGCAACCTCTTCCACAAACATTCAGCAAGAGCTCAGCTGGTTTGCAGCACCTAATAGGAAACCACCTCACTGCTGAGAGAAATCAATGTTCATTTAGGAGGCAAATTGCACTCTAGTCAGCAACTTGAACTATATTGTTTTAATCTGCCTTCTGAAATGTTAATCAAAAACCATCTGAAGGACATAAAATGACAAACAGCACTTGCACAAGAGGCTTCCGGCCCCACCAGTGAGGAGAAGTGTCTTGTTCAGAGCAACTGGAGCATCTGTGTTCAGTGGAGAGGCTGAGGGAATGGGGAGTTTTCAGTCTGGAGAAGGGGGAATCTCATCAGTATTAATCAGGGTGGGTGTCAGGAGGATGGGGCTAAGCCTGTGTCAGTGGTTTGCCAGTGGCAGGACAAGGTGAACAAACTTAAACACAAGAAGTTCCATATAAACATGAGCAGGAAGTTCTTCAATTTAAGGGTGGTAGAGCCCTGGAACAGGTTGCCCAGAGGTGGTGTGTCGTGTTCATAAGTTTCTTGAGCACCTCTAGGGGTGGTGACTCCACCACCTCCCTGGGCAGCATGTGCCAAAGCCTGACCACTCTTGCAGGACAGAAATTGTTCCTAATGACCAATCTAAACCTCCCCTGGTGCAGCTTGAGGCCATTTCCTCTTGTCCTGTTGTTAGTTAGCTGGGAGAAGAGGCCAACACCTGCTTTACTGCAACCTCTTTTCAGGGAGCTATAGAGAGCCATGAGGTCACTTCTCAGCCTTTTTTTCCTGCACACTAAACAACCCCAGCTCCCTCAGCCTCTCCTCATAAGACACACTCTCCAAACATGCAATCTCTGACACTTACAGACTCTGACCCATCACACAAGTCTGTATTATCCTCACTCACACAAGACCAAGAAAGCTCAAGCAGAACAGTGATGATCTGGAAAGCTCATGCTACAAAAAAAAAAAAAAAAAAAAAAACCCAAAAAAAACCCAAAACCCAAACCCACAAACCCAAAAAACCAAAAACCAAAAACCAAACAAACAAACAAACAAACAAAACCCCAAAAAACCCAACAGATTCAGTAACAGAATCAAACAGGAACTACTTGTCAGATGTTCCAGGAGTCCCCACTGTGACCCCCAATTCCATTTTTGAATGCTGACCTGAGTATATAGGAATCCCTGTTTGATAGAAGCCATGAAACCACACCCTGGAGTGCTTGGAGCTTTTCAGACTATAACTTTGGTGCTTCAGATGTCTTCCAAATCTCTGTGACTCTTGAAATGATCTGTGGGAATTGTGGCTGCTCAGTACCTGCAGGCTGCCCTCCATCACTACAACATCAGGAACTGTTTTGTGATGAAAGAGAGCCCAAGCTACAGGAAGCACTTGGAAATGTGGGAACTTCAGCCAGAGGTATCACATCAACCACTGCAACACCAAGATGAGGTCTTTCTGTCATAGAATCATAGAATCACCCAGGTTGGAAGAGAACTCAGAGATCATCCAGTCCAAGCTAGCACCCAGCCCTATCCAATCAACCAGACCCTGGCACCAAGTGCCTCACCCAGGCTTCTCTTGAACATCTCCAGGGATGGTGACTCCACCACCTCCCTGGGCAGCCCATTCCAATGGGCAATCTCTCTCTCTGAGAAGAACTTCCTCCTAACATCCAGCCTAGACCTCCCCTGGCACAGCTTGAGACTGTGTCCTCTTGTTCTGCTGCTGGTTGCCTGGGAGAAGAGACCAACCCCCTCCTGGCTACAACCTCCCTTCAGGTAGTTGTAGACAGCAATGAGGTCTCTCCTGAGCCTCCTCTTCTCCAGGCTGAACACCCCAGCTCCCTCAGCCTCTCCTCACAGGGTTTGTGTTCCAGACCCCTCCCCAGCTTTGTTGCCCTTCTCTGGACACCTTCCAGTCCCTCAACATCTCTCTTGAATTGAGGAGCCCAGAACTGGACACAGCACTCAAGGTGTGTCCTGAGCAGTGCTGAGCACAGTGCTGTCTTTCTGTTCCATGGTCAAACACCAACATATGACTTCATCTCATGTGGGGGCAAGCCTGTGTGAAGAGCTGACAGGACTGGATTCACTTTGCTATGAATGACACCTAAAAGGAAGAGCAGGAACTTCTGCTCCACCCTTGTTTTCTTTCAGAGAACTGGGTTTAGCTGGTTTAAAAGAACAGGATTTGGAACTGGATGGAAGTGTCCTCACCAGCAGGAAACATCGAGAAGGCCACTGGTCTCCTGGGGTGCATGAAGAGTGTGGCCAGCAGGTTGAGGGAGGATCTCCTCCTCCTGCTATGCCCTAGTTAGGCCACATTTGGAGTCCTGTATCCAGTTCTGGGCTCCCCAGTTCAAGAGAGACAGGGAACTGCTGGAGAGAGTCCAGTGGAAGCTCCAAAGATGCTGAGATCTGTGAGTAGGACAATTTTGTGATTCCCAGCAACTTGGAGGGGAATATTTGTTACTGAACCCAAAACAAAACCCCTTGCAATGGAAATAGAATCACAGAATCATAGAATCAACAAGGTTGGAAAAGACCTCAGAGATCATCAAGTCCAACCTATCCCCCAGCACCTCATGACTAACCAAACCATGGCTTCAAGTGCTACATCCAATCCTTTTTTGAACACCTTCAGGGACAGTGACTCCACCACCTCCCTGGGCAGCACATTCCAATGGGATTTTTTTTTTTTTTTTGTTCCTCAGGGAAAATGTCTCAGCAACACATCCATCTATGAGGAGCCTCACCGAGCACTGGAGTCCTCTCATGTTTTTCCCCAGTAGGTTTAAGGTTACAGATATAATTAGGTGAGAGTGGCTTGTACAGTTATGTCTGATTTCCAAGTTAAATCAGAGGATTATGCATAAAATTATGCAAAGCACCATAGCAACAGCGAGGCAGGCTCCTAAGAAATGCTAATGAGCTAAGCTGCTCTGCTCAAACCCTAACCTGGCCAAGCAGAAAACAAACAACGCTGCTTAAAATGCATACAAGGCTCTCACACGTTCCTTCACACACAAAAAAAAAAACCCTCATGGCAGAAAATATTTTATCAAACCATCACAGTAGGAAGGACATGAGCAGGAGGGGCCAGCAGATTTGCAGAGCAGATGCTTTCCCAACCGGCTTGGCGCTCTCTCCAACTTCATCCTGCATTTGATGGTTGGGCTTGAGGATTCTAAAGGCCTTCTGTGACCAAAAGGATTCCATGAGCCCACGTGGCACTTCAGGACATGTTTTCACAGGATCATAGGGTGTTAGGGGTTGGAAGGGACCTCTGAAGATCATTGAGTCCAACCCCCCCCTGCACAGAGCAGGACTGTGGAATCTAGCAAAGGTCACACAGCAACACATCCAGGAACACATCTTGAAGGTCTCCAGAGAAGGAGACTCCACAACCCCTCTAGGCAGCCTGTTCCAGTGCTCTGTGACCCTCACAGTGAAGAAGTTCCTCCTCATGTTGAGGTGGAACCTCTATGCCCTATGACAGAGTGCAACTGAGCAGAGCCTGTCCCCCTCCCTTTTGACACCCAGCCCTCAGATATTTGTAAACATTGATTATGTTTTAATGGCCATCATTATGTCAGTGGTTGGACTTGATGATCTTAGAGGTCTTCTTCCACCAAAAGGATTCCATGAGTCCACATGGTACTTTGGGACATGGTTTAATGGTGCTGGGTTGCTACTTGGACTCAATGATCTTAGAGGTCTTTTCGAACCAAGATGATTCTATGATTCCACGTGGAACTTCAGGTCCTGTTTTAATGACCATGGTGGTGTTAGGTCAGTGGTTAGACTTGATGATCTTACAGGCCTGCTCCAACCAAAATGATTCTGAGGGAGTCTACATGGCACTTTGGAACATGGTTAACGGCCGTGGTAGAAGTAAGTGCACCTCACACGATCTGGTGGCTCAACTTTTAAACACCTCATTGGAGAAAGCCTTTCCTTAGCACCAGCTGATCTACAGAAAAGAAACATCTAGTCAATCCCTTAGCAAAACATGCCCCAGGAACAATGAGGAGATGAATCAGGGCTGAGGAACATAGAGGTAAACATGGTAGCACAAGTCCGCTGTCTGCAAAAACATCAGAAGGTAGGACTGACCTGCTCTCCAATCCTCAAAGGACAGGGGGGGAAGAGGGCTGTAATTCTGCAAGGAAGGTTCACATCAGACACTGAAAAATGTTCTGTTAAGAGCTGTGATTGAGGAGAGAACATCACCCATGGAGCTGCCATTGGTGAAGATGTTGTACAGAGGGACCAGGCAAACATCTCCTGGCAACTCTGATCCAGGGGCATGACTGATGAGGTCAATACAGCTTTTGGAGGTGATCATATCATTGGATCACAGAATCATTGCGGTTGGAAAAGACCTTTGAGGTCAAGTCCAACCATTAACCCAGCACTGCCAGGTCACCACTGAACCATGTCCCTCAGCAAATTTATTCTTTTCATGCCTGTTTTCCTTTTTTGACTGTGAAAGACACCTGCACAAAGAGGAGCTGTTGGAGCAGACATGGCTCAGCGTCTAGAACATTTTGAGTTATCTTTATATCATTTTTGTTTGCTGTCTACAACACTTGGCAGAGGAGCTTTCTTCTCTGTGGACTGTGGCACCATAGAGGCAGAGAACTGCTGAAGGTGGAGTCCAAGCATCACTTCCTTCCATGCAGCTTGTGCCAGAAAAACTGCTGGAGGTCCTGGCTCAGAAATGAAGACCTGACCTCCCTCCTGTGCTGCCAGGAAGACTCCAAGGCATCCAAACCTACCTGCCTACCAGGGCCAGACTCCACCAGCCCTGCCCAGTGCCAGCTGGACTTCCTCAGTACAGGAACTGTAATTTTCACCTCCCCAGTAAGCACTGCTGAGTCTGGCCTTCAATTTGCAGCATGATGGGATTTCATAAACAGGGGATTAAATTATTGTCTTTTAATTTCCACTGAATGCATTCCTCCCATCCAAAGCCACCAGATCTAATTCAGTCAACTCTGCAAGATGCAGCTTCAGCAGAGTCACTCAAGGTACATTGACACAAGACCAGACCCTGGGTGGAATTTATCTGTAAATCAGCACCAAGAAGGAGGACCTGGAAGTGCTGGTAAACAAATTCCTCATCAGGCAGAAATGTTCCTTTTTGGCCAAGAAGGACAATGGTCTTCCTGGGGTTCATGAAGAAAAATGTGGCCAGAAGATCAAGGGAGGTTCTTGTTCCCCTCTACTCTGCCCTGCTGAGGACACATCTGGAGTCCTGGGTCCAGTTCTGAGCCCCCCAGTTCAAGAGAGACAGGGAACTACAGGAGAGAGTATAAAGGTGCTGAGGGGTCTGGAGCATCTCTGTGAGGAGGAAAGGCTGAGAGACCTGGGGCTGGTGAGCCTGCAGAAGAGCAGCTTGAGAGGGGACCTGCTCAATGCTCTTGCAAGAGCTAAAGGACCTGTGGGGGGGCAAGAGAATGGGGTCAGTCTCATCTCAGTGGTGCACAGAGACAGGACAAGGGGCACAAACTGGAACCCAGGAGGTTCCACCTGAACTTCTTTGTTGTGAGGGTGCTGGAGCCCTGGAGCAGGCTGCCCAGAGAGGTTGTGGAGTCTCCTCTAGAGACTTTCAAGACCCATCTGGATGTGTTCTTTTGTGACCTGGCCTAGGTGATCCTGCTTTGGCAGGAAGGTTGGACTCAACCTCAGAGGTCACTTCCAGCCTCTGCTGTTGTGTAATTCTATGACACAGGTTCTCCAGCACCCAGCAGGACAACACACATTTCTCCAGGCACAGCACTACATTTGCATGGGTTTGATGACTTCACCACTGCTTCTGCCCATCTTGCACATTGCTTCCTTGTTCTGAAAAGGCCCCATTTTTTTTTTGCTGCAGACCTGATCACTGCAGAACAAATCAAGGTTTTTATTGTGCCCAGCTAATAGAAGGTATCAAGGAGTCCTGAGTAGCTGTGGTGGCTCTATGCAGGGTTTTGAATGCAGCTATTCTTCATGGGGAGAGGCTGCTCACCCATCCAAGCATGGGCAAGAAAATTACCAGGTTTCAATTACTTTCTGAATATCAAGTTTTCTTGGCTGGGCAGCTTCCAACTATACATAAACAACCTTCTTGCTGTCTGCCTTACAGTGCATACATTAGAACTCCAATGACTTTACAGGCCTCTGGTTGTTGGGGTTTTGTTTTGTTTTGTTGGGTTTTTTTCCCCCCTCACTCTAAAATTGCTTCAAACTGCATGGTCTACGTTTTTCTGCTTAATTTCTGTCTGTCCCCAATAATTTCCATTTAAAAATTGGTGGTGTGAGAACTGGTGCTACATTTGTCTGGTTGAATATGGAGAGAGGAGGAGGAGGGAGGGGGAAAAGGAGGAGAGGAAAGATAAGAAAGAAGAGAGAGAAAAGGGAAGAAAGGAGAGGAAAGAAAGAGAAGAAAGAAAAGAGAGAGAGAAGAAAGGAGGAAGAGAGAAAAGGAAGAAATGAGAGAAAAGAGAAGAAAAAATGAGAGAAAGGAGAAGAAATGAGAGAAAAGAAATGACACAGAGAAAAGAAAGGACAGGGGGGAAATGAGAGCAAAAAAGAAAGCAGAGAAAAAGCAAAGGAGAGAATAAAAGAAGAGAGGAAAAGAAAGAGAAGAGAGAAAAAGAAAGAAGAGAGAAAAAGAAAGAGAAGAGAGAAAAAGAAAGAAGAGAGAGAAAAGAAGAAAGGAGAGAGAAAAAGAAAAGAGAGAGAAAAAGAAAGAAAAGAGGGAAAAGAAGAAAGGAGAGAAAAAAGAAAGGGGAGAGAAAAAGAAAGAAATGAGAGAGAAAAAGAGAGAAAGGAGAGGGGAAAAGAAAGAAAGAGGAAAAAGGAAGGAGAGAAAAAAAGAGGGAAAAGAAGAAAAGAGAGGAAAAAATTAATGAGAAAAAAAAAGAAATAAAGGAGAGAGAAAAAGAAAGAGATAAAAAGAAAGGAAGAAAAAGGAGAGAAAAAAGAAAGGAGGGGAAAAAAGAAACGAAAGAAAAAACAGGAAAGAAGAAAGAAAGGAGAGAGGAAAAAGAAAAGAGAAGGAAAAAGAAAAGAGAAAAAAAGAAAGGAGAGGAGAAAAAGAAAGGGGTGGGGGATAAAAATAAGAATAGGAAAAAAGAAAGGGGGGATAAAAATAAGAGCAGGGAAAAAAAGAAAGGGGGGTAAAAATAAGAATAGGAAAAAAGAAGGGATAAAAATAAGAACAGGGAAAAAAAAAGGAGAGCAAGAAATTGAGGCTGTAGGTTTATGAAGGAGGAATATTAGAGCAAATCGAGTTAAAATAGATCAGAGATAATCCAATTTCATTTCTCCAGTAAATCTTATTAGCATTTTCCATTACATTTTCTAAAGCAAATACTGATTTATAGGTGATAATACTGAACCCCGCATTGAGCAAGCCGGGATCTGGATTAGCAAGGCTTTAATATCTCGTGTGAGAGCTGCTCTGAAACTCCACGTGGTGCTGTAGCTTCTCTGCCTCTCTTCTGCATTACTTACACCTAAAATATAGGAAAGGCAACTGCTAAATGTGAGAATCACCAAGAAGTGCTGAGACCAGGCTGGGGTGATGAAAAATGAGCTATGAACAGCCACAAAATCAGCAGTTATTTTCCCAGAATCTTAGAGTGGTGGGGTTTGGAAGGGACCTCTGGAGATCATCCAGTCCAACCCCCCTGCTAGAGCAAGGGCACCCACAGCAGCTTGCCCAGGATCACAATGGCCAGGGGGGTTTGGAAGCTCTCCAGAGAAGGAGACTCCACAACCTCTCTGGGCAGCCTGCTCCAATGTCTGTTTATTAAACCCCTTTCAGATTTAAGCTTGAGAATAAAATTTGATACAAAGTCCTTGTAGTTGGTAGACAAATCCTAGCTCTCCTCAAGGAAATATTTAGCTTTTCTTAGCAGAACACTGCCCTGGCAGCTCAGCTCAGCAGGCAGCTAAGGAGCATCCTTCTGTTGGTTCCACCTCACACACCACATTCCTTTTTTGCACTGGGCTGCCCACACTGAGGTGCTGGGAAGCAAAGTTCACCCCAGGAGCATCAGCCACCGCAGCAAACATCCCACCCAGGGGCTGATCACGGCTGGATGAGCTCCTCCAGCATCACCCTGCTCTAGCACAAGCCTCTCCTGAAGGCAAGGAGGCATTTTTCTGCCTGGTCAGAACAGATGAGCATCATCAGCAGGGAGCAGATGTTCTGAGTGCTTGTGCATCACGCTTAAGTGGTGTGGGGACAAGGGACAAATCCACACAGAAGTGCAGGAGCAATTAGCTGACTGTGACAAATTGCTCGTAGGTATGAACTGCTTCTTGCTGCAGCCAGATCCTCATCTTACAGGGCTTGTATTTTATCCTTCCCCTTCCCATTTTCTTCTTTAGTTACAAGAAATACTAAAACAATAAACACCCTACACGTTCTCAGTGCAGGTGCTGGTTTGTCCAACCCCAGCATCATTCCATGTGCAGATTGGTTCAACAAGGACAAGTGTAGGGTCCTGCACCTGGGGAGGAGCAACCCCCTGCACCAGTGCAGGTGAGGGGTGACCTGCTGGAAAGCAACTCCAAGGAGAAGGGCTGTGGAAGTGCTGGTGGACAAAAAGTTATCCATGGGACAGCAAGAAGGCAAATCCTGGTGGTGGGGGGTGAAGAAAAGTGTGACTTACAGGTTGAGGGAGGTTCTCCTGCCCCTCTGTTCTGCCCTAGTGATACCACATCTGGAGTACTGTGTCCAGTTCTGGGCTACCCAGATCCAGAGGGACAGGGATATACTAGAGAGTGTCCAACTGAAGACTGGGTATCAAGAAGGTGCCAGTCTCTTTTCTATGGGTGCAGGCCACACACCAACCAACACATCATCTATTTGTTGCAGCTAAGATTGAGTTTTGCCTTTGGCCAGCTCAGCTGAGTCCTAGTTATCCAAACTAGGACTCATGCACATCTAGATCTTAGCTTGGAAGGCAAGAGGGATTTCAAGAGTTTACCAGAACTCTTCACCAAAAAACCCAGACATCAAACAAACCATGAAGCAGGAGGGTTGACACTTGATGATTTTTAATGTCCCTTCCAGCCCAAATCCATGTATGAATCTATGAACTTCTCCCTTTCTATGAGCACTTGGCAAGCTCCTCAGACAGCTGGTTTCACACCTAGATGAAAGAACACAGACTTGGTTTATCTCAAGTTCACCGTTCCTTCCCTCCCCTCTTGTAGGTTCCTGGTCTACCACCACCAACCACTTTGGAGTACAGCTTGTGTGAAAGGTGTCACCCCAAAATACACCTTTGCAGAGATCAGCCCAATGTTTTCCTGACAGTTTTCCAGTGGCAACATGTTGTACAGCAAATAATGGTCACCTGCTCCATGGGACACCATCTCTTATGGGGTTTCCTCTCACACAGCCCCTAGTTTTGAAGGCACTGTCTGCTTTGGGGAATTCAGCAACACTGGTGTAGGTGGAAAGATGTCAATGAGGGCAGAGCAGCAGTGGGGACTCTGCAGGAGCCTCCTTGAGCTGCTCATCAGTTGTCATCAGCTCTTGTGACTTGAAAAGCAAGAGCTGATGGTTGTGGTGTGCTGGTCCTCAGTGCAGAAGCCTGAGGAGCAGAGAGGAAGCAAGATCTGCAGCCAGCTTCCCCAGCCTACTTGACCAAGCACTACAGTGTTGCCTGTCAGACCCATGACTGAGCTCTTCTCTGAGCATTAGTTCATTGCCCCAACATGTTCCAGGACAATATGAACTATGAGCATCCTATTGCTATGTAAAGAAAGAGCATTGAGTCAGCTTCTGCATGTGGGGACATCCCATAAACACCCAGGTAGCACTGTTAGCCCCATCAACATCCCACTCACAACAACCCATCTCCAGTTTCCCAGCAACCTGGGGACAAGGAGCTCATCAACACAGATGATGTCTGTTGAGGAAGACACAAAGCTGATACCTCCAGAATTTGTGGCCAGTAAAGACAAAAGTTTCCAGACCAGAAACTGATGGAAATGACAAGCTGAGTAATTACACTTAAACTGAGTTCAGAGTGAAGAAGATTCATTTTCTCTCTATGTCGGGGATTTTTCTAGAGGGTGGAGGGATGAAGAACACTTCTGAATGCTTCAGGTTATACTGAGTGCTGAACCAAATTCAATCCTAAACTGGAAACACCTCCTCGGTGTGAAAATCTCAAGTAGTCAAACATGGCAGGCTGCAGGGACAGCTATGAGGTCACCTTGGCCATCCCTGGTGTGATCCACCATCCACCAAGATCACTCTCAGCCAGCAGAGTCCTTCTTGCCTTCACATGGGGGACATCCCATGAAAAACCTTGCTGCCTCTACTAGGAGGATCTCAGGTTTCCACATGGATTGATCACCATCTAAGCATCCAACAGATACCAAACTGCTTCTCATCTCTTATTGCACAGCCAGGGCAAAAACTAAATCAGAAGCATTTCAGTCCAACAACCAGGACATTCATCAGAAGCTATGAAGATAATAACTCAAAAAATAAGTCCAAAGACTCATTCTCAACACCACAGCCCAGCAGGAGCACCTGCCATGAAGCTGATGACAAAAAGGAAGATTTGAACCTTAAGCTCACCTTTGGTGAGGCCAACTCATAAAATCAAACAGCACAGGTCACCCCCAAACCACCTACAGCTTCAGCACCAGCAGCAACTCTCCTTTTCTCCAGCAACTTAAGACTTTTCTTCTCAGCCAGATCCCTCTTTTCCACCAGAGTTAATGATTAAAAACCAACAGGACTTACAGTTGACTGTGACTTTGACTTTTTTCACATCTGGGACTGAGACATCATTTTCTGCGCTGCATTCATACTCCCCAGCCTGGTCTCTTGTGATTCCATAGATGTCCAGGTACTGGCCACTCTCAAAGGGTTTGGCTGAAATGAAATCATCAGAGAAAGAAATGATTGGAAGCTGAGCACAAAACTCCTGAAATTGGAGAGTTTTACTCAATGTTGCAGACGTCCTAAGAGAGCTGGGGCAGCAGCTACAGCATTTGCTCATGAACTTCAGCTCCAAGCTGGTCTTCAGCCCTGACCCTGAGATCTAGGGTTGGCCAAGAATCCTCTCCTGACCAAACCCCACTATTGAGCTGAGCAGCCCCCTGATCCATGAGAGCAAATTCACTGAATCATAGAATTGTTTGGGTTGGAAAAGACCTCTGAGAGGTCTAACCATCCACCAAACACCACCATGGCTGTCAAATGCTGTCCCCCCATGCCATGTCCCCCTGTTCCAGTGCCTGAGCACTCTTGCAGGAAAGAAATTGTATGCAATCTCCAACCTAACCCCCCTCTGGCACAATTGCAGGGCATTTCCTCTCCTATCACCTGATACTAGACAGAAGAGACCAACCCCTACCTCCTCCCAGAGAAATGACAAAGAGGTGGTGAGAACCAAGCAGAAGTCCTGGTCTCCAAACTGGTGACACATGGGTTTGGTGGGTGGACCACCAGATGCATAAAGAACTGGCTTGATGGCTGCACCCAAAGAGTGGCTGTCAATGGCTCCATGTCCCAGTGCAGGCCAGGGACAAGCAGAGTCCCTCAGGGCTCAGTCCCGGGACCAGGCTTGTTCAACATCTTTGTCAGTGCCATGGACAGAGGCATTGAGTGCACCCTCAGCAAGTTTGCTGATGACACCAAGCTGTGTGGTGCAGCAGACAGGCTGGAGGGAAGGGATCCATCCAGAGGCACCTGGACAGGCTGGAGAGCTGGGCACAAGCCAACCTCAGGAGGTTCAACAAGACCAAGTGCAGGGTCCTGCAGCTGGGTGGAGGCAATCCCAAGCACAAATGCAGGCTGGGCAGGGACTGGCTGGAGAGCAGCCCTGAGGAGAGGGACTTGGGGGTGCTGGGGGATGAGAAGCTCAGCAGGAGCTGTCAGTGTGCACTTGCAGCCCAGAAAGCCAAGCAGAGCCTGGGCTGCATCAGGAGAAGTGTGGCCAGCAGGGCAAGGGAGGGGATTCTCCCCCTCTGCTCAGCTCTGCTGAGACCCCACCTGGAGTACTGCATCCAGGTCTGGAGCCTCTATTCCAAGAGGGATCTGGAGATGCTGGAAGGTGTCCAGAGAAGGGCCACCAGGATGAGCAGAGGGCTGGAGCTCCTCTGCTATGAGGAGAGACTGAGAGAGTTGGGGCTGTTGAGTCTGGAGAAGAGAAGGCTCTGAGGTGACCTTCTTGTGGCCTTCCAGGATCTGAAGGGGGCTCCAAGAAAGCTGGGGAGGGACTTTTTAGGCTCTCAGGGAGTGACAGGACTGGGGGGAATGGAACAAAGCTGGAAGTGGGGAGATTGAGAGTGGAGGTGAGGAAGAAGTTCTTCCCCAGGAGAGTGGTGAGAGCCTGGAATGGGTTGTGCAGGGAGGTGGTTGAGGCCCCAGCCCTGGAGGTGTTTGCAGCCAGGCTGGATGAGGCTCTGGCCAGCCTGCTGTAGTGTGAGGTGTCCCTGGGCATGGCAGGGGGGTTGGAACTGGATGAGCCTTGTGGTCCCTTCCAACCCTGACTGATCCTAGGATTCTAGACTTGTGCCTGCATCCATCACACTGGTGAATTCCATTTGCTTATCTGCTCCCAGATTAATGTTTTGCAGTGTGCAAGGTTCAAAACATCAATTAGAACAGCCCTGAGATAAACACTCATTAATAACCACATGACAGCAGGGCAGTCATGGGGAGGAGCCTGCCTCAGCACCGGAGGTGCAAAGTGGAAAGATAAGAGTGAAATTGGAAAATTGTTGTGAATTGTAAAATGCAATGAAATAATTGATGGAGGTACATGAAATGGTAGGAGAAATTATTTACTTTGGTTGTTTTTTTGGTTGTTTTTTTTTTTTCCATGTTGTTCACAGGAGGAAATCACCTTCTACAAATAAAGAAGATTCATAGGTTCGTAGAATGGTTTGGGTTGGAAGGGGCTTTAAAGATCATCTAGTTCCAACCTCCTGATATGGGCAGGTTGGAAGGGACCCTCAAAGGTCAGCTTGCAATGAACAGGCACACCTCCAACTAGATCAGGCTGCCCAAGGCCACCTCCCACTAGATCAGGTTGCACAAAGTCACTTGGCCTCGAACACCTCCAGCAAGGGTAATCCCCAACCTGTCTTGGTCAGTCTGTTTCTGTGTCTCACCTCCTTCACTGTAAAGAATTTCTTCCTAATGGCTAGTCTAATTCTACCCTCCATGTGGCCCTCATCCTTCTCTGCTCTGGGCCAAGATGATTCAATTTCTAGGAAAATGTTATTTATCATGGTTCTGAAGAGCAGTGTGGGAATGCTCAGGCACTGGAACAGGCTGCCCAGGGAGGTGCTGGAGTCCCTGGGAGCTGGGAGGAACACCATGCCTGGGAGGTGTTCAAAAAACCTGTGGACATTACATCTGGGGACATGGTTTAGTGGCCAAGGTGGTGTTGGTCCAGCAGCTGGATTTGATGATTTTGGAGCCCTTTTCCACATCCAAGGGATGTGGTTTAGGGGCAGTGGCTTAGCAGTAGTGGTTGGATTGTGAGCTCTAGGCGAGGGGTCAGACTTGATGATCCCAAAGGTCTCTTCCAACCTCAACAATTCTGATTCTATAATTTACAATCTAAACTACACATGTGTTTTGACACTCCTTTAAACCCATCTCTGTTTTATGCAGCTCACACACACACACACATCTGGAAATAACCAAATTAAGTCATTTTTTAAGCCCTCACATCTCTGGAAATTTTGCATCCTGCTCACCCGAGACAGCTTTTAGTAAATATTAGAGATAAATATTGTTCTTGGGGAATACACAGCTAGCAAGTTTCATCTCTCCTACTCATCTGCACTGTGTTTCATCTTCCTTGGTGTGTTTTAAGTTCTAGAGATTTCCTCCCAGGGCTGTGTGGGAGAACTTCAATGGTGCGGTATGCAAGATCTACACACATCAGTGTATGTCAGAGGTTTGTTACATCACAGGCACCTCCAGCTCCAGAAAGGATATTTATGAGGTGTGGAGATGAATAAATCCTTTGTGAAGACATTGGTGAATGAATCATAGAATGGTGGGGGTTGGAAGGGACCTCTGGAGATCGTCCAGTACAATCCTCCTGCTAAAGCAGAGGCACCCACAGCAGCCTGCCCAGGATCATAGTGGCCAGCTGGGGTTGGAATCTGTGCAGAGATGGAGACTCCACAACCTCTCTGGGCAGCCTGCTGCAGGGCTCCAGCACCCTCACAGCAAAGAACTTTCCCCTCCTGTTCAGATGGAACCTCCTGGGTTCCAGTTTGTGCCCATTGTCCTGTCCCTGGGCACCACTGAGAAGAGTCTGGCCCCATCCTCTTGCCCCCCACAGGTCCTTTAGCTCTTGCAGATCATTGCTCAGCTCCCCTCTGGGGCTGCTCTTCTGCAGGCTCACCAGCCCCAGGGCTCTCAGCCTTTCCTCCTCACACAGATGCTCCAAGCCCCTCAGTATCTTTGGTGCCTCCATTGGACTCTCTCCAGTAGTTCCACTTTCCCCATCCTTTGCTGCAGCGTCCCTCACAGCCAGTTTAGGAGATTTTGGTCTTTTCAAGAGGTGGTGCCAATTTGCAAGCTTGCACAAATATTTTAACAAAAAGGAAGCCCTAGGAGGGTCTTCACTCTCTACTGGAGGATGAGACACCTCAAAGATTGAACCATAAAAGCAGTGACCATTTTTTACAGTTCATAAACTGAGGCTGTGCTGTAAGTATTTAATATCCTAGGGAATGAGAGAAGGAAAAAAACCCTCTTGGCTTCAGAGTTGTTTGGAGCTACCCTGGAGTTGTACCAGATTTTTCTTTTCCTCTTCCTGACTTATGTTTAACCCCAGGGGAGGCAAATGCTGCCCTTGCAAACCTCATTTGTCCAAGCCTTTGAGAACAGGTCCATATGGCAATGTCTATGTGTGCTGCACCTGATGCCAGCAACCATATGGGTGGGAAGAAAACACAGTTGCAATTGTGTCCTCTCCTGGGGAATAACAAGTGTGAGGATTTATCAGGCATCATATCATGTGGTAGTAGCAGAAAATAGGTGTTGGAGATTAGTTCCAGAGGTGTTCCTCTTGCTGGCTGAAGAACCTGGTCTTCTGATCTAAGATACCCAGAGCAGATAACTTAGGTATCAGCATGTGCATCAGTAAGGCCTCTTCTGAAAAACCCATCAGGAATGTCCTTGGACACAAGGCACTCTCATGTTTATGTTTCTTGTACTTCACCTAACAGTTTTAAAGTCAAAGAATCATAAAATTGGGTTGGAAAAGAGCTCTAGGATCATCGAGTCCAACCATCAGCCCAACACCACCATGGCCACTAAGCCATGTCCCCAAGTGCCATGGCCACAGGTTTCTTGAACATCTCCAGGGATGGTGACTCCACCACCTCCCTGGATAGCCTGTTCCAGTGCCTGACCCCTCTTGAAGGAAGGAAATTGGTCTCAATATCCAACCTAAACCTCCCTGGTGCAATGTGAGGCCACCATGGTCAATCTCAACCTATCAGTGTTGATCATCCCTGCCTTGGTCTATCTCTGAAGGCTTCCTGGCTCATCTCCAAATGCTTCCAGCTCGCTTGCAAGGAGCAGATGTTTCAGTTCAGTCTGGTGATGCTTCACCTGAACGAGGAGCACGGTGCCATAATGAAGCTGTTGCCTGCAAGATGAGTAATGATGGCATGAGGGAGGCACATCACTGTCATTGCTCATCAGGTTAAATCATGGAATTATCTCACATTCTGCTTCTCAGACACCTGAAGGGACCTGGCTTGGCTTTCACTCAAACACAGCAATAAATCTACCTCCTCTTAGGAAAGGTGGCTGCATGGCCTTGCTGCTGGAGATGCCACTTCTTGAGTGGGGCAGGAGCTTGCTCCACCCTGCAGCCCATCAGAACATAGAATGGTTTAGGTTGGAAGGGAACTGCTATGGGCAGGGACACATTCCACAAGCCTAGGTTGCTGAAGGCCTTGTCCAACCTGGCCTTGAACACCTCCAGGGAGGGGGCATCCACAATCACCCTGGACAACTTGTTCCAGTGTCTCATCACCTTCGGTATAAATAATTTCTTCCTAATCTCCAGTCCCAGTCTCCTCACTTCCAGCTCAAAGCTGTTGCCCCTTTCCTTATCACTACAAACCATTGCAGAAAGTCCCTTCCCAGCTCTCCTGTAGCCCCCTTCAGGTGCTGCACTTTCTTGATGGCATCTCACCCATATCTGATTCCAAACCCTTGCTCCTCACAGCCGTTGGGGGCTGCACGTTTGGATTTGCATCATGGCTTTGGAGGATAAATATTTACACAGTGCAAAGCATTTCCATAATGCCTGCCAGTTAAACTTGCACAAAGAAAGAATCCAGGCCAATAATTTATGTACTGAGTTTAAGAAAAAAAAAAAGGGGGGGAAAGAAAAATATGGAAGAGGGCTGGAGCACCTCTGCTATGAGGACAGACTGTTACTTGCAGCTTGCAGCCCAGAAAGCCAAGCAGAGCCTGGGCTGCATCAGGAGAAGTGTGGCCAGCAGGGCAAGGGAGGGGATTCTCCCCCTCTGCTCAGCTCTGCTGAGACCCCTCCTGGAGTACTGCATCCAGGTCTGGAGCCTCTATTCCAAGAGGGATCTGGAGATGCTGCAAGGTGTCCAGAGAAGGGCCACCAGGATGAGCAGAGGGCTGGAGCTGCTCTGCTATGAGGACAGACTGAGAGAGTTGGGGCTGTTCAGTCTGGAGAAGAGAAGGCTCTGAGGTGACCTTCTTGTGGCCTTGCAGGATCTGAAGGGGGCTCCAAGAAAGCTGGGAAGGGACTTTTTAGGCTGTCAGGGAGTGCCAGGACTGGGGGGAATGGAATCAAGCTGGAAGTGGGGAGATTCAGAGTGGAGGTGAGAAGTTGTTCCCCAGGAGAGTGGTGAGAGCCTGGAATGGGTTGTGCAGGGAGGTGGTTGAGGCCCCAGCCCTGGAGGTGTTTGCAGCCAGGCTGGATGAGGCTCTGGCCAGCCTGCTGTAGTGTGAGGTGTCCCTGGGCATGGCAGGGGGGTTGGAACTGGATGAGCCTTGTGGTCCCTTCCAACCCTGACTGATTCTAGGGTTCCATGATTCTAAGCCAACCTCAGGCAGAAGAAGGCTGCAGCGATGCGAGGCAGGATATTATTGGGGAATGAGTCTGCACTGAGTCATTTGTATTCAGAGATTCCAGTTTCTTATCTTTTAGCAGCAGCCTTGACAAACAGTTTCAGAATCTGCTCCATCCGAGTCATTAATATAATTTAGTGTGGGATTGGAGATGTGCTGCTCCCATGGAAGCCTCATTAGTGCCACTGGGAATCACGGGAGGAAAGCGGTGGAAATTACAAAGCGCAGATGAAGCTTGGTGCTCAGATAAAGGTAATTTACTGCAGACTGAAGAGAAACCTGTACAGAATTCTGGTGTTTTCACATTATTTGCTAATAAATCCAGGCTGCCTGTTTGCCAGGCTGATATTTAATTGGATTTGAGCTCCATTTGTAACTGTCTGCACAGCAGAACATCCACCTGAGCACAGGAGTGCCACTGGGATGGGAAAATTCTTTTTTATTTGGTGGACTCACAGACAGGAACCATTCTGTAAATTGTATCTTTGCTTCCACCACATTTTACAAGATTTTGGAGCAAAAAGTTATTTGGATCCTGTGTTGTCCTGCTCCAGACAGAATTCTGTCCATTTATCAACCAGGTGACACCCAAGGCATGTCCTAGAGCAGTTATTATCTGTGTAATGAGGTTTTCATGGTCATTACACAGTGATGGAAGGCAGAGCAGCACAGGCTGGTGTGGAAGGAGGGGCTTGAGAAGCTGGAACACAGGGCATAGTGTAGAGGAGGGTGGATAAAGCTTCACATAATGGTTAATGTTGGAAGGGACCTTAAAGATCTAAAGATCTAGTTCCAACCTCCCTGCCATGGAAAGGGACACCTCCCACTGGAGCAGGTTGCTCAAGGCCTCATCCAACCTGGCCTTGAACATCTCCAGGGAGGAGGCATCCACAACGTCCCTGGGCAACCTGTTCCAGTGTCTCACCACCCTCACTGGAAAGAATTTCTTCCTAACCTCCAGTCTAATCTCCCCTCCTCAGACTTCAATCCATTCCCCCTCACTCTGAATATGCAGGGGCAATGAATCATGGAATCTCTGGGTTGGAAGAGACCTTTAAGAGTGAGTCCAGCACTGTCAGGTCAACACTCAACCATGTCTTTCAGCACCACATCTCCACAGCTTTGAAACCTCTCAAGGGATGAGGACTCCACCACTGCCCTGTGTGGCTTGTTCCCTGTCTGCACACAGTCTTCTGTGCTAGACACCTGGCAAGAGCACATCATCATCACCCCACAAGCACTTTGATTGACTCTCCCTGTACCAGCATATCTTTGATCAGTTTTCTCTCCCAATTCCATTTTCAGTTCTCACTGTGATAATGAGGCTGCAGCTGAAGGACATTCCACCCCCCCACCCCCCCCTTTTAGTCAAGACCCCAAAATCAGTGAGTTTCACTGGTAGTCCTTGTGATTGCATGTCCTAATTTAGTCTGGATTCAAGATAAGTTGGATCCAGTTCCTCTCCTGACCCCCTTCTCCAGCCTGAGTGCACTAATTTCTCCTTCTCAGCTTTTTATCCTCTCCAGAAGAATTGTCAGAGTTCCTTTCTGAAGACAATCTGATGCTTTAAGCTCTTACTGTAAAGTATCACCATGGCTTCCAATAAAATTTTATTTGACATTTAGTTAAAATCTATTCTTTTGCTCCAGCTGAACCTTTTTTTTTTTTTTTTGCTTAGTCCCTTGATGGACACTCCAAGCACAACTTACTGTCGTTGTCTTAAAGGTCAAAAGTTTTGGGTTGTGGGTTGGTTGTTATTTTTCAGACCTTGCTTTGTAAGGTAAACTTTTGCTCAGGGCTGTGAGGCACTGCAGTGAGCTGAGAGAGCCATCAAACCATTTCTCCCCATCGTTAGATGGATCTCAGAGAAGTTCTGTGAGAAAACAACAACCTGGTCTAGTGGAAGTTGTCCCTGCCTGTGGCAGGGGGTTTGGGACTAGATGATCTTTAAGGTCCCATCCAACCCAAACCCATCTAGGAGTCTATGAAAATCTACCACCACTGGAGAGTTCCTAAAGAACCAGTGCAAGACCAGTCTTGCATGAAGCAGACAGGATTTCCACACCCAGTATCTCTGATTCACAGAGGAACCAAGCTGGTCAAGGGTCTGGAGAACAGGTCTTATGAGGAACAACTGAGAGGACTGGGGTGGTTTAGTCTTCAGAGAAGGAGGCTGAGGGGAGACCTCATTGCTCTTCACAACTCCCTATAAGGAAGTTAGAGACAGGTGGGGGTTGGTCTCTGCTGCCAAGAAACAAGAGACAGGGTGAGAGGAAATGGCCTCAAGTTGTCCCAGGGGAGCTTCAGATTGGATATCAGGAACAATTTCTTCACAGCAAGAGCTCTCAGGCACTGGAACAGGCTGCCCAAGGAGCTGGTGGAGTCACCAGCCCTGGAGGTATTTAAAAGCCACATGGATGTGATGCTGAGGGACATGGTTTAGTGGTAGTGGTTTAGCAGAAGTGGTGGGACTGTGAGCTCTGGGTGAGCAGCTGGATGTGATGATCTCAAAGGTCTCTTCCAAGTCAGTTAGCAGAGAGATGCCTCTAATGGCCCCAAAGTTTTCCTTTGAATGTGTTAAGGGGAATTAAAAGCATAGATGGAGATATTAAATAGAAACCATGCTTTTAGAGGCCATTTTCTGTGCATTCTTTCATATATAATTTAATTTCTCCAATAACACCATCCTAACAAACTGTACTCTATCATGGAGGAAAGGTTCAATGGGAGTGAGAGTAAATTAAATCCATTTTGTGAGGTGTTAATGCTTTTAACTTCCACTCCTGCTTCTACAGTGCCTGGTGAGGCCTTGATTATTTCCTCATTTTGCTTTTAATTGGAATTGTTTGAGAAATGACTGCAGCCTGTTAAAACCAGCTGAAAAATACTCTTGTATTAATCATAGCATCACAGAGCTGCTGAGGTTGGAAGAGACCTTTGAGATCAAGCCCAGCAGCTTTCCTGGAGCTCACCACTACTACTAAGCCACTGTCACTAAACCATGTCCTTCAGCACCACAGCAAGATGTCTTTTAAACACTTCTAGGGATGGTGACTCCACCACCTCCCTGGGCAGCCTGTTCCAGTGCCTGAGAACACTTTCTGGGAAGAAATTCTCCTAATATTCAACCTGAACCTCCCCTGGCATGACTTGAGGCATTTTCTCTTGTCCTACCTGAACCTCCCCAAGCATGACTTGAGGCATTTTCTCTTCTCCTCTCAATTTGTTCCTTGGGAGAAGAGACCAACCTTGCACCATCCTCCTTTCAGGTAGCTGTAGAGAGCAGTGAGGTCTTACCTCAGCCTCCTTTTCTCCATACTACACCACCCCAGTTCCCTCAGCCTCCTTTTCTCCATACTACACCACCCCAGTTCCCTCAGCTTCCTTTTCTCCATACTACACCACCCCAGTTCCCTCAGCCTCCTTTTCTCCATACTACACCACCCCAGTTCCCTCAGCCTCCTTTTCTCCATACTACACCACCCCAGTTCCCTCAGCCTCCTTTTCTCCATACTACACCACCCCAGTTCCCTCAGCCTCCTTTTCTCCATACTACACAACCCCAGTTCCCTCAGCCTCCTTTTCTCCATACTACACCACCCCAGTTCCCTCAGCCTCCTTTTCTCCATACTACACCACCCCAGTTCCCTCAGCCTCCTTTTCTCCATACTACACCACCCCAGTTCCCTCAGCCTCCTTTTCTCCATACTACACAACCCCAGTTCCCTCAGCCTCCTTTTCTCCATACTACACCACCCCAGTTCCCTCAGCCTCCTTTTCTCCATACTACACAACCCCAGTTCCCTCAGCCTCCTTTTCTCCATACTACACCACCCCAGTTCCCTCAGCCTCCTTTTCTCCATACTACACCACCCCAGTTCCCTCAGCCTCCTTTTCTCCATACTACACCACCCCAGTTCCCTCAGCCTCCTTTTCTCCATACTACACAACCCCAGTTCCCTCAGCCTCCTTTTCTCCATACTACACCACCCCAGTTCCCTCAGCCTCCTTTTCTCCATACTACACCACCCCAGTTCCCTCAGCCTCCTTTTCTCCATACTACACCACCCCAGTTCCCTCAGCCTCCTTTTCTCCATACTACACCACCCCAGTTCCCTCAGCCTCCTTTTCTCCATACTACACCACCCCAGTTCCCTCAGCCTCCTTTTCTCCATACTACACCACCCCAGTTCCCTCAGCCTCCTTTTCTCCATACTACACCACCCCAGTTCCCTCAGCCTCCTTTTCTCCATACTACACCACCCCAGTTCCCTCAGCCTCCTTTTCTCCATACTACACAACCCCAGTTCCCTCAGCCTCCTTTTCTCCATACTACACCACCCCAGTTCCCTCAGCCTCCTTTTCTCCATACTACACCACCCCAGTTCCCTCAGCCTCCTTTTCTCCATACTACACAACCCCAGTTCCCTCAGCCTCCTTTTCTCCATACTACACCACCCCAGTTCCCTCAGCCTCCTTTTCTCCATACTACACAACCCCAGTTCCCTCAGCCTCCTTTTCTCCATACTACACCACCCCAGTTCCCTCAGCCTCCTTTTCTCCATACTACACCACCCCAGTTCCCTCAGCCTCCTTTTCTCCATACTACACCACCCCAGTTCCCTCAGCCTCCTTTTCTCCATACTACACAACCCCAGTTCCCTCAGCCTCCTTTTCTCCATACTACACAACCCCAGTTCCCTCAGCCTCCTTTTCTCCATACTACACCACCCCAGTTCCCTCAGCCTCCTTTTCTCCATACTACACAACCCCAGTTCCCTCAGCCTCCTTTTCTCCATACTACACCACCCCAGTTCCCTCAGCCTCCTTTTCTCCATACTACACAACCCCAGTTCCCTCAGCCTCCTTTTCTCCATACTACACCACCCCAGTTCCCTCAGCCTCCTTTTCTCCATACTACACCACCCCAGTTCCCTCAGCCTCCTTTTCTCCATACTACACCACCCCAGTTCCCTCAGCCTCCTTTTCTCCATACTACACCACCCCAGTTCCCTCAGCCTCCTTTTCTCCATACTACACCACCCCAGTTCCCTCAGCCTCCTTTTCTCCATACTACACCACCCCAGTTCCCTCAGCCTCCTTTTCTCCATACTACACAACCCCAGTTCCCTCAGCCTCCTTTTCTCCATACCAAACAACCCCAGTTCCCTCAGCCTCCTTTTCTCCATACTACACCACCCCAGTTCCCTCAGCCTCCTTTTCTCCATACTACACCACCCCAGTTCCCTCAGCCTCCTTTTCTCCATACCAAACAACCCCAGTCCCCTCAGCTGCTCCTCACCAGAACTGTTCCCCAGACCCTTCTCCAGCTCTGTTGCCCTTCTCTGGACCTCCTCCAGCACCTCAATGGGAGTGAGGGACCCAAAACTGGACCCAGCATTTCAGGTGTCTCTTCACCAGTGCCCAGTACAAGGGGACAGTCACATCCTGCTAACCACACCATTGCTGATCCAAGCCAGGCTGCCATTGGCCTTCTTGGCCACACTGCTGGCTCACGTTCAGTGGGCCATCCATCAACACCCCCAGGCTCTCCTCCATCAACAGCTCCCCATCCACTCCACCCCAAGGCTGTAACGTTGCATGGAGTTGTGGTGGTCCAAGTGCAGCACTCCACACCTGGCCTTGTTGAACTTCACCCTGTTAGCCTCAGCTCACCAGTCCAGCCTGGCCAGAGCCTTCCTGCCCTCCAGCAGATTGTCATGCTCACCCAAACTGGTGCCATCTGCAAACTTGTGAGTGCCTCGGTCCCCTCATCCAGATAAAGATGTTGAACAGAACTGGTCCCAGCACCCTGGGGAGCACCACTGGCTGCTGTCCACCAGCTGGAGTTAACTCCTTTCCTCACCACACTTTGGGCTCAGTCATCAGCTGTTGTTTTTACCCAACCATTGTGTGTGCCCATTCAAGCCATGAGCAGCCAGCCAGCTTCTCCAGGAGGATGCTGTGTCTTTATTTCTGCATTCCTGAGGGACACTAGAATTGGGGTTTTCACTGATCTCAGCTGCAATCTGAAGCAGCTTTTCTTGTCTAGAAGTCTGCTTAGGCAGACAAAAGTGATGCCATCATACTTCTCCCCCTCTGCTCAGCTCTGCTGAGACCCCACCTGGAGTACTGCATCCAGGTCTGGAGCCTCTATTCCAAGAGGGATCTGGAGATGCTGGAAGGTGTCCAGAGAAGGGCCACCAGGATGAGCAGAGGGCTGGAGCTCCTCTGCTATGAGGACAGACTGAGAGAGTTGGGGCTGTTCAGTCTGGAGAGGAGAAGGCTCTGAGGTGACCTTCTTGTGGCCTTCCAGGATCTGAAGGGGGCTCCAAGAAAGCTGGGGAGGGACTTTTTAGGCTGTCAGGGAGTGATAGGACTGGGGGGAATGGAATCAAGCTGGAAGTGGGGAGATTGAGAGTGGAGGTGAGGAAGAAGTTCTTCCCCAGGAGAGTGGTGAGAGCCTGGAATGGGTTGTGCAGGGAGGTGGTTGAGGCCCCAGCCCTGGAGGTGTTTGCAGCCAGGCTGGATGAGGCTCTGGCCAGCCTGCTGTAGTGTGAGGTGTCCCTGGGCATGGCAGGGGGGTTGGAACTGGATGAGCCTTGTGGTCCCTTCCAACCCTGACTGATTCTGGGATTTGATTCTATTCCTGAGTCTAAGAATGCCAAGCCTGCTGCTGGTGGAGCACTGGGGAGAGGTGACAAGCATCTGTACTCACCAGAAGGGGAGATGTGTCTCCAGGAAATGGAGGGCTCTGGCTTCCCCGTGGCCAGGCACACCAGCGTGACGTTGCTGCCTTCGTTCACCACGATGTCGCTCGAGATGCGAAATATCTTCGGGGAAACTGCAAGGAAAGAAGGAGGAGGTTGGAATGGAAAGGTCTTGCCTCAGAGAAGCCACCATGGAGTTGTAGAACCACATGGATTGGAAGAGAACTTTCAGATTGTCGAATCCAACCATTAACCAAGCACTGCTAGGTCACCATGGCACTACGTCTCCAGGGCTTTGAAACCCCTCCAGGGATGGGGACTCCACCACTGCCCTGGGCAGCCTGGGACTGGCTTGACTTGACTGTACTTAAGGGGAAGAAATTGTTCTTCATGTCTGACCTCCCATGGAGCAGCCTAAGGCCATTTCCTCTTGCTCTGTTGCTTGTTCCTTGGCAGCAGAGACCAACTCCCACCTGTCTCCAAACTTCTTATAGGGAACTGTAGAGAGCAATGAGGTCTCCCTTCAGCTTCCTCCTCTCCAGACTAAAAGAACCTCAGTTTCCAGTTTCTCACCAGCCCTGTTCTCCAGACCCTTTGCCAGCATTGTTGCCCTTCCCTGGTCCTGCTCCAGAACCTCAATGCCCTTCTTGGAGTGAGAAGCCCAAAACTGAACCCAGGAATCAAGTCGTGGCCTCAGTGCCTCTCTGCTCTGTGCTGAGGCCACATCTGGAATACTGTGTCCAGTTCTGGGCTTCTCAGTTCAGGAATGTCCTCAGGGAACTGCTTGAGAGAGTCCAGCACAGAGCCACAAAGATGATGAAGGCAGTGGAACATCTTCCTTATGAGGAGAGCCTGAGGGAGCTGAGGGCTCTGGAGCTTGGAGAGGAGGAGCCTGAGGGTGACCTCATTGCTATTGATAAAGATGTGCAGGGGGAGTGCCCAGAGGCTGGAGCCAGGCTCTGCTGGGTGATGCCCAATGCCAGCACAAGGGGCAGGTGTGGAAGCTGAGGCATAGGAAGTTCCATGGAAACAGGAGGAAAAACTTTAGTCACAGTGAGAGTGCTGGAGCCCTGGAGCAGGCAGCCCAGAGAGGTTGTGGAGTCTCCTTTTCTGGAGATATTCAAACCCCACCTAGATGTGTTCCTGTGTGACCTGCCCTGGGGTGACCCTGCTCTGGCAGAGGGGTTGGACTGGATGATCTCTGCAGGTCCCTTCCAACCTCTAACATTCTGTGATTCTGTGATTCTGTAATGACCCTTCCTTGGTGTTCTCCCTACCCTGAAAAGGGGTGTTGTCACCACAGTTGTCCCCCATCCCTCCACCCCAGCCCAAGTTCAATGTCAGTATCAACAGTCAGCACTGCAACAGGCTGCTCAGGGAAGTGGTGGAGTCACCACCCCTAGAGGTGTTCAAAACACATAGAATCATAGATCACAGAATCCTAGAATCAGTCAGGGTTGGAAGGGACCACAAGGATCATCCAGTTCCAACCCCCCTGCCATGCCCAGGGACACCTCACACTAGATCATGTGGACATGACACTTTGGGAAATGCTTTTATAGCCATGGTGGTGTTGGGTTGATGGATGAAGTCAATGATCTTGGAGGTCTTTTCCAACCCAAACAATTCTATGATTCTATGATCATGAACATTGCAGCCTGGCTCTGAAGACAACACTGGAAGCAATTGGAAAAATAAATCTAAAAATCTAAAAAAAATCCAAACAAAATGGAAGCAATGAAAAAATAAATCTACTTTCTAAGGAGAGCTGGTGAGGGATCCTTCTACCTGAACTGCAGAAATCCATCTGGGAGCAGGATGTGATGAATAATGGGGCACATGCAGCAGCTTTATTCACTCTACCATATTTTACAAAATATCTTCCTAAATCTGAGCTACTTATTTCTTTATCCTTCAAGAAGTGAATGTACTTCCAGAAAGTCAAGCCAAGGAATCAAATCAACTCCAAACACATCTTCTTGCAAGCCAAGGAATCAAATCAGCTCAAAACACTTCTTCTCCCAAGTAAATAGATACAACTGAGTGCTGCAGTATCTCTTTGGAACTGTGTGCAAATCCCTGCCAGGTTAAAAAAATTTTATGGTGCAATCTTTCCAATAGCATCAAACCTTTTCTTTGAGGGCCTGCACCTTTGAAGGTAGGGAACAGAGAGAAATTTGCTTGCCTTCTGGCATTGTGGAAGCACCACCACAGAGGGATTTCTCAGCCTGACACCTCATCATGCTCTTTATCCAGGGGGATTTTGATGCAACTCAGCACAGAGGAGGTGGCTGGAACCTGCTCTGCCCCCATGGTAGCAGCTGGGTGAGCAGTACAAATTAAAGCAACCTAAAGGATGCAAGGATGCTGAGGCCCTGTCCCTGGAGACATTTAAGATCAGACTTGACGTGGCCCTAGGCAGGCTGGTCTAGTTGGAGCTGACCCAGCTCGCTGGAGGGGGTTGGATATGATGGCCTTTGAGGGTCTTTTCCAACCTGATGCCACCTGTAAACCTGTGAATTCATGGAGTTTGAGGTGTCTCCTGGGGTTCAGGCTGTGCCAGGGAAGGTTTTAGGTTTAACTCAGACTCTTCCCTGCATCTGCCACCAGAAAATGGGTTGGTGGAATCATAGTATGGCTTAGGTTGGAAGAGACCTTAAAGATCAGGTACTGGAAGACTCTAAGGTCTCTTCAGAGCCTTCTCTTCTCCAGGCTGAACAGCCCCAACTCTCTCAGCCTGTCCCTACAGGGGAGGTTCTCCAGCCCTATGATCATCTTTGTGGCCTCCTCTGGACTCTCTGACAGATCCATGTTCTTCTTGCTGTTCAGTAGAGTGATTTAATTGGTGTCACTGATGAGAACAGATTAGGAACACAGTAACATCCATTTCACTGGGAAGAATGAGCTCATGGCATGCTCTGTGGCTGGTCCTTCAGCTCGGTGGCAGGAGGATCCATCAGAACAGCAGGATCATATAAATAATTGTAATCAAATCTGCCCCAATACAAACTACCTGAGAAGAGACACTGACAGCCCTGCCACAGGCAGTGGTCTCCAGCTGAAGTAACAAGATTTCATCCAGTTCACCCAGATGAGCACTATTTGTCTTCCAAGACAAAGATCAACAAGAACTACACTTTTTTCAGCTGCTTAATGCAACCATTGCCTGCACACTCCTCTGCCCTTCCTCATAAGGTTTTATTTCCTATTTCTCACTCAACTCCTTTCCAAGTATCCTCACAAAAAACAGCTTTTTTTAACCCAATTATCAGGCTCCCAGCCCTGTGTTTTCTCCTGGAGGTCCAGCTCTTTCTCTCTCCTCCTCCAGACAGATTTAGACTGGAATATGGGAAGAAATTCTTTCCAGTGAGGGTGGTGAGGCACTGGAACAGGTTGCCCAGGGAGGTTGTGGATGCCCTCTCCCTAGAGGTTTTCAAGGAGAGGTTGGATGAAGACTTGAGCAACCTGGGCTAGTGGGAGATTGTTTAGTCCGGAGAAGAGGAGAGTGAGGGGAGGCCTCATTGTTCACTGACAACATCTTTGTGGGTGCCATGGACAGAGGCATTGAGTGCACCCTCAGCAAGTCTGCTGCTGACACCAAGCTGTGTGGTGCAGCAGCCAGGCTGGAGGGAAGGGATCCATCCAGAGGGACCTGGACAGGCTGGAGAGCTGGGCACAAGCCAACCTCAGGAGGTTCAACAAGACCAAGGGCAGGGTCCTGCAGCTGGGTGGAGGCAATGCCAAGCAGAAATGCAGGCTGGGCAGGGACTGGCTGGAGAGCAGCCCTGAGGAGAGGGACTTGGGGGTGCTGGGGGATGAGAAGCTCAGCAGGAGCTGTCAGTGTGCACTTGCAGCCCAGAAAGCCAAGCAGAGCCTGGGCTGCATCAGGAGAAGTGTGGCCAGCAGGGCAAGGGAGGGGATTCTCCCCCTCTGCTCAGCTCTGCTGAGACCCCACCTGGAGTACTGCATTCAGGTCTGGAGCCTCTATTCCAAGAGGGATCTGGAGATGCTGGAAGGTGTCCAGAGAAGGGCCACCAGGATGAGCAGAGGGCTGGAGCTGCTCTGCTATGAGGACAGACTGAGAGAGTTGGGGCTGTTGAGTCTGGAGAAGAGAAGGCTCTGAGGTGACCTTCTTGTGGCCTTCCAGGATCTGAAGGGGGCTCCAAGAAAGCTGGGGAGGGACTTTTTAGGGTGTCAGGGAGTGACAGGACTGGGGGCAATGGAATCAAGCTGGAAGTGGGGAGATTGAGAGTGGAGGTGAGGAAGAAGTTCTTCCCCAGGAGAGTGGTGAGAGCCTGGAATGGGTTGTGCAGGGAGGTGGTTGAGGCCCCATCCCTGGAGGTGTTTGCAGCCAGGCTGGATGAGGCTCTGGCCAGCCTGCTGTAGTGTGAGGTGTCCCTGGGCTTGGCAGGGGGGTTGGAACTGGATGAGCCTTGTGCTCCCTTCCAACCCTGACTGATTCTAGGATGATTCTCTGATTCTCCACAACTCCCTTTAAGGAGGCTGGAGCCAGGTGAGGGGCAGTGCTAACCCATCTGAACATGTTCCTGTGTGACCTTCTCCAGGTGACCCTGCCTTGGCAGGGGGCTTGTGGTCCATGATCTCCAGAGCCCCCTTCCCACACGTACCATTCTATGATTCTCTGATTTGATGGGTTTTGGTATGCAGCTATTTTTTTTTTCTGCTATTTACTGACTATAGGAGTCATTAATCTGAGATGAGTAGAATCTGTGGAATTCATTAGTTACAACTCAAATTTATTAATTTTGAATCAAATTTAGTAATTATGACTAGAATTCACTAGTGATGACTAGAATCTATGTATGCACAACCACAATGGAATGTTAATATTTAATTAGAACAGAAAAAATGTTTGTTTTGGGTTTGTTCATCTTATGATCCCTCTAAAGAGTCTGATCCAGGAGCAAATTTAGCTTGTAAGATCTGCTGTGCTGAGCTTTGAGTGCAGATCAAATCTGCTCTTCCTTCCAACAACTACAGACTTCCACCCATCCCACAGGGCAACTCTGAAGGTCAGGAAGAAAATTAAACAGAGCAGCAAATAAACATTTATGCGGGGTATGGATTAAAGACATTCAGAAGGAACAAGAGAACAAGGAAGGATGAAAAATGAAATCAACCCCCAAGCAAAAGCACTTTTTGGCCATTGGATCCTTTGTTGGTGGTGGTGTTGAAATGGTTTTAAATGGCTTAGTTAGGACAAGGTTTATAGAGTGTAGAGATTAAATAGAGGAGGTGATCAAAACTCATCTTCTGCTTCATTTAGTTTTATCAAACTGCCTTACTCTGGGGACAGTAGGGTGAAGGGACAGGGTGAGGGAAGGACTTGGGGGTGCTGGTGGAGGAGAAGCTGAATGTGAGCCAGCAATGGGCACTTGCAGCCCAGAAGGCCAATGGCAACCTGGGCTCCATCAAAAGCAGTGTGGCCAGCAGATGGGGAGAGAGTTAGTGTCTGGGGATTCTCTGAGTTGTCCTGGGCATCCTGGCTTGTATTAGAAACACTGGAGCCAGCAGGAACAGGGAAGTGATCATCCCCCTGTCATCAGCACTGGTTGGCACCTTGAGTCCTGTGGTCAGTTCTGGACCCCTCAATACAAGAGGGACACTGAGGTGCTGGAGCCTGTCCAGAGAAGAGCAAGGAGGCTCATGAAGGGTCTGGAGCACATGGCCTATGATGAGTGCCTGGGGGAGCTGGGGTTGTTCAGTCTGGAGAAGAGGAGGCTGAGGGGAGACCTCATTGCTCTCTACAGCTACCTGAAGGAAGGTGGGAGGGAGGAGGGGGCAGCCTCTTCTCTTTGGTGTCAAGCATCAGGACTGGAGGAAATGGTTTCAAGCTGCAGCAGGGGAGGTTCAGGCTGGTTGTTAGGAAATATTTCTTCACAGAGAGGGTTCTCAAACATCAGAATGGTCAGCCCAAGGCAGCAGTGGAGTCTCCATCCCTGGAGGTGTTCAAGCAGAGTATGGAGTTGGTGCTTAGGGACACAGTTTAGTGTGGCTCCTTCAGTGCTGCGTTGGAGGTTGGATTGGATGAGCTTTGAGGTCTCTTCCAACTGGATGTATTCTGTGATTCTGTGTGACTCTGTGATTCCCTAAAAGGTTTCTGAAAATCATCCAATAACAGGAAAATTTCAGCATTTTCCGTTATTTCCTATCTCAAACTCTTCAACAGTCCTTGTGCTCTGCTTTAATAAGTCATTTATCAACATCATAGAAAAAAAAAAAAGCAGGGAATGGAAAAAAAAAAAAAAAAAGCAGGGAATGAGCTCAAAAAAGGTCTTTACTGAGTTGGTTTGCAGAGTTTTGTTTAAATATTTACCAAAGCTTGCATCCAGCTCAGCCTGGAACAAATAAATCAGCCTTATTGGACGTGCACAGCAATGGAGTGTGGCATGAGGGACGGTGGTGATGGTCCCTTGGGCTGGCCATAACAGAGAGGAACAAATTTGTTTCTGTTTCCAAAAGCAATTGAAACAAACAGCATGAAAATGAAGTTCAGACAAGGGCTGAAAACGAGCTGCTGCAGAGCCAAGTGTGCAGTCATCATGGAACCAGAGAACCATGGAATTGCCTGGGTTGGAAAAGACCTTTCAGGTCATCAAACTCAACCAATGGCCCAGCACTGCCAGATCACTGCTAAATAATGTCCCTCAGCATCACATCTACACAGTTTTGAAACCCCTCCTGGGATGGGGACTACACCACTACCATGGACAGCCTGAGCCAGCCTTTGAGAACCCTTTCAGTGAAGAAGTTTCTTCTAATGTCCAACCTAAACCTCCTCTGGTGTCACTTAAGGTTGTTTCCTCTTGTTCTATCACTTGTTCCTTGGGAGAAGAGACCAACCCCCACTTCACTCCAACCTCCTTCCAGGGAATTGAAGAGAGCAATGAAGTCTCCCCTCAGATTGCTCTCATCCAGGCTGATCAACCCCAGTTCCCTCATCTGCTCCTCATCAGACCTGCTTCCAGACCCTTCAGCAGATCCATTGCCCTTCTCTGGACCTGCTCCCACACCTCAATATCCTTGGAGTTAAGGATCCAGAACTGAACCCAGGATCTGAGGTGCAGCCTCACCAGTGCTGAGCACAGGGTGATCACAATCCCTGTCCTGGTTTTAGTGGTCACACTGTTGCTTCACCAGAAGGATCTGTAGATGGTCACACTGCCCAGTTCTGGGAGCCCCTGTTCAAGAGAGACAGAGATCTACCGGAAAGACTCTGGTGGAGGCTCCAAAGATGCTGAGGGGCCTGGAGCATCTCTGTGAGGAGGAAAGGCTGAGAGACTTGGGGCTGGTGAGCCTGCAGAAGAGCAGCCCCAGAGGGGATCTGAGCAATGCTCAGCAAGAGCTGAAGGACCTGTGGAAAGCAAGAGCTAAAGGACCTGTGGAAATCAAGAGGATGGGGCCAGACTCTTCTCAGTGGTGCCCAGACTGGGCACAAACTGGAACCCAGGAGGTTATGCCTGAACAGGAGGAGAAAATTCTTTGTTGTGAGGGTGCTGGAGCCCTGTAGCAGGCTGCCCAGAGAGGTTGTGGAGTCTCCTTCCCTGCAGAGCATCCAAACCCTTCTGGCCATTGTGATCCAGGTCAAGCTGCTGTGGCTGGCCCTGCTGTCACAGAGGGGTTGGACTGGATGATCTCTAGAGGTCCCTTCTGACTCCTACAATCTGTGAGCTTGTGAGTCTGTGTGATTTCATCAGGGGGTTGCCCTCAGCTCTATGTCTGAACCCAAAAAGGCTGGAATGGCAAGGGGAGAGACCTTCATATCCTTAGTTATCTGCTGTGGATATGCCCAAAATCCAGGTGGAACATTGATTCCTCTCTGCAGACAGAGTCACCTCTTGCTTTCCTTTCCTAATATGCAGATTGCTTTCATTAGCTTGCAGAATATCTAGAAATCACTAACATGACATAAGAAATAGATTCTTGCTCCTCTATTTTATGGCTTGGACATAATAATTAGTTTTTATGACAAATACAGAGAATAATTAAAATGTGCTCATGAGGGTGATTACAGCCAGTGAGGAACTCCATTCCCCACTAATTGAGAAGCTGTATGACTTCTCACTTGGCAATCATCATCTCTTCCAGCATCTGGAAAATCTTCCATGTGACAAATGGCTCTGTTCTCCAAGAGTTTTACTCCAAGAGTAAAATGTCTTTCTCCAAGAGACGTTTTAGCATGTGTCATTCCATGAAGATTTCTTGGCAGAAGCTCCTATTTTTACATAATCCCAGAATCCCAGCGTGGTGGGATTGGAAGGGACATCTGGAGATCATCCAGTCCAACCCCCTGCTAAAGCATGGGTCACCCACAGCAGCTTGCCCAGGATCACAATATGCAGAAGGGTTTGGGATCTCAGCAAAGGAAACTCCACAACCTCTCTGGGCAGCCTGCTCCAGACCTCCAGCACCCTCACAACAAATAAGTTTCTCCTCCTGTTCAAATGGAACCTCCTGGGTTCCAGTTTGTGCCCACTGTCCCTTGTCCTGTCCCTGGGCACCACTGAGAAGAGTCTGGTCTCATCCTCTTGCTCCCCACAGGTCCTTCAGCTCTTGCTGAGCATTGCTCAGCTCCCCTCTGGGGCTGCTCTTCTCCAGGCTCACCAGCCCCAGGGCTCTCAGCCTTTCCTCCTCACAGAGATGCTCCAGGCCCCTCAGCATCTTTGCAACCTCCACCAGACTCTCTCCAGCAGATCTCTGTTTCTCTTGAACCAGGGCTCCCAGAAATGGGCAGTGTGACCATCTACAGATCCTTCTAGTGGAACTGATGGACTCTCTCCAGCAGTTCCCTGTCTCAATTAGGAAGCCCAGAACTTGACCCAGGACTTCAGATGATGGCCCAGCTAGGGCAGATAGGGGGAGAGGAGAACCTCCCTTGACCCCTTGGGCATACTGTTCTTTATGAACCCAGGAGACCATTTGCCTTCTCAGCCATGAGGGCACATTCTTGGCTCATAGTGAACTTCTCCACCAGTACCCCCAGGTCCTTTTCTGTGGAGCTGCTTTGCACCATGTCACCCCCTCTCTTGTACTGCTGCAGGGTGGTGTTCCTCCCCAGGTGAAGAACCTTTGACTTGCCCTGGTTGAAATTCATGAGGATCCTTTCCAGCCTGGCCAAGCTCTAGTCCTATTTCCTATTCTTTTTTTCTTTTCCTCTTACCTTTTTATTCAGAAGGAGAAAAAAGATTTTGTAGTAAACAACCACACAGAACCACAGCACTCAACTGTTGTGGGGGAGGAAGGGAAACAAAAGGAAAAAACAAAACAAAACAAAAACAAAAAAGGAAAAAAACCCGAAGTGTTAAAGAAAAGGAAGTTTTAATGAAAAAAAAAACCTTAAATCACCAAATCCCAGGTTGAGATGTGGTTGCTGGGAAGAATAAGACATCAGGGGATTGAGTCCGTCATCAGTAAATTTGTAGATGACACCAAGTTGGGGGCAGCTGTTGGTCTGTTAGAGGGCAGAAGGGCTCTGCAGAGGGACCTTGCCAGGCTGCACAGATGGGCAGAGTCCAACAGGATGGCATTCAACAAGTCCAAGTGCTGGGTGCTGCACTTTGGCCACAACAACCCCATGCAGAGCTACAGGCTGGGGTCAGAGTGGCTGGAGAGCAGCCAGGCAGAGAGGGACCTGGGGGTACTGGTTGACAGCAGCTGAACAGGAGCCAGCAGTGTGCCCAGGTGGCCAAGAGAGCCAATGGCATCCTGGCCTGCATCAGGAATAGTGTGGCCAGCAGGAGCAGGGAGGTCATTGTACCCCTGTACACAGCACTGGTTAGGCCACACCTTGAGTCCTGTGTCCAGTTCTGGGCTTCTCAATTTCAGAAGGACATTGAGAGACTTGAACATGTCCAGAGAAGGGCAACAAGGCTGGGGAGGGGTCTGGAACACAAACCCTGTGAGGAGAGGCTGAGGGAGCTGGGGGTGTTTAGCCTGGAGAAGAGAAGGCTCAGGGGAGACCTCATTGCTGTCTACAACCACCTGAGGGGAGGTTGTAGCCAGGAGGGGGTTGGTCTCTACTCCCAGGCAACCAGCAGCAGAACAAGAGGACACAGTCTCAAGCTGTGCCAGGGGAGGTTTAGGCTGGAGGTGAGGAGAAAGTTCTTCACAGAGAGAGTTGTTAGAGGTTGGAATGTGCTGCCCAGGGAGGTGGTGGAGTCACCATCCCTGGAGATGTTCAAGAGGGGATTGGATGTGGCACTTGGTGCCATGGTTTAGTGATCATGAGGTCTTGGGTGACAGGTTGGACTCGATGATCCTTGAGGTCTCTTCCAACCTTATGGATTCTGTGATTCTGTGATTCTGTCATCTGCCATTGGAATGTGATGCCCAGGGAGGTGGTGGAGTCACTATCCCTGGAGGTGTTCAAACAGGATTGGATGTGGCACTTAAAGCCATGGTTTGGTTAGTCATGAGGTGCTGGGGGATGGGTTGGACTTGATCTGAGGTTTTTTCCAACCTTGTTGATGCTATGACTCTATGATTTGAACCTTCTGTGAGTGAGAAGAGGGGACTGCCTTAGCAGCTAGCAGGGTCCTCAGTGGGCCAGCCCACCATCTGTAGAACCCATCAATAACCACCAGCAAGCACGGAGGAAGTCACAACACTGCCAACTGCAAAGCGCTGCGGCGGCTGCGAGGTGCATTAATTAGCAGAAACAGATGTAATTTATTTCCAGGAGATTACACTGGCTGAGGTCCCACCCAGCAGCCAACCCTGCTAATCCAGCACCCCTGGCTAATTAGCCAACAAGTTATCTGCATGTGCTGGAGAAGTTTCATCCCTTCCTCCTGGCCCAGCTCTAAGCCATCCTGTTTAAAGCCACCAGTAGGATATCGAGCCATAGATTGGTAGGGACCCCTGAAGGTCATCCACTCCCACCCCACTGCCAAAGCAGGATCATAGAACCATAGATTCATAGAATCAATCAGGTTGGAAGAGACCTCAGAGATCACCCAGTCCAATCTATCACCCAGCCCTAAGCAATCAACCAGACCCTGGCACCAAGTGCCTCACCCAGGCTTCTCTTGAACATCTCCAGGGATGGTGACTCCACCACCTCCCTGGGCAGCACATTCCAATGGGCAATCTCTCTCTCTGTGAAGAACTTCCTCCTAACATCCAGCCTGGACCTCCCCTGGCACAGCTTGAGACTGTGTCCTCTTGTTCTGCTGCTGGTTGCCTGGGAGCAGAGACCAGCCCCCTCCTGGCTCCAACCTCCCCTCAGGTAGTTGTAGACAGCAATGAGGTCTCTCCTCAGCCTCCTCTTCTCCAGGCTAAACACCCCCAGCTCCCTCAGCCTCTCCTCACAGGGTTTGTGTTCCAGACCCCTCCCCAGCTTCCTTGCCCTTCTCTGGACACCTTCCAGTCCCTCAACATCTCTCTTGAATTGAGGAGCCCAGAACTGGACACAGCACTCAAGGTGTGTCCTGAGCAGTGCTGAGCACAGGGCAGAATAACCTCCCTTGTCCTGCTGGCCACACTATTGCTGATCCAGGCCAGGATGCCATTGGCTCTCCTGGCCCCCTGGGCACACTGCTGGCTCCTGTTCAGCTCCTATCACCCAGCACCCTCAGGTCCCTCTCTGCCTGGCTGCTCTCCAGCCACTCTGTCCCCAGCCTGAAGGTCATCCACTCCACCCCCACTTCCAAAGCAGGGTCACCTAGGGAAGGTCATACAGGAACACATCCTGACAGCTCTTGAAAGTCTTCAGAGAAGAAGACTCTCCAGCACCCTCACACCCAACGAGTTTCTCCTGTTCCAATCAAACCTCCTGGGTTCCAGTTTGTGCCCTTTGCCCCTTGTCCTGTCCCTGGGCACCACTGAGAGGAGTCTAGGCTCATCCTCTTGCCCCCCACAGGTCCTTCAGCTCTTGCTGAGCATTGAGCAGATCCCCTCTGGGGCTGCTCTTCTCCAGGCTCAACCACCCCAGCTCCCTCAACCTCTCCCCATAGGGCTTGTGCTCCAGACCTCTCAGGCTTTCCTCCTCACAGAGATGCTCTTGCCATAAATCAAACACTTCATATGCTCCAAGAACCAAAAAAAAATCTTTTTCACTGTTTCAAAACAGCCTTCCTTTTACCAAATCGTTCAATTATTTATAACCATATAGATCCCTCTCCATCCTCAGGGCTGTGAACAATTTTGATCCCCTAAACATAAATTCAGGATGTGGTTTAGTAGCCATGGTGGTGTTAGGTTGATGATTGGACTTGATGGTCTTAGAGGTCTTTTTCCAACCCAAACAATTCTATAATTCTATGAATTACTGCTTTTTAAGCAGCTTCGTTTAAAGTTAAACCAGCTGTAAACATCATAAACTGTGGGGTTTTTTTTCTCCTACAATATAATTTTATAGCCCACATAGGATCTAGCAGAAAAAATTGTGGATTTAGAGTTGTATAATCATTTGTCAACTCTGAGCAAGCCTTCCTTGCTCCACTTTTCTATACTTTTTTTTCCCCTTTTTTTTCCCCCCAAACTGCCTTAGTTGTCACACAAGACATTTTATGCTGCCAAATCTAGAGTTCTGGCATCAGGGTTGGGTCCTCCCAGGAAAGAGAAGGATGGAGAGATTGGAGCAAGTCCAAAATGAGAGGAAACATTCTCAGCTTGTATCAGGGGAGGTTGAGGTTGGGCATGAGGAACAATTTCTTCCCCTTTAGGGTTGTCAAGGCCTGGTCCAGGCTGCCCAGGACAGTGGTGGAGGACCCATCCCTGGATAAATTTCAAAGCCACATAGATGTGGTGCTGAGGGACATGGCTCAGTGGTGACCTGGCAGTGCTGGGCTAAGGGTTGGACTCAGTGATCTTAAAGGTCTCTTCCAACCAAAATGGTTCTGTGATTCTGTGAAGGACACATCCCAGGCAAGAGCAGCCACTGCTTGGTAAGATTGCTGTGGGAATCCTGCAAGGTCCAGCTGAATATCTTGTCAAGCAGGAGATGAGCAAGAGTAAACCAACAGCAGAGAATTACATTTGTATGCAGTCTGCTGAATTTGAAATGAGTTTCAAATTGCTGCTTTTTCCAGGGTCTCAGGTTTCAGAGAGGAAACCCTTCATGGATGAAGGCCCATCCCAAATTCCCACTTTGAGGCAAGGGTGAATAAGGTTTCTCTTTGGGAAGGAAATCCTAGAAAGCCAGGACAAGCTACAGAAAACTTGGAAGTAACAGAAAAAAAATTCCAGTTGAGAATTTTTGAAGCCATGTTCCTTTGCAGAACCTGTTCCTTGTCCATGTGCCCAGCAGCATTCATTGTATGTCTCCTAAACCCCAACCTGTATGGATTGTAACACCAATGCCAGTCCTGACCCTTCAAATCTCCATCTCCTTAGGGGTGCTGGTAGGAGTCAGTGGAAGGAAGAGAATGAGTCTGCATGTTCTGGAGCATGTCAGACATGCATTGGCAGCTCATGGATTACTAACCTTGATGAAGAAGGACATGGACCTGGTGGAGAGGGTCCCAGAAAGAGGACCACAAAAGGGCTGGAGCATTTCTGCTGTGAGGTCAGGCTGAGAGTGTTGGGGTTGTTCAGCCTGGAGAGGAGAAAGCTCCAGGAGACCTTCTTGTGGCCTTTCAGCATTTGAAGGGGGCCTACAAGAAATCCAGGGAAGGACTTTTTACAGGGCCTTGGAGCACTAGGACAAGAGGCAATGATTTGAAACTGGAGCAGAAGAATTTTAAGTTGGACATTAAGAAGAAGGTCTTCAATATTTAGGGTGGTGGAACATGGGAACAGGTTGCCAAGGGAGTTGGTGGTGGCCCCATCCCTGATGACAGTCAAGAAGACACTTGATGGGACTTGGTGGGGCTCTGGTGATGTACCTGGGGATGTCCCTGTTTACTGAAAGGGGGTTGAACAAGCTGACCTCTAGAGGACCCCTTCCAAGCAGTGCATTCTATGATCCTGTGATTGTGTGGGTCTATGATTCTGTGGAATATATGACCTGACATCATGAGGTGGCCCCATGGCATGAAAGAACATCAGAAGTCCAAGCTCTTCCACCCTACCTCTACCTACCATGACTAATGCAAGCATTTATGATGAAAATTGAGGGCAACCATGTGGATGACTTTCCATGCAGCACCATTTTATGTCCAGCAGGTGCTCCCCTGGTGTAATAATATCATAGAATCTAAGAACTGGGTATCCTGGGCTGGATCAGGAAAGCTGTGTCCAGCAGGGCTAGGGAAGTTCTTCTCCCTCTCTACTCTGCCCTGCTGAGACCACCCCTGCAATCCTGTGTCCAGTTTGGGGCTCCCCAGTTCCAGAGAGACAGAGACCTGCTGGAGAGAATCCAGGGGAGAGCCAGGAGGATGCTTAGGGGACTTGAGCATCTCCCCTGGGAAGAGAGCCTGAGAGCCCTGGGGCTGTTTAGTGTGGAGAAGAGAAGGCTGAGAGGGGATCTGATCAATGTCTCTCAATGTGTGAGGAGTGGGTGTCAAGGGGAGGGGGCCAGGCTCTTTTGGGTGGGTCACAGGGGGAGGACAAGGAACAATGGGTTCAAAGTTGAACAGAGAAGATTTCAGCTCAGCTGAACCTGAGGAGAAACTTCTTTGCAGTGAGGGTGCCAGAGCCCTGGAGCAGGCTGCCCAGGGGGGTTGTGGAGTCTCCTTCTCTGGAGCCTTTCCAACCCCCCCTGGCTGCATTCCTGTGCAGACTACCCTAAGTGCTGCTGCTCTGGCAGGGGGGTTGGACCTGATGACCTCTGGAGGTCCCTTCCAACCTCTGTGATACTGTGAGACTGTGAACTGCTTCAGTTGGAAGAGACCTCCAAGATCATGTAGTCAAACCATCAACCCAACATCAGTGCCATGTCCACACATTTCTTGAACACCTCCGGGATGGTGACTCCACCACCTCCCTTGGCAACCTATTCCAATGCCTGAGCAGTCTCATGAGAGTCACCATGAGAGTGGTGAGAGCCTGGAATGGGTTGTGCAGGGAGGTGGTTGAGGCCCCATCCCTGGAGGTGTTTGCAGCCAGGCTGGATGAGGCTCTGGCCAGCCTGCTGTAGTGTGAGGTGTCCCTGCCCATGGCAGGGGGGTTGGAACTGGATGATCCTTGTGGTCCCTTCCAACCCTGACTGATTCTAGGATTCTATGAAACAGAAATTGTCCAACCTAGACCTTCCCTAGGACACCTTGAGGCCAATTCCTCTTGTTCCTTGTGGGAAGAGATCAACTCCCACCTCACTCCAACCTCCTTTCAGGGAGTTGTAGATTGCCAGAAGGTGTCCCCACAGCCTTCTTTTTCCCAGACTAAACAACCCCAGTTCCCTGCTTTTCACCAGACCTATTCTCCAGACCCTTCACCAGCTTTGTTGCTCTTCTCTGGCCCTCTTCCAGAGAAGCAAAATATATGTGAAAAGTTACATCCAGGTTTTGGGGTTTTTGTGTTATTTTTTTCCATGTTGGATAAAGTAAAATAATCAGATGAGTCCAATCTTGAGTGAGTTGTAAAATATCCCCCAAACAGATACGATTCTTAGGGTGCAGTTAATGCAGTTTTCAGATCAGCAAATAATCTAAAGAAGGAGAGGAGGACCTGTGCTGGTGTGGCCCAAATCCTCATTCAGGTGGCAATCAGTCCCCAGCTGTGAAATGTAAGAATAGTTTCTTTCTTTTTTTTTTTTTTTTTTTTTTTTTTTTTTTTCTGCTTGCATTTACATGATTAGTTGCTTCACAGAGCTTTGATTGAAGAGTGTTGCCTGAAGGTCCCCCACCTCCTATTAAACACACTTTGTCTTCTACTCAGGAGAAGCCTTGGTGTGCTGCTGCTGGGATGATAAATGATGGCCAGGGGAGGAAAAATGGCTCCACCTTGGTGTGTCATTTATTCCCAATTCATGTCAACAACATCAGGAAGGAAGCATCAGAAGCACAGAACTTTTGGAAGTGGTTGATTAATCTCCTACCTCTTGTGTAGCACAGAATCAAAGATTTGTTTGGGTTGGAGAATAGCTCTAAGTTCATCCAGTCCAACCATCAACCCAACACCACCATGGCCACTAAACCATGTCCCAAAGTGCCATGGCCACAGGTTTCTTGGACACCTCCAGGGATGGGGACTCCACCACCTCCCTGGGCAGCCTGTTCCAGTGCCTGAGCACTCTTGCAGGAAAGAAATTGTACCAAATCTCCAACCTAACCCTCCCCTGGCACAATTTCAGGCCATTTCCTCTCTTCCTATCACCTACCATTGACAGCATAACTGTAATTTCTATAATCTACTTCACTATCTTTGGTGTTTCAATCAGAAATTTATTAGCATGTGTTATCTGTTCTCAGTGATTTAACCAAGAATGCATTTCCATAAACATTTGACTAAAATCCAGGTAGTTTATCCAAAAAATAATCTAGAATAGAAGGGGTTTGTTATTAACAGTGATGTTCAGGGACAGTTTTGTACTTTCATGCCAACACCTCTGATGCTCATGGTCTAAGCATCTTCTTCAGAGACTGGAAGTAAAGAACTCACCAAAATAACAAATATATAGAATCACAGAATCCTAGAATCCTAGAATCAGTCAGGGTTGGAAGGGAGCACAAGGCTCATCCAGTTCCAACCCCCCTGCCATGCCCAGGGACACCTCACACTACAGCAGGCTGGCCAGAGCCTCATCCAGCCTGGCCTTAAACACCTCCAGGGATGGGGCCTCAACCACCTCCCTGCACAACCCATTCCAGGCTCTCACCACTCTCCTGGGGAAGAACTTCTTCCTCACCTCCAGCCTGAATCTCCCCACTTCCAGCTTGATTCCATTCCCCCCAGTCCTGTCACTCCCTGAGAGCCTAAAAAGTCCCTCCCCAATATCAGCATGGTCCTGGCTCTCCCTTGGCTTCTCTCCAGCAGGTCTCTGTCTCTCTGGAACTGGGGAGCCCCAAACTGGACACAGGATTGCAGGGGTGGTCTCAGCAGGGCAGAGTAGAGAGGGAGAAGAACTTCCCTAGCCCTGCTGGACACAGCTTTCCTGATCCAGCCCAGGATCCCATTGCTCTCTTGGCCACCAGAGCACATTGTTGTTCCATGCAGAACTTGCTGCCCACCAGCACTCCAAGGGCTTTCTGTGTGGAGCTGCTCTCCAGCAGGGCAGCCTCTAACCTGTCCTGGTGCTGTTGTTATTTCTCCCCAGCTGCAGGACCCTGCCCTTGTCCTTATTCAACTCCATGAGGATTGCCTGCAGCCAGCTCTCAGCCTGTCCAGGTCAGGTTGGATGCTGCACAGCCTGAGGGGTGTCAGCCACCCCCCCCAGTGTGGGATCATCAGAACTTGCTGAGGGGACTCTCAATGCCCTCAGCCAGGTCCTTGATAAAGATATTGAACACAACTGGACCCAGGACTGATCCCTGGGGGACACCACTGGTCACAGGCCTCCAAGGTGACTCTGTGCCCCTGATGATGACCCTCTGAGCTCTGTTGTGGAGCCAGTTTGCAATCCACCTCCCTGACAGCCATCTGTGCCACATCTCCTGAGGTCATTTTGTCCAAACCCCCTGCAGCAAGCAGGGACACCTCCACCTCCAGCAGGCTGCCCAGGACCACATCAAATTTGACCTTGACTGTCACAACAAGACAGCTTCCTTTTTTTCCTCCCCCCCAAGCAAATCGAAGACTCTTCATCTCTTCCCCACAGCTCTTTTGTCATGCAACCACTGCTCCATCACTGAAGAAGCAAGCTCTCTGCAGAAAATCATTCCTCAATTTCTGATGCCATAGATTTTCCCTGTTTTTCCATGACTCACATTGTTCAGAGAGAAGGGAAAGGCCAAGCGCTTGCTCTTTCTACAGCCCTTTTCATCACTTCTCCTACAGTTTTTTTTCATTACTGTACTCAATTTATCACTGAGAAAACACAGAAATAGCAAAGCTGCATTCTCTGCCTCGAGATGGATTTGTTATCAGCAGCTCAGTGCTTGGGAAAGCAGAAAGAAATGCAGACAAAAAAAAAATTGCCATTTCAGTTAATTGATGTGCAAAACCCTGGGTTTAAATCACAAAAAAATCCAACTTCCTGACCCAAGGATCCAGCAATATCTCTTTTATTTGTTCAAAGCTTTCCATCTTTTTCCCTTCCCAGAAAAGCCATTCCCAGGGCAATGACACCACCATGTTGCTGGCTCCCCAGACAGCCTCTCATTCTCCCTTGGATTGGTATCAAGCAAAGGGAGAAATTAGAATGAGCAACCCCATGCTAATCTTAGGATCATGGAATGGTTTGGATTGGAAAGGACCTCAAAGATCATCTAGTTTCAATGCTGATCTTAGAATCATGGAGTGGTTTGGGTTGGAAAGGATCCCAAAGATCATCTAGTTTCAATGCTAATCTTAGAATCATGGAATGGTTTGGATTGGAAAGGACCTCAAAGATCATCTAGTTTCAATGCTGATCTTAGAATCATGTCATAGTCTAGTTTCAATGCTGATCTTAGAATCATGGAGTGGTTTGGATTGGAAAGAAACTCAAAGATCATCTAGTTTTAACCCCCCTGCCACAGGCAGGGACACCTTCCACTAGATCAGGTGGCTCAAGGCCTCATCCAACCTGGCCTTGAACACCTCCATGGAGGGGACATCCACAACCTCCCTGGGAAACCTGTGCCAGTGTCTCACTGCCCTCACTGGAAAGAATTTCCTACTTGCCTCCAGTCTCATTCTTCTTCCAGCTTGAAGCCATTGCCTCTCATCTTATTACTACAAGCTCTTGTAAAAAGTTCCTCTCCAACTTTCTTGCAGGCTCCATTCAGCAGCTGCTCTCAGGTCTCCCTGGAGCCTTCTTTTCTCCAGTCTTGCTGCCTGACTAAGCACTGACCATCAATCCCAAAGGATAAGCCCTGTTCAGGCTGGGGGAGATGAGCAGAGGTGGTGGGAAGCCAGCTGCAATGACCCAGCTCTAGAAAACCCACTGCTCACTGCCTCACTCAGCCTCTTCCAAGGGCTGAAGGACTTTAAAGACAAGGACATGCTGGAGCAGAGCCAGAGGAGGCCATGGAGATGATGGGAGGGCTGGAAACCCTCTGATGGGAGGCCAGGCTGAGAGAGTTGGGGTTCTTTGTCCTGGAGAAGACTCTAGGGAAGCTTCTGGTGGCCTTTCCGTACTGAAAGAGGCTGATCAGAAAGCTGGGGACAGACTTTTGAGCAGGGCCTGTTGTGACAGGACAAGGGAGGATGGTTTAACTACAGATTCTACAACTACCTGAGGGGAGGTTGTAGCCAGGAGGGGGTTGGTCTCTTCTCCCAGGCAACCAGCACCAGAACAAGAGGACACAGTCTCAAGCTGTGCCGGGGGAGGTTTAGGCTGGAGGTGAGGAGAAAGTTCTTCACAGAGAGAGTTGTTAGAGGTTGGAATGTGCTGCCCAGGGAGGTGGTGGAGTCACCATCCCTGGAGGTGTTCAAGAGGGGATTGGACGTGGCACTTGGTGCCATGGTTTAGATAGGCATGAGGTGTAGGGTGACAGGTTGGACTCGATGATCCTTGAGGTCTCTTCCATCCTTACTGATTCTGTGATTCTGTGATTCAGACTGGAGAGAAGTGAGAATGTTTTGACGCTGAGGGTGATGAGAGCCTGCTGAGGTTGCCCAGAGAGGTGGTGGCTGCCCCATCCCTGGAACCATTGCAGGTCAGGTTGTGTGGGGCTCTTGCCAATCTCCTCTACTTGCAGCTGTCCCTGCTGACTGCAGGGGGGGTGGGACTGGATGACCTTGGCATGTGGCTTCAACCCAAAGCAGGCTGTGCTGCTGATTCCCTTGCTGGTTCAATGGTCACCCAATTGCCCAGCCTGATTTTGGCTGAGTCCATTTTCCAGCACATTTGATTTATTTTTAATTCACAATCTCAGCTGCACCAAGCAAGCCAGGGGTAATTAGGCACTTTTCTGTTGACTGTCTGATGATTCTACTTAACTTTTCTAAGCAGAAGGGAAATTGGTTCAAATGAAAAGCAAATCACTTGATTTACAAAAAAAAAAAAAAAATTAAAAAATAATAATAAAAATAAATCCCTGTGCTGAATCCTGCTGCTCCCAGCACTGTAATGGGATGATGTGGTGTTATGGCTTTCTGGGATGAAAAACTGAAATCAAAGGAAATGAGAAAAAGATGTTGCTGCAAGCCATGAAGAAGCAATCACAACCCATCACCCAGCCTGCACGTGTGCCTGCTGCAGGTGCAGAGGCGATGAGCTCCAACTTGGGAGAGAATCCCTCAGCCAAAATAAGGGTGGAGAGAAAAAGGGTTATCTCATGTGGAAATAATTTTGGCTGCAGAGGGTCCTGCTCTGGAGAGCTTCCAAACCCACCTGGATGTTGTGATCCTGGCCAAGCTGCTGTGGGTGCCCCTGCTTGAGCAGGAAGGTTGGACTGGATCATCTCCAGAGGTCCCTTGTAACCCCCATCATGCTGGGACTCATTCTGTGCAAGTGGGGTGAGATTTGTATCTGTGGGGTGATCACTTTATGGCCTTTTATGACCTTTAAGGTAATAAAAAAAGACCTTTATGACCTTTTCCTCTTAAAGAGAAGGACACAAGAAAGATATGGACCTGCTGAAGAGGATCCAGGCCACAATGATGATCAGAGGACAGGCTGAAAGAGTTGGGGCTGTTCAGCTTGGAGCAAAGGAAGTTCCAGGGAGACCTCAGATCTGCATTTCAATGTCTGAAAGGGATCTGGGGAGGGGCTGTTCAGAAGGGTCTGTGGTGATAGGACAAAGGCCAATGCTTTGAAACTGGAGTGAGGTAGATTTAAGTTGGACATTAGGAGGAAGTTCTTCACAGTGAGGGTGGTGGGACAAAGGAACAAGTTACCCAGGAATGGTGTTGAGGCCCCATCCATGAAGACATTCCAAGGTCAAGTTTGCAGGAACCCTGAAGCAACCTGCTCTAGTTGGAGATGTCTGTGCTGACTGCAGAGGGGTTGAACAAGCTGACCTTTGAGGGTTCTTTCCAACCTGATGCATTCTGTGATTCTGTGACCAGTCCTAGCAAAATGCTCCTTGGACATCCAGACAACGTGGAGCAGGACTCCCACATCCCTGCTTACTGCTGGGTGGGTTGTGCATTAATAGATGAGGGGAGAGCAACTGATGTAATTTACCTGGACCTGAGCAAAGCCTTCCACACTGTCCCACACCACATCCTGGTCTCCAAACTGGTGACACATGGGTTTGATGGGTGGACCACCAGATGCATAAAGAACTGGCTTGATGGCTGCACCCAAAGAGTGGCTGTCAATGGTTCCATGTCCCAGTGGAGGCCAGGGACAAGTGGAGTCCCTCAGGGCTCAGTCCTGGGACCAGGCTTGTTCAACATCTTTGTCAGTGCCATGGACAGAGGCATTGAGTGCACCCTCAGCAAGTTTGCTGATGGCACCAAGCTGTGTGGTGCAGCAGCCAGGCTGGAGGGAAGGGATCCATCCAGAGGGACCTGGACAGGCTGGAGAGCTGGGCACAAGCCAACCTCAGGAGGTTCAACAAGACCAAGGGCAGGGTCCTGCAGCTGGGTGGAGGCAATCCCAAGCAGAAATGCAGGCTGGGCAGGGACTGGCTGGAGAGCAGCCCTGAGGAGAGGGACTTGGGGGTGCTGGGGGCTGAGAAGCTCAGCAGGAGCTGTCAGTGTGCACTTGCAGCCCAGAAAGCCAAGCAGAGCCTGGGCTGCATCAGGAGAAGTGTGGCCAGCAGGGCAAGGGAGGGGATTCTCCCCCTCTGCTCAGCTCTGCTGAGACCCCACCTGGAGTACTGCATCCAGGTCTGGAGCCTCTATTCCAAGAGGGATATGGAGATGCTGGAAGCTCCTCTGCTATGAGGACAGACTGAAAGAGTTGGGGCTGTTCAGTCTGGAGAGGAGAGGGCTCTGAGGTGACCTTCTTGTGGCCTTCCAGGATCTGAAGGGGGCTCCAAGAAAGCTGGGGAGGGACTTTTTAGGCTCTCAGGGAGTGACAGGACTGGGGGGAATGGAATGAAGCTGGAAGTGGGGAGATTGAGAGTGGAGGTGAGGAAGAAGTTCTTCCCCAGGAGAGTGGTGAGAGCCTGGAATGGGTTGTGCAGGGAGGTGGTTGAGGCCCCAGCCCTGGAGGTGTTTGCAGCCAGGCTGGATGAGGCTCTGGCCAGCCTGCTGTAGTGTGAGGTGTCCCTGGGCATGGCAGGGGGGTTGGAACTGGATGAGCCTTGTGGTCCCTTCCAACCCTGACTGATTCTAGGATTCTATCATTCTACTGCATGACCTTTACAGATCTCTTCCAGTACAAACCATTCTATGCTTGTATGATTCCCATCTCTCACACTTTGTTTTCCCCACTGCCTGGAAAAGCTTTCAGACAGATCAGAAGCTCCTTTCTGTAAGCAAAGTTCTTCAATCAAACCACAGCTAAGGATTTAATCATGTAAATGTAAAAAAAAAAGCAAGCAATAACCTACTGACTGCAGCTAAAATCCTCCCAGTTGGTGACTGATTGCTGCCTAAGTAGAAGGTCTGAGCCATGGATGATGTCTTATTTTAGTTGCATTGTTTAGGCTCATTTAGCAGACACTGACATGGAAGTGCTCTAAAAAATCAGGGATTCTTTCAGTCCAGCTCTCAGGCCATTCAGGATGGGATTTCTTTAATTGTTTCCTTGGCAAATGATGGCAAATTTACTTTTCACTGTGATTCTAACAATCATTTGTCTCTGCTGTGGAGAAAGGACCTGGGAGTGCTGGTGGACAACAAGTTCCCCATGAACCAGCAGTGTGTTTTCATGGCCAGGGAGGCCAATGGTGTCCTGGGGTGCATGAAGAAGAGCAGGTCAAGTGAGGTTCTCCTTCCACTTTATGCTGCCCTTGTGGGACCACATCTGGAGTACTGGGTCCAGTTCTGGGCTCCCCAGGTCAAGAGCAACACATAACTCCTGGAGAGAGTCCAGGGGAGGCTCCAAAGATGCTGAGGGGCCTGGAGCATCAATGGATCAACCAGGAAAGGCTGAGAGCCCTGGGGCTGGTGAGCCTGCAGAAGAGCAGCCTGAGAGGGGAGCTGAGCAATGCTCAGCAAGAGCTCAAGGACCTGTGAGGGGCAGGAGGATGGATCAGACTCTTCTCAGTGGTGCCCAGTGACAGGACAAGGAGCAATGGGCACAAACTGGAACCCAGGAGGTTCCATCTGAACAGGAGGAGACGTTTGTTTGTTGTGAGGGTGCTGGAGCCCTGGAGCAGGCTGCCCAGAGAGGTTGTGGAGTCTCCTCTGGAGAGCTTTCAAACCCAGCTGGGCATTGTGACCCAAGGCAGGTGGGTGTGAATGCCCCTGCTTTAGTGGCATAGTCTGACTGGATGATCTCCAGAGGTCCCTTCCAATGCCCACCATGCTGGAGTTCTGTGTTTGGGATACAAATGTATAGAGCAGCTCCAGCAGCCTCTGCCTCTCTGTTTCTCTTAGACTGAACACAGCTGGAATCTCTCTAGCAGTTCCCTGTCTCTCTTGAACTGAGGAGACTAGAACTGGACCCAGGATTCCAGATATGGCCTCACCAAGGCAGAGTAGAGGGGCAGGAGAACCTCCTCTGCCCTGTTGGCCACACTCTTCTTGGTTCACCCCAGAACGCCATTGGCTTCCTTGGCCACAAGGGCACATTGCTGCCTCCTGGTCATTCTGCTGTCCACCAGCACCCTCAGGTCCTTTTCCCAGAACTGCTTCCCAACAGCTCATCCTCCAAGGTCTGCTGATCCATGGGGTTGTTCTTCCCCAGAACTGCTTCCCAACAGCTCATCCTCCAAGGTCTGCTGATCCATGGGGTTGTTCTTCCCCAAACACAGGACCTGACACTTGCACTTGTTGAACTTCATTAGGTTTGGCCCCATCCAGCTCCCCAGCCTTTCCCAACTCCCTATCATTTAAACCCAGAATTGCCTTCCACATGATTAATTCCTCCTCTGGAGGTTCTGGAGAGCTGCCCCATGGCAGGTAGCAGGCAGGATGATTTCATCTTCATGAGGTGCTGATGCCATGAGGAGCATGAGGATTAATGAGGATTAATGAGATTATTAATAGTCACATTTTACAGGCAGTTAACACTGAATGGAAAGCAAACTGCTGCTACCTGCCCAGCAGTTGTGGGATACTCAACCACAGAAAACATCTCTGAACAGCAGTTCAATTTTTAGCTGCTGGGGGAGAAGCTGCGGAGGACTTCCTGCCCAGATGTGTCCTGACCACAGATCCAGATGTTACCCTGGGGTTTGGGACTATTGCAACAATCATATGGAAAACCAAACCAAACCAAGCCAAACCAAACCAAACCAAACCAAACCAAAACAAACCAAACCAAAACAAACCAAAACAAAACAAAACAAAAAACAAACCAACAACAAAAAAACCCAACAAAAACCCATGGAAAAATAGATTAACTCCAGATTCCTAATTTGCAACTTCAAGGTTATTTTGATGTAGCTTTTGAAATGATACCAACAACAATGCTGGATAGGTGATGATTTGTTTCTGAAAGACTTACAGACTCAGAGAATCATGGACTGCTTTGAGTTGGAAGGGACCTTAAAGATCACCTAGTTCCAACTTGCTGCCATGGGCAGGGACACCGTCCGCTAGGTCAGCTTGCTCAGGGCCCCATCCAACCTGGCCTTGAAGACTTGCATGTTTGGAGCTTCCACAGCTTCTCTGGGCAACCTGTTCCAGTGCCTCATCCCCCGCGTGGCAAAGAATTTCTTCCCAATGTGTCACCTAAATCCAGCTTCTTCCAGTCTGAAGCTGTCACTCCATGACTTTCTCAAAAGTGCCCAGCAGGTCCTGGCATGGTGGAGGGGACCTCTGGAGATCATTCAGACCAACCCCACCAGCTAAAGCAGGGTAGCTTGCCCAAAACCACAATGTCCAGGGAGGGTTGGAAGCTCTGCAGGGAAGGAGACTTCACAACTTCTCTGGGCAGCCTGCCCCAGTGCTCCAGCACCCTCACAACTAAGAATTTTCTCTTCCAGTGGAACCTCCTGGGCTCCAGTTTGTGCCCATTGTCCCTTGTCCTGTCAGTGGGCAGCACTGAGAAGAGTCTGGCCTCATCCTCTTGCCCCCATCCTCTTGCCCCCCACAGGTCCTTTACCTATTGATCAGCACTGAGAAGATGCTCAGAACTGCTCTACAGAACATTGGCAGGTCTCAAGCACTCATGTCCTGGCCTCACCCCCTGTAGTCTGGATGATTTCTTCTGAGACAAAAAGACCATGAGTGAAAAGTCTCCTTTATGGCCATTCTCAGCCCAGAGTAACCTTGAGGTCTTGACAGGATCACCCTGTGCCTTCTCAGGAACAGAAGCAGCACTTCCAAAGGAACTTTGTCATAATAGCTCAGCTTCTGATGTTTTAAAGCTAAATCCTAGAGCTCAGTCTCTGGGCCAGCACATGTTTGAGTGCCAAGTGAATGCCAGCTCCCTCCTGGGGTGTTTCATTGGAGTAAGAAAGGTCCAAGGGGAAATGTTACCATCATTTCAGCTGTGGGAGCACAGCAAGAGATTCAGTTTCTGGGTTCACTGTTAGGGTGATACATGGACACCACATCCCAAAAGACAATCACCATCCTGAATGACAGAAACCCATAAAAATGAGGCATGGGGAAGAACTCTGTGCACTTGTCCCTATAAATTACACTGATTATTTATTAAAGGCTCCAAGAACAATGAATAAATCCACTCAAGCCCTACCATGCAAAGGTATCACCAAGATCATAACCATTCCAAGGAGTCCCCTTCATCAGGGGCCTGGAGCATCTCTGGGAGGAGGAAAGGCTGAGAGCCCTGGGGCTGGTGAGCCTGCAGAAGAGCAGCCCCAGAGGGGAGCTGAGCAATGCTCAGCAAGAGCTGAAGGACCTGAGGATAGGGCTAGCCTCTTGTCATTGGTGCCCAGGGACAGGAAAGGGGGCAATGGGCACAAAGTGCACTCCTGCTGGCAGGAGTCAGTGAAGTGCCTATAGGGGAGAAGGAGGAAAAGGACAGCCTGAGAGAAGAGCAGACATATTATGGGATAGCAAAACTTAGAGTGTGTGATCTGGCAGGGACCACTGGAGATGGTTTACTCACAGCAGGATCACCCGTGGCAGATGGCACAGGGAAGAAAGAGATTGCTGGGAACAAGAACACAGCAGTTGGAGGAACTGTTGTGGGGACACAGGTGAAGCCAGGAGAGGGCTGCTGATGTTCTACAGCCTCCGTGGAATTTTCAAGGGAAATCACCAACATGTAGGAAGTGAAATCCTGGTGGCCTTTCATGTTATTCCCATGCCTCTGCCATTCATCTTACCCCAGGAGAAAGACAATATGGAGTGGGCAAACCTCTCGTTTCTCCTACACATCAACACGCCTGGAACAGGTTGCCCAGGGAGGTAGTAGAGGCCCCATCCCTGGAGATATTCAAGGTGAGGCTCAACAGGGCTCTGGGCAACCTGATCTAGTTGAGGATGCTCCTGCTGACTGCAGAGGGGGAAGGACTGGATGATCTTTGGAGGTCCCTTCCAACCCAGACCATGACTCTATGATTCCTAGGCAAATAAACATGAGCAGTGGAGACGCTGATGCCTGAGGAGGATCTGCACAGTTAGGACATTTCAGGGCTGGGAGGTTGCTATGGAAATTTTCAGTTTTAATCAAGGCTGAGCCATGGCAGAACTTCTCCAGCTGCTAAAAGGTTCCTTGGCAGTGTGAAAGCCTCCTGACAAAACATCCTCATCCACGGATGCTTCCGTCAGGATGAAAGAGATCTTCGCGATGTAGGGGTTGAGGATTTACTCCGTGTTGGGTTTAATTCTTTCCACTGCACAGCAATAGAGGTTATTGAAGAGCATCCTGTGAAATATCAGTGCTGGGATTTCTCCATGTTAATGAATTTCTCCATATTAATGAATTTCTCCATGCTGGAAGGCCCTAGCTGACAGAGTTAAAAGCATTTCCACCAGCTGAGGTTTTCTCTTCTGTACAACAGCAGAGAGGATTCTAATGTCAGCTTGAGAATTAGTCAGGGAACTTTTTATTTGTGACCAAATTAATGTTTAAAACTCATTTAGGAGAGAGTATGAGATCATGGCTGAAGGAAAAGATAATGTGCCAACCGTGGTGTGGAGCTCCTTGGCTCCTTGCCCTGGCACAAAGGGGCTGTGCTAGATGAAGAGCATCAGGAAATCAGTCGACCTCAGTACGACCTGAACAGCTCCATGTGAGGAAGCTGGGAATGAATCAATACTCTGAGGTCACAGCTGGAGGACTGGGTCCCATTCTGGGCTTCCCAGTTCAAGAGAGAAAGGGGACTGCTGGAGAGAGTCCAGCAGAAGCTACGAAGATGCTGATGGGCCTGGAGCATCTCTGTGAGGAGGAAAGGCTGAGAGCCCTGGGGCTGGTGAGCCTGCAGAAGAGCAGCCCCAGAGGGGATCTGCTCAGTGCTCAGCAAGAGCTAAAGGGTAGGGGTCAAGAGGATGGGAACACACTCTCCTGAGTGGTGCCTAGACTGGAAACAAACTGGAAGCCAGCAGGTTCCATTTGAACAGGAGGAGAAATTTCTTTGTTGTGAGGGTGCTGGAGCCCTGAAGCAGGCTGCCCAGAGAGGTTGTGGAGTTTCCATCTCTGGAGAGCTTCCAGACCCAGCTGGGCATTGTGATCCTGGGCAAGCTGCTGTGGGTGTCCCTGCTTTAGCAGGGAAGTTGGACTGGATGATCTCCAGAGGTCCCTTCCAACTTGTACTGTGCTGAAATTCTGGGATACATGGTACTGCAAGATACTGATTCAGTAGGACACTTTCTGATTGCATTCTGAAAGTCAGCAGAGAAGTCTGAAATGCATAATTAGTTAGAGCCATATCACTAAGTAGATGTTTCCCTTTTTGATGTTTTGATGTTTCAATTTGATGTTTCTGTACAGGATTGTCTCTGTAGAAATTGGATGAACTTAGAGTTTTTCACCTGCAAAGAGACTTCTAGCCAACCCTTTTAACTGCAGACCTGGGGCATTACCTGCAGGCAGGCAGACAGATGCTGCACCTCAAGGTAGCTGGTGGTATGTAAAGAGATTGGAAATGAGGTAGTGGAGTGGGTCCAGAGAAGGGAAATGAAACTGTGAAAGGCTTGAAGAAGAGGGCTGGGGAGGAGCAGCTGAGGGAACTGGGGTGGTTTAGTCTGGAGAAAAGGAGGCTGGGGGGAGACCTTCTGGCTCTTTACAACTCCCTGAAAGGAGGATGAAGTTAGGTGGGGGTTGATTTTTTTCTCCCTAGTACCAATCCCAGGCAACCAGCAGCAGAACAAGAGGACACAGTCTCAAACTGTGCCAGGGGAGGTCCAGGCTGGATGTTAGGAGGAAGTTCTTCACAGAGAGAGAGATTGCCCATTGGAATGTGCTGCCCAGGGAGGTGGTGGAGTCACCATCCCTGGAGATGTTCAAGAGAAGCCTGGGTGAGGCACTTGGTGCCAGGGTCTGGTTGATTGGATAGGGCTGGGTGCTAGCTTGGACTGGGTGATCTTGGAGGTCTCTTCCAACCTGGTTGATTCTATGATTCTATGATTCTCAGGCATTGGAACAGGCTGCCCAGGGAGGTGGTGGAGTCCCCATCCCTGGAGCTGTTGAAGCAACATCTGGACATGGCACACTGGCACACAGTTTGATGCCATAGGCTGGTGCTGTGCTGATGGTTGGACTTGGATGGTCTTGGAGCTCTTTTCCAACCCATACGTTTCCATGGTTCTCTGGCTCAATGAACATTGATAGGCAAAATATTTTTGAGTGCTAAGGATGCTCAATTCACTAGGAAAAGCAAACAAAGTCTTAACAATGTCTTCCCTTTGAAGTGTTTCAAACAGAGAGGCTTTTTTTCCCCCTTTTTTTTCTTTCTTTTTTTCCCCTTCTTTTTTTTCCTTTCTTTTTTTTTTTTCTCCTTCTTTTTTTTTCCTTTCTTTCTTTTCCCTTCTTTTTTTTTTTTTTCCCCCCCTTTAAATAACCCTTTTTGTATAATGGAACTGTTGTGTTAATTATCTTTTGGGGGCGGGGTTCTTTTCGGTTTTTTTTTCTTGTTTTTTCTTGTTTTTTTTTGTCCAAGGATCTGTTTTCCATAACAAAGCAAATCTGTCAACTCTTAAGGCAATTTTCCAGTTTTCTCTTAGAGATGATAGGAAGGGAAATAAGATCATGTTTTAAATGCAAAGTGGGGGTGATTAGCATCTCAGTCTAAAGAAAATAAGAACATTGCTGAATCCTAAGGACAACAAAAGGACTAATCTGCTGGGGACAACATAATGACTCTCTCAAAATCCCCTCTTTTAGCCCTTAGGAAGCCTTAGAAGTAAGGAAAAATATTAACTATTTGTTTTTCTCTCCTAATGCCTTCACAACTCTTGGCCCTGAGGTAAGTTTGAAAGACACAGGCTCAGGATTGTTCTTATTTTTAACCAGCTACCCAGGAGCCTTTTTATCCACTCAAATCTGAGCACTCCCAGTCGAGTTCACAACTCTCTTGTGAGGTTTTTGTTTAATTAAATATTGTTTCTCTTTTCTTTTTTAAAAAAAGAAACATTGACCCAAAGGATTAAATCTTCAAATAGAAAAATAAAAATATTTCCATGTTTTCACATAGGAAAACAAAATAGAAAATAATCCTAGAATCAGTCAGGGTTGGAAGGGACCACAAGGATCATCCAGTCCCAACCCCCCTGCCATGGGCAGGGACACCTCACACTACAGCAGGCTGGCCAGAGCCTCATCCAGCCTGGCTGCAAACACCTCCAGGGAATGGGCTGCAAGTGCACACTGACAGCTCATGTTGAGCTTCTGGTCCACCAGCACCCCCAAGTCCCTCTCCTCAGGGCTGCAAACAATGCAGCAAATGAATAGATTTAGCATCTCCTTGAGCACCACGTTCCCAATTTGCCCATGGGACCAGGCTCTTCTGTTTCCAAAAACTACCTAAGCTTGTACTAAACTGTGTCCCAAAGTGCCATATCCACACGTTTCTTGAATTGGTCCAGGGATGGGGACTCCACCACCTCCCTGGGCAGCCTGTTTCAATGCCTGACCACTCTTGCAGGAAAGAAATTATTCCTCATGTCCAACCTGAACCTACCCTGGCACTATCACAGGTAACTTCTTCTTGTTCCATCTTCTCCATCACTAGGGAGAAAAAAATCAATCCTTACCTCACTCCAGCCTCCTTTCAGGGAGTTGTAGAGAGCAAGGAGGTCTCCCCTCAGCCTCCTCTTCTTCAGATCAAATGTCAGTTCCCACAGTTGGTCCTCACCAGACCTGTTCTCCAGATCCTTTGCCAGCTTTGTTGCCTTTCTCCAGACCTGCTCCCACACCTCAATGCCCTTCTTGGCGTGAGGGGCCCAAGTGCACTGAACCCAGTGCTCAAGGTGTGGCCTCACCAGTGCCTAGCACAAGAGGGCAATCCCTGCCTTATCCCTGTTGGTCACACTATTATTGATCCAGGCCAGGATGCTGGTGGCCTTCTTGGCCACCTGGGCACACCCTGGTTCACCTCCAGCCACTGCCAACCAGCACCCCCAGCTCCTCTTCCATTAGGCAGTCCTCTGGACATTCTGCCCCAAGCCTGGAGGCTTCACGGGGTTGTTGTGACCCAAGTGCAGGACCCAGCACTTGGCTTTGTTGAATCTCATCCCATTGACCTCAGCCCATGGATCCAGCCTGGCCAGATCTCTTTGCAGAGCCGTCCTGTCCTCCAGCAGCTCAACAATCCCCCCCAATTTCAAAGTAGGTATGAAAGAAGTCAGAGCCACATTCTAGGGCTGTGTTAAGAATCAATGCCTTATGGATTTCATTTTGTTGGAGAGTTTTCTCCTCTGGAGCAAAAGATCTTGTACACTTTATTATCCTCATTACTGCTTCAGCAATTATAATCTCCAGGAAACACAGACCCAGTGATTTCAGTCACATGGTTTCCATTGTGGAGTGCCTCTAAGGAAGCTCTTTGCAAAGGTTCTGGGGAGGGTTTGTTCCTGTAAATGAGCAGTTAGTGTTCCAGGGCTGGTTCTTTAAAGGAAACAGAAGCTCTCTTAGCAGGATAAAAGGGGACAAAAACACAGGCATGGAACCCTTCTGGTTGGAAAGACCTTGAAGATTATCAAGTCCAACCCAGCACTGCCAGGTCACCACAAAACCATGTCCCTCAGCACCACACCTGCATGGCTTTGGAAGCCCTCCATGGATGGGGACTTCATCCCTGACAACCCTTTTCGGGGAAGGAATTGTTTCTCATGTCCAACCTAGACATCCCCTGGGACAACTTAAGGCCATTTGCTCTTGTCCTGTCACTTCTTCCTTGGGAGAAGAGACCAATCCCCACCTTATTCCAAACTCCTTTCAGGGAGTTGTAGAGAGCCAGAAGGTCTCCCCTCAGCCTCCCCACTTCCCTCATAAGACTTGTTCTCCAGCCCCTTCCTTTGAGCAAACTGGAAGACACTCAAGAAAGCAGGAAAAGGAAGGATTCCACTGATCAGAGCAAGAGCAGCATTTCCCCAGCTCTTTGCCTCAAAGGATGCTCTGATTTTGCTAATTGCCTCAAAGAGGGCTTCGATTTACTGTTTGCTACAAACATTATTCTAATTTAGTTTCTCCTGTGAGCCTGCAGCTGTGCTGGAGTGTGGAGATGTTTGGGGCTTGTTGAGCTGTTCTCCTGAAACTGATTCCCTCAGCTCCTGCTTGGAGATGGTTTCTGCCTCTGTGGATTGGACTCAATACCTTGCACTAGGAGAAGACTGGAAGAGGAGGCTCCAGGGAGACCTTTAAAGCTGCCTTCCAGTAACTGAGTGGAGCCTACAAGAAAGGAGGGGAGGGACTTTCTGCAAGGGCTTATAGTGACAGGATGAGGAGCAATGGCTTTGAGATAGAGGAAGGAAGATTTAGACTGGCGATTAGGAAGAAATTCTTTCCAGTGAGGCTGGTGAGACACTGGAATGGGTTGGAGGGAGGTTGTGGAGGTTCCCTCCCTGAAGGTGTTCAAGGGGGTTGGACAAGGCCTTCAAGGGCAACTGGAACTAGATGAACTTTAATGTCTCCTCCAACCCAAACCATTCCATGTATATTTGATTCTATCCCTTGGAGACTGCAGCCTTCAACAACCATACCTGTTGGTAGAACACCCCCAAAAATCATTTCTTGGTATCCTGAAAATCTGAATCATTGTAATAAGCAGCTAGAAAAGGGAAGAATGATTTGGATTGCAGCCTACCATAAATGCTGCGTTCCTCTTAGCAGAAGGAAAAGCAGAGTGCTAGGACACCTCCAGGAGTTGCTTCAAGCTGTGCCATCAAAATGAAAACTACACAGCTGATTTATTTTGGTCATTTTCCTTACAAAAGAAGGGCTAATTGGATCTGCTCTACTGGAATTAATAAAGTGCTGATTAATCTGCTTGCTGAAGACCAGTAACTCCTGCCCAACAGAACCCACTGTGTATTGTTTGGTTGTAATGCCTCCTGGTTGCTCATCTCTTCCTCCTCTCCTCTGCCATAATGAGGACACGGTTGGAGGACATCCAGTTCTGGGCTCTCCAGTTCAAGAGAGACAGGGAACTACTGGAGAAAGTCCACTGAATGCTCCAAAGATGCATCCAAAGATCCTCCAAAGATGCATCTTTGGAGCATCCAGTGGACTTTCTCCAGCCTCTCAAGGGCCTGGAGCACCTCTGTGAGGAGGAAAGGCTGAGAGCCCTGGGGCTGGTGAGCCTGCAGAAGAGCAGCCCCAGAGAGGATCTGAGCAATGCTCAGCAAGAGCTGAAGGACCTGTGGGGGGCAAGAGAATGAGGCCAGACTCTTCTCAGTGGTGCCCAGTGACAGGCCAAAGGGCAGTGGGCACAAACTGGAACACATAAGGTTCCACCTGAACAGGAGGAAAAATTTGTTGTGAGGGTGCTGGACCCTGTAGCAGGCTGCCCAGAGAGGTTGTGGAGTCTCCTTGTGTGGAGAGCTCCCAAAGCCAGCTGGGCAGTGTGATGCTGGGCAAGCTGCTGTGGGTGCCCCTGCTGTAGCGGTGGGGTTGGACTGGATGATCTCCAGAGGTCCCTTCCAACCCCACCTTGCTGGGATTCTGGGATTTTGTGGATATCATGAAATCAAAGTGAGACACAGTCATCTAACAAATGGTGTTTTCTTTGTTCTCTCTTTTCAGAGGTTTGAGAGTAAATCACAATTGCAGTCACCACTGAAGTGTTTGTTCCAGCTTGTTAATGACACTGTAATTATTGCTTCATCTATCACATGTGGGCAATTTCCAGCTCAAGGGTACTGCTCTTTGGTTACCCCAGGTCAGCCACCAGGAACAGGATGTTCTGGCCACTTTTGTACATCCAGTAGTTTCTGCATTACCTAAACACTGAGATGTGCCCCAAGGATGAGACATTTCCCTGCAATAATTCACTGTTTGTATATTCAAATAGGTACAGATGAGCCACTAGAGATAAACCCCTGTCCAAGGCCATGAAGATGGCAGAGAATCAGAGAATCACAGAACAGTTTCAGTTGGAAGAGACCTCTAAAATCATGGAGTCCAACCATCAACCCAACACCACCATGGTCATCAAACCATGTCCAAAAGTGCCATGGACACACTTTTCTTCAACACCTCCAGGGATGGTGACTCCACCACCTCCCTGGGCAGCCTGTTCCAGTGCCTGACCACTCTTGCAGCAAACAAATTTTTCCTAATCTTGAGCCTAAACCTCCCTTGGCACAATTTCAGGCCACTTCCTCTCTTCTATCACCTAATACCTGGGAGAAGAGACCAACCCCCTCCTGGCTACAACCTCCCTTCAGGTAGTTGTAGACAGCAATGAGGTCTCTCCTGAGCCTCCTCTTCTCCAGGCTAAACACCCCCAGCTCCCTCAGCCTCTCCTCACAGGGTTTGTGTTCCAGACCCCTCCCCAGCTTCCTTGCCCTTCTCTGGACACCTTCCAGTCCCTCAACATCTCTCTTGAATTGAGGAGCCCAGAACTGGACACAGCACTCAAGGTGTGTCCTGACCAGTGCTGAGCTCAGGGCAGAATAACCTCCCTTGTCCTGCTGGCTACACTATTCCTGATCCAGGCCAGGATGCCATTGGCTCTCCTGGCCACCTGGGCACACTGCTGGCTCATGTTCAGCTCCTATCACCCAGCACCCCCAGGTCCCTCTCTGCCTGGCTGCTCTCCAGCCACTCTGTCACCAGCCTGGGGTTGTTGTGGCCAAAGTGTAGAACCCTGCACTTAGCCTTGTTCAGTCTCCTCCCACTGGCCTCTGCCCACCCATCCAGCCTGTCCAGGTCCCTCTGCAGGGCCCTCCTCCCCTCCAACAGATCAACTGCTCCTAGCTTGGCATCATCTGCAAATCCTCTTCCTACCCGAAGCTGGAGAGGAGTAGAATCTTCCTCTTTAGAAGTCCAGTTTAGAAAACTAAAGCCTCCTAAATTAAACCTCAGTGTGAAGGTGTCTCAGGTGTTAAAATGGGCAAGGGCAGCCTCCTTATTTCCCCTACAGAGAATTCCCCCCTTGGTGACTCGCCAGATGGCTCAGGTTCGGTGACCTCTGCGTTTCCCCTCCCACAATCTTTTAGATGTAGAACAAGTGAAACAATTTTCTTTACATGCTGATGAAAGCTGGACCCTCAAAGGTGGATGTTTTCAAATGGAGATTTTTTTTTCCAGGCAGGAAACATTTAATCCATATCCTTTCAAGCTTGCTTTCAGATTTCTTACAATTCAGTCTTACAGCAGGAATCTGTGACTTCACTTTTCACTTGTTTTCAGCCCCCTTCCAGAAATTGTCCTAAATTAGCACTTTGAGTTCTTTTTTTTTTTTTTAACCCCAAGACAATGCCTTTGATTTAGTTCTTTCCAGCCAGAGGATTTTGCTGCTTGTGAATATCAGCTATTGTCATCATCCCCTCTTAAGCTATAAAATCAAAATTAAGCTGTACAGGGTTCCAGAAAGGAAGGCAGTGTATGAGAAGGAACTGCTTCAATAAATCCATCCCCATGCTTGTTCAATCCTCCTCTAACCACCGACTCAACACAGCTCACAGTACTAAATATTTTCCTTCTGCTCATAAAAACAAGAAAGGGTGGAACCATCTAATAAAACCCAAGAGATGAATCATCAATTCAGGTACTGGAGGTGGGATTTGAAGAGCTTCAGAGAAGAGCTGCCTGAGATGAGATCTTCTCAGTTCTCAGCAAGAGCTGGGTTGGGGGGTCAAGAGCATGGGGCCAGGCTCTTCTCAGTGGTGGCCAGGGATAGGACAAGGGGCAACAGGCACAAACTGGAACCCAGGGAGTTCCACCTAAACATAAGGATGAATGGAGAGAATCCAAAGGAGAGCCAGGAGGATGCTTAGGGAACTTGAGCATCTCCCCTGGGAAGAGAGCCTGAGAGCCCTGGGGCTGTTTAGTGTGGAGAAGAGAAGGCTGAGAGGGGATCTGATCAATGTCTCTCAATGTGTGAGGGGTGGGTGTCAAGGGGAGGGGGCCAGGCTCTTTTGGGTGGGTCACAGGGAGAGGACAAGGAACAATGGGTTCAAAGTTGAACAGAGAAGATTTCAGCTCACCATGAGGAGAAGCTTCTTTGCAGTGAGGGTGCCAGAGCCCTGGAGCAGGCTGCCCAGGGGGGTTGTGGAGTCTCCTTCTCTGGAGCCTTTCCAACCCCCCCTGGCTGCATTCCTGTGCAGACTACCCTAAGTGCTGCTGCTCTGGCAGGGGGTTGGACCTGATGATCTCTTGAGGTCCCTTCCAACCTCTGATACACTGTGTAATTCCTTTTCTGGCTGCCCAGAGAGGCTGTGGAATCTCCTTCCCTGGAGGAGTTCCAAATCCCCCTGGCCATTGTGATCCTGGGCAAGCTGCTGTGGGTGCCCCAGCTTTAGCAGGGGGGTTGGACTGGATGGTCACCAGCTTTGGTGCCCTTCTCTGGACACAGTCCAGCACCTTAATGTCTCTCCCTGCTTCTAACTCCATTTCTTCTTCTGCTTGGCCTAGTTTCACTCCTACAGTTGACACTTCTTCAAAGAAATGAAAAAATAGAGTGTGGAAAGAGCCTGAGAGAGAAAACTGAATAGCAAAGGATTTAAAACCACCCCAAAAAGGGACATGCTCTTCATTAAAGGCATTTGGTATTTCATTAGCACACTTTGCTGTTTCTCACTGGTTCAAAGATGTCTGGAGAAGGTTCTTTATATTTCCTCTTCATTTAACTTTACCTCCTTGGCTTTTGTGGTTAGCTGTTCAATCAGCAGTTCTTTCTGTTTCATCCTGGGACACCTTCAATGACAAAGGTCATATTGTAAATATCAATGCCCCCTTAGATAGTAACAAAGGATATGTCCCTTCCATTGTCCTGCTGCACTTCAAATACTTCTTATTTTCCTTAGGAATGTCCATTAGCTGCCTGCTAAATGTATAAAAATCTTGTGCAGAAGCAAATATTTATCATTAAATTTATCATGATATTTATAATATTTATTTATAATATTTATCATGAAATATTTATCATGAAACTTAAGGTGGGACAGAACTGCTTTGTTTCTGTGTTAGCTCTCAGCTCATGTGAAAGCCATCTTAGAACATCCCAGGGTGGTTGGTTCTCCCCAGGTTGGGTGTCAAGAGCATGGGGACAGATTCTTCTCAGTGGTGTCCAGGGAGAGGACAAGGGGTAATGAACAGAAACTGGCATCCAGGAGGTTGCATCTGAAAAGGAGGAGAAAATTCTCTGGTGTGAGGGTGCTGGAACCCTGCAGCAGGCTGCCCAGAGAGGCTGTGGAGTCTCCTCCTCTGCAGAGCACCCAAAGCCCCCTGGCCATTGTGATGCTGGGCAAGCTGCTGTGGGTGCCCTGCTTTAGCAAGGGGGGGTTGGACTCCGTGATCTCCAGAGATCCTTTCCAATCCCATTGTGCTGTGATTCTGGGATTTATTACTTTAAATGAGTGATTGATTCTAGAAGTAGTAATGGACACAGTTATGATGCCAGATCTTTGGTGGCATTAGCAGGCACTGGATGCTGCAGGGAAAGTTTTGCTCTTTGGGAAGCCTGAAAGCCCAGAGCTGTTCCCATTCCTCTCACTTCTCTGAACATTAAGTGGACTTGACAAAGGGTTTTGATCAGATTATAACATTTCAGCAAGGATATTTAGCATGTCAGATGTTATTAGTTTTAATCAGAGCAAAAGGAAGATGCTGACCATGGTCTGTCAGGCAGAGACCCAGGAGATGTGCTGCCATGGTCACGCGATGAAGGGACAGGGCTGCAGCCCCTGGGGATGTTTGATGTGTCCTTTGGGTTTAGTCATACATTCAGAGAGGGCTAGAATGGGTTAGGCTGAAGGGACCTTGAAGATCATGTGGTTCCAACCCTATGCCACGGGCCGGAACACCTTCACGGTCTCACAGTGTATCAGAGGTTGGAAGGGACCTCCAGAGGTCATCAGGTCCAACCCCCTGCCAGAGCAGCAGCACTTAGGGTAGTCTGCACAGGAATGCAGCCAGGGGGGGTTGGAAAGGCTCCAGAGAAGGAGACTCCACAACCCCCCTGGGCAGCCTGCTCCAGGGCTCTGGCACCCTCACTGCAAAGAAGTTTCTCCTCATGGTGAGCTGAAATCTTCTCTGTTCAACTTTGAACCCATTGTTCCTTGTCCTATCCCTGTGACCCACCCAAAAGAGCCTGGCCCCCTCCCCTTGACACCCACCCCTCACACATTGAGAGACATTGATCAGATCCCCTCTCAGCCTTCTCTTCTCCACACTAAACAGCCCCAGGGCTCTCAGGCTCTCTTCCCAGGGGAGATGCTCAAGTCCCCTAAGCATCCTCCTGGCTCTCCCTTGGCTTCTCTCCAGCAGGTCTCTGTCTCTCTTGAACTGGGGAGCCCCAAACTGGACACAGGATTGCAGGGGTGGTCTCAGCAGGGCAGAGTAGACAGGGAGAAGAACTTCCCTAGCCCTGCTGGACACAGCTTTCCTGATCCAGCCCAGGATCCCATTGGCTCTCTTGGCCACCAGAGCACATCGCTGTTCCATGCAGAACTTGCTGCCCACCAGCACTCCAAGGGCTTTCTGTGTGGAGCTGCTCTCCAGCAGGGCAGCCTCTAACCTGTCCTGGTGCTGTTGTTATTTCTCCCCAGCTGCAGGACCCTGCCCTTGTCCTTATTCAACTCCATGAGGATTGCCTGCAGCCAGCTCTCAGCCTGTCCAGGTCAGGTTGGATGCTGCACAGCCTGAGGGGTGTCAGCCAACCCCCCCAGTGTGGGATCATCAGAACTTGCTGAGGGGACTCTCAATGCCCTCAGCCAGGTCATTGATAAAGATATTGAACACAACTGGACCCAGTACCTTCCACTAGAGCAGGCTGCTCAAGGCCTCCTCCAACCTAACCCTGAACACCTCCAGGGAGGGGGCATCCACAGCCATCTAGGAAAGCTGTGCCAGTGTCTCACCACCTTCACTGCAAAGAATTTCACCCTAATGTCCAGTTTAAATTTCCCCTCTTCCAGCTCAAAGCCATTGTCCCTCATCCTATCACCACAAGCCCTTGTCAAGTCCCTCCTCAGCTCTCCTGTAGCCCTCTTCAGGCACTGGAAGGCTGCTCTGTGGTCTCCCCGGAGCCTTCTCTTCTCCAGGCTGCACAGCCCCAACTCATGCGTGGATAATCAGTGTTTTTGCACCTCCTTTGCAAGACTTCACTGAATATTTACACTAAAACCTTTCTTTGCAAGATAATAACCAGCCTGTTCCAGATCTACCCTGCAGCAGGGGGTCTATTTTTCACATCCTTTTTCAAATCTTGGTGATGAAAAAGGTGAACCCCTCCCTGAGGAAGAGTGGCAGAGCTTGGTCTCTAACATACTCCAAGGCTATTTAACTGTGCTAACATCACCCCAGGTGAAAAAAAAAAAACACCAAAAATTTTGAAACATGGGATGCCTTTTCTTGTTGTTGCTGTTGTTGTTGCTGTTCTCCTGACAACTGACAGCTTAACACTAGAGAAGTTGAAATAAGGGGAAATCCAATGAAAAATAAAGCCCTGAGAAATCACAGTAATCACAGTGATCAGAGTGACAGGTGGCAGGAAGCTCAATAACAATGTGACACTGCTTGCTGGGGGTCCAGAGCTCCAAACACACTGGCAAGTTGGAAATGATGGAGATGAATAACCAAATCCTAGAATCAGTCAGGGTTGGAAGGGACCACAAGGCTCATCCAGTTCCAACCCCCCTGCCATGCCCAGGGACACCTCACACTACAGCAGGCTGGCCAGAGCCTCATCCAGCCTGGCTGCAAACACCTCCAGGGATGGGGCCTCAACCACCTCCCTGCACAACCCATTCCAGGCTCTCACCACTCTCCTGGGGAACAACTTCTTCCTCACCTCCACTCTCAATCTCCCCACTTCCAGCTTCATTCCATTCCCCCCAGTCCTGTCACTCCCTGAGAGCCTAAAAAGTCCCTCCCCAGCTTTCTTGGAGCCCCCTTCAGATCCTGGAAGGCCACAAGAAGGTCACCTCAGAGCCTTCTCTTCTCCACACTGAACAGCCCCAACTCTTTCAGTCTGTCCTCATAGCAGAGGAGCTCCAGCCCTCTGCTCATCCTGGTGGCCCTTCTCTGGACACCTTCCAGCATCTCCGGATCCCTCTTGGAATAGAGGCTCCAGACCTGGATGCAGTACTCCAGGTGTGGTCTCAGCAGAGCTGAGCAGAGGGGGAGAATCCCCTCCCTTGCCCTGCTGGCCACACTTCTCCTGATGCAGCCCAGGCTCTGCTTGGCTTTCTGGGCTGCAAGTGCACACTGACAGCTCCTGCTGAGCTTCTCATCCCCCAGCACCCCCAAGTCCCTCTCCTCAGGGCTGCTCTCCAGCCAGTCCCTGCCCAGCCTGCATTTCTGCTTGGGATTGCCTCCACCCAGCTGCAGGACCCTGCCCTTGGTCTTGTTGAACCTCCTGAGGTTGGCTTGTGCCCACCTCTCCAAAGTGGAGAGAGGTGTGACTGTCTCAGTTCTTCCAGGCCAGCCCAATTATTTGGATCAACAGGATGGTGATGAGGCATTCAGAGAGGGCATAACAGAGCCCCCAGTCCAGGCAGACTGACAAATCATAGAATTGGTTAGATTGGAAAAGACCTCCAAGATCATCCAGTCAACTGTTAACCCAATGGCACCATGGCCATTAAACCCTGTCCCAAAGTGCCATGCCCACAGGTTTCTTGCACACTTCCAGGGATGGGGACTCCACCACCTCTCTGGGCAGCCTGTTCCAGTGCCTGACCACTCCTGCACAGAAGAAATTGGTCCTTGTCTACAAATTGGTCCAATCTAAACCTCCCCTGGTACAATTTAGGCCATTTCCTCTTGACCTTGAGAGAAGAGACTGAGCCCCATCCAGCTGCAACATCCTTTCAAGGAGTCATAGAGAGCCAGAAGGTCTCCCCTCAGCCTCTTCTTCTCCAGGATGAACACCCCCAGCTCCCTCAGCTGCTCCTCACCAGCCCTGTTCTCCAGACCATTCACCAGCTTTGTTGCCCTTCTCTGGACAGACTCTAGCCCCTCAATGTCTGTCTTGGAGTGAGGGCTCCAAAACTGAACCCAAAATTCCAGATTTGTTCTCATCAGTGCCCATTAGAAGGACAACCACTACTCAGGTCCTCTTGGCCACACTTGCTGATCCAGACCAGGATGCTGGTGGCCTTCTTGGCCACCTAGGCAGATGCTGGCTGATGTTCAGCTAATCTACAATCAACCTTTGTGTTGAGGATTTTTCCCTTGCCTCTTATTTTTCCCTCCATCTTCTGCCAGATAATGGCAGAAGTTGCTTGAAAACACTTTGGGCTCTGCTGAACACACCTTCCCCAAGAGCCTCCCAGGTCACAAAGCAACTCCTTGGACTTACTTCCACTGTGGCGGAGCTAACACCCTTCGGACCAGAGAGCCAACGATTCTTTTGTGCAGATTATCCCTTGCCTGCAGGTCTCAGAAGATGGAAATTTCAGGCTTCTAATGGAAATTCAGCTGCAGACAGGACTGCAAAGCAACCTCCAAGGCTGCAGAATTATAAGTTTCAGAGGAGTACAGCCCTGTTCTGCCTCAGATAAAATACTCCTGATTTGCATCCTCGTAGAGCGCCTGCTAACGCACACATTTGCCACGATTTAAGTCTTTTAAAGAAGGGGGAAAGCCATTTGTAGATATTTTAGAGAGAGAGAGAGAGAGAGGGAGAGCCCCTGCAGCTCTTCTGAGTGCTGAGAGAGGTACAAACGTGGGAGGAATTCAATGAATGGCTAAACCCCACAAATCCAGGAGAAAACATGCTGAGCAGTCACTAATGGTGCATTAAGCACATAATCCCAGCAGGGTGGGGTTGGAAAGGATCTCTGGAGATCATCCAGTCCAACCTCCTCTGCTACAGCAGGGGCACCCACAGCAGCTTGCCCAGGATCACAATGGTCAGGGGGATCTGGAAGCTCTCCAGACAAGGAGACTCCACAACCTCTCTGGGCAGCCTGCTCCAGGCCTCCAGCACCCTCACAACAAAGAATTTTCTCCTCCTGTTCAGGTGGAACCTCCTGGGTTCCAGTTTGTGCTCATTGCCCCTTGTCCTGTCCCTGGGCACCACTGACAAGAGTCTGGCCCCATCCTCTTGCCCCCCACAGGTCCTTTAGCTCTTGCTGAGCATTGCTCAGCTCCCCTCTGGGGCTGCTCTTCTGCAGGCTCACCAGCCCCAGGGCTCTCAGCCTTTCCTCCTCACAGAGATGCTCCAGGTCCCTCAGCATCTCTGTAGCCTCTAGTGGACTGTCTCCAGTAGTTCCCTGTCTCCTTTGAACGGGGAAACCCAGACCTGGACCCAGTCCTCCAGCTGTGTCCTCAGTAGAGCAGAGTAAAAGGGAAGATGAGCCTCCCTCCACCTGCTGGTCACATTCCATGCAACCTGGGAGACCATTTGCCTTCTTGGCCACGAGGTCACATTGCTAGCTAATTGGGTTCTTGTTTCCCAGCACTCTCAGGTCTTTCCATGGAGCAGCTCCCCAGGAGGTCATCCCCTCACCTCTACTGGTCCAGGGGGTTGCCCCTCCCTGGGACTGTGGTACCACCAAGTCCAAGGATGCTGTTTACTGGAGGGAGTGGTTCATTTGGCTGGTGGGTCTCCCTCACAGGGCATATCACTTTCCACCACCTCCACCTCCAGAACAAGTTTTGAAAGTCTTTTTGTTCTGGTTCTGAGCAGGGACAAGATGATGACTGTGGTGGCACTTGCGAGTTAATTTAATAACACAAAGTGACGCCCAACTGGAGCACTGGCAATTTGAGAGAGTAATGGATTGTCACTTTGAGCTGGAAAGAGCTTCTTAGATGATTTTAGAAGTCTTTTGCATATTTATTTTGCCCCACTTTAAATAAATTTGGGTAAGATTTATCTCGTTAGCTCCAAACGCGAGTCCCTCTTGGCCTGATTGAGGAAACAAATTAGACTTTGCAAACATTGGGAAGACTAAATCAATACATTAATATTTAGGGGACATTAAAGAGGTTTATTAAACAGGAAAAGAAAAAAAAAAAAAAAAGGGGGCCTTAAGTGGTACTTTGGAAAATATTACCCTTGTTTAAAGAAAAAAATATAGCTTGCTGCTGCTGACTGAGTCTGTAACTCTCATTTCCACAGATAACTGAATTATGGATGTGCACATCCTACAAAGTGGAGATTACATGCAGAAATGAGGTGATCCAATCAGAGGATCAGGATTGTTTGGGTTGGAAAAGACTTCTCAGACCACTGAGTACAACCTTCAACCCAACCCCACCACGACCATTAATCCACATCCCACAGTGCCATGCCCACACTTTGCTTGGACACCTCCAGGGATGGTGACTCCACCACTTTCCTGGGCAGCCTGTTCCAATGCCTGACCACTCTTGCAGCAAAGGAATTGTTCTTCATGTCCAACCTAAGCCTCCTCATTGTTAGGAAGACCACAGTCACAAGCCCCCCTCACCAACGCTGTGATTGCTCCTATCCCACCAAATCTCCCAGGAACCAACATCCAGAACACCAATCACTCTCCCTGGACAGTCCACCTACCAACACCTTCTCCTCATCCTGCATTCAAATTCACACCTGGGTAAGTGGTATTTGCCTACCATTGCAGAAGTGATCTCCCTTAGCTGGGGTGTTTGTTTTTTCCTTCCTGGGATCAAATCAAGTGTGTGAATAAGCAGAACAAAGGTCTCCCCAGGCCCTCATTTCACCAGATTAAATAAAGAAACCTCTTCCATATGGGTTTATATTCTCCTAATGAATGTCTTTAATTGTGTCTCTGTTCTTCCTGAAAGCTGCTTGGAGCCAGGTGGGGGTGGGTTGCTTCTCCCAAGGAACAAGCAACAGGACAAGAGGAAATAACCTCAAGTTGCACCAAGAAAGGTTTAGGCTGGACACAGGGAACAATTTCTTCCCCAAAAGGATTGCCAAGGCCTGGGATGGGCACCCAGGGCAGTGGTGAATTCCTCATCCCTGGGGAGGTTTCAAAACTATGGAGATGTGGTGCTGAGGGCCATGGCTTAGTGATGACTTGGCAGTGCTGGGTTAAGGGGTTGATTTGATGATCTTAGTGGTCTCTTCCAAACAAAATGACTCTCTGATTCTCTGACTCTAATGATCCTGATAGCCCTTCCTTGGTGGCTGAGGTCCTTCTGAACACTCTGTTCTAGCCTCTCCTTCCATGGAGCCCAGCTTGCTCTTTCCCCACACACTACAAGAGTATCATGACCACATCCTGACCCATGGTGAGAATGGGAACCTTTGAACTGTGACCTGTCCCTCTGCCCCACAGCAAAACTCATTCTCAAGGACACTGGTGAAGATATCTTAACATTCTTGTAAATGGAAAGGGAAACAGGGCTTGGAGGATGCAATTTAATTATCCATAGAATAAATGTCAGGTTAGGAACAGCAGAAATTGCAACCTTTTTGCTGGAAAAATGATGAGCAGCATCGTGTGGTGAGAGGGGTTTCATTGTGTGGCTTCAGGCTGGCAAACATCTGACAGGTAAATCATCTGCAGCTCATGACTTTGCAGATCAAGCATCTGGCACCAGGCTGGACTGAGTTGATTACAAACTCCTACCTTCTAAACTTCTAATTAATTACTTTGCAATTCTCACTTCACCTTAATAAGGTGACTGAAATAGAGTTTGCCTCATCCTTGTCCTCTCTTTCATCTGGTTTTCTTTCCCTGGTGTAATTGCAGGCTAAGGACACACCAGGGGCTTTTTCTTTTAATCATAGGATTGCTTGGATTGGAAAAGACCTCTAAGATCAAGTACAAACATAAACCCACCACCACCAGAGTCATTACTCATGTCCCAAAGTGCCATGGCCACACTTTCCTTGAATACCCCCAGGAATGGTGACTCCACCACCTCCCTGGGCAGCCTGTTCCAATGCCTGAGCACTCTTGCAGGAAAGGAATTGTTCCTTGTGTTCAGCCTGCACCTCCCCTGGCACAGTTTGAGGCTATTTCCTCTCATCCTGTTGCCTGATGCTAAGGACAAGAGACCATCTCCACCCCATTCTAACCTCCTTTCAGGGAGCTATAGAAAGCCAGAAGGTCTCCCCTCCACCTCCTTTCCTCCAGGCTGAAAATCCCCAGTTCCCTCAGCTGCTCCTCACCAGACCCTTCAGCAGCCTTGTTTCCTTTTTTGACTTATTAACTCTTTTGATCCATTTCCTTGGTACACAAACATGTCACTATGTCATGAGTAGCAGTGATCTAGATTTCACTTGGTGCTCTCCTAAACACATTGAGAAAGGATTTGGGAGCCTGAAATTCAGCTTCAAGCTCTGCCAGAAATTCATGACTGACTGTGCTCAAACTCCATTGTGTTTGACTGCTCCCTTTATCTGCGTCTGGCTGCTCCCTTTATCTGTGTATGGGACAGGGATGGTGCAGCTTCTTGTTCTCCTCAGCCATGGTTCCCTACTGGTCATGTTACTTGTCTGTGTCCTACTCATTGAAATGAATCACTAACTTCCTGAAGCCCAGCATGTTTGGGTTGGAAGGGACCTCTGGAGATCACCCAGTCCAACCCCTCTGCTGAAGCAGGGGCACCCACAGCAGCTTGCCCAGGATCACAATGTCTGGGGGGGCTTGGAAGCTCTCCAGACAAGGAGACTCTACAACCTCTCTGGGCAGCCTGCTGCAGGGCTCCAGCACCCTCACAACAAGGAATTTTCTCTTTCTGTTCATCTGGAACCTCCTGCATTCCAGTTTGTGCCTGTTGCCCCTTGTCCTCTCTCTGGGCACCACTGAAGATAGTCTGGCCCCTTTCTCTTGCCCTCCACCATTTACATATTGATCAGCATTGGTTAAGGCATCTTTAACCCATTAAAATGTCTTTGTTCTCTGCAAGGTTTCCATCAATACGTTCAGAAATTGTCAGCCCAAGCTGCAGAGAAGAAGACATTGAAAAGGAGAGCTCTTGGGTCTGTGTACAGAGGGACCTCACAAAGGATGAAAGAGAGAAAGCTGGATTTACTCAGCTTTTGAAGTGGAGTTTCACAGCAAATAGGTTTACAATATGGAGTCTGAGCCTATTTGGGAACTTTTGGCCAGCCAGAAGTCTTCTCCTTGTTTAATTTGTGCCACAATGCACGCATCCCAGCTCCTCCAGCTCTGCTCTTTCTAGAAGGAGAACATCTTCTTTCAACATCACTCCACAGAAGGCAGCCTGTAGGGCAGAGGAATTTGAAAAGGCTGCGGGTTTGCTTTCAAATCTTCCTTTTTCTCCTGGTATTTGATGTGCTGCTGTAGCTCTGCTGCTGCTCAGTAATGCAGTGTAAAAGGAAACCCAACCCTGGAATGATGCTAGGCTGGCAGACCTGGTTTTGCCTTCATTCATTTCTCCCCAGCAGCAGAGGTTGTTTCTAATCTGGAAACATAAAGCCACGAACAATACTAAAAGGAAACATAAAATTGCTTCCATAAAGTGTTGTTCTCTCATCCCTGTGAACCCTCCCCAGCAGGAGAGGCTGTGTCAGCTTACAGCACCAATTAGCTGGTTGATGGTCCCTATACAGTCTCAGAGAGGTCAATCTCCATCTCAAAGGAGGTATGAATCTTGCATCCTCACCTCCCCTGCCTCAGCCTAGGGAAGGTGAAGTGATGGCTTTATTAGCAGTGTAAGTAGGAAGTGACCTGATTAGAAGTGCTGACACCCACAAGTCCACCAGATCTAGAATGAGAGCACAAAGTGTGATGTGGGCATCCAACTCCGCTGGTGTGACTCACACCTGAGCCATGGAGTGTCCATAGAATCACAGAATCTCCTGACTGGAAAAGAACTCAGGACTAGAGGAAATGGTTTCAAGCTGTGCCAGGGGAGGGTCAGGCTGGATGCTAGGAAATACTTCTTCTCAGAGAGGGTTTCAGACACTGGAGTGGTCTGTCCAGGGCAGTGGGAAAGTCACTATTCCTGGAGGTGTTTAAGGAGAGTGTGGACCTGGCACTTAGGGTTGTCCCTTCAGTGCTGGGTCAGAAGTTGGACTGGATGGTCTCTTCCAACCAGATGTTTTCTGTGTTTCTGTGATTCTCTGACCTTAAGATCATCAAGTCCAACCATAACCTAACATCCGCCTGTATACAACTGCCAGACTACCTCCTTGAGCTCCTCATCAGCACTGCCAGGTCACCACTAAACCACATCCCTCAGCACCATGTATTCATAGCTCTGAAACCCCTCCAGGGATGGGGACTCCACCACTGCCCTGGGCAGCCTGGGCCAGCTCCCAATATTTTTGGTGATGAAGTTTCTTCTCATATCCAACCCAAACCCCCCCTGGGGCAACTTGAGGCCGTTTGCTCTCATCCTATCACTTGTTACACAGGAGAAGAGACCAACTCCCACCCGGCTCCAGCCTCCTTTCAGGGAGTTGTAGAGAGCCAGAAGGTCTCCCTTCAACCTCCTCTTGTCCAGACTAAACAACCCCAGCTCCCTCAGCCACTTCATTGCACAGATGATGATTATTGATATCTACTGCAATCACTCAAAAGCAGATTATGATACTGTTGTACTTGGTGACATCTTCCCATCTTCTGCAAGTCATTCTGAAACAGAAGATGGTGAGTGCTCAGAGGATGAGAGCACAAAGTGTGATGTGGGCATCAAACTCCACTGGTGTGACTCACACCTGAGCCACAGAGTATCCATAGAATCACAGAATCCTAGAATCAGTCAGGGTTGGAAGGGAGCACAAGGATCATCCAGTTCCAACCCCCCTGCCATGCCCAGGGACACCTCACACTACAGCAGGCTGGCCAGAGCCTCATCCAGCCTGGCTGCAAACACCTCCAGGGATGGGGCCTCAACCACCTCCCTGCACAACCCATTCCAGGCTCTCACCACTCTCCTGGGCAAGAACTTCTTCCTTATGTTCAGTCTGAATCTCCCCACTTCCAGCTTGATTCCATTCCCCCCAGTCCTGGCACTCCCTGAGAGCCTAAAAAGTCCCTCCCCAGCTTTCTTGGAGCCCCCTTCAGATCCTGGAAGGCCACAAGAAGGTCACCTCAGAGCCTTCTCTTCTCCACACTGAACAGCCCCAGCTCTTTCAGTCTCTCACAGAATCTCCTGATTGGAAAAGACCTCAGGACTAGAGGAAATGGTTTCAAGCTGTGGCAGGGGAGGTTCAGGCTGGATGCTAGGAAATATTGTGGTCAGAGTTTAAGCTCTCAGATCATCAGCCAGCCCAAGCCACACTCCTGCTTTAACCTTCATTCCCTACTCAGGACCTGAATCTAGTGAAAAAACTTCCAAAGTCCAGCACATGCCTGCATGGAATCCCAACATGTTGGGGAGGTGGGAAGGGACCTCTAGAGATCCCAGTAGTGGCAGTCTCATCATGGTGAAGATTGGAAGGGACCTGTGGAAATCATCTAGTCCAACCCTGCTGCTAAAGCAGGGGCACCCACAGCAGCTTGCCCAGGATCACAATGCCTAGATGGTTTGGAATCTCTCCAGAGACCATCTGGTCTTGTAGACCATGGAGAGCTAAAGATCCAGGGGTTAAGAACAATTTGAGAAGCAATCCATACAGCTTATTTCATAGAATCATAGGATGGTTTCAGGTGGAAGGAATGTTAGACATCACCCAGTTCCAATCCCCTGCCATGGACAGGGACACCTTCTACTAGCCCAGGCTGCTTCAAGGCCTCATCCAACCTGGCCTTGAACACCTCCAGGGAGGGGACACCCAAAGCCTTCCTGGGAAATCTCTTCCAGTGCCTCAGTGAGGGCTTTTGGCAGGACAGATGGATGAATAGAGATCACCATTTCTATTCTTCTGCTCTACATTCACTGCTTCATTACTCATAAAGATGCAAAAGAAGGTGTTAATGATGATTACAGCCAAGACTAATAAGTGAAACCCTGAGGTCATGCTTTGCATTCCTGAAGACCCAATGGCAATCGCTTCGTAGCGATGCAGATTTGGAACTCCTGAGTTATTATTTCTCTGTACACTCCTCGTTAGCCTAATTGATTTGAAGCTCCTGTTTCCATATTTTATCCATGCAATTAATTCCCATTTTTTTTTTTAATTTTAATTATTTAGCCTCTTCCATGGAGGTATTAACTACGAGGGAGACAATCAGAAATACAGATTATTATTCATGCCGAAACAACGTCATAAATATTATCTCTGTGAATCTCAAACCCTTCTTTCTGCAGCACTGGAAAACCCTCAGAGTGAATGAAAGCCTCCATGAGAGTGGATTCTTCATGTCAGCAACACTGGGAGCTTAGTGTATGGAATATTTGTGTATGGAATATTTGTGTAAAACCAACTTATTTTGTCTTCCCTTGTTTGTTTTCGTTGGAATTCATTCAAATTAAATTGCTGAAGCCAATAGAATTTCTGTTTCTGCACAATCCTGGCTTTCCCTTCTTCCTCCCCCCCCCCCCCACTCCCCCCTCCCCGAATCACCACATTGGAAGAGACCTTCAAGATCACCTAATCCAACTTTCAAGATCATCTAACCCAACCTTCAGCCCAGCCCTTCAAGGTCACCACTAAGAGTATGAGTTAATTTTTATTCCAATAGTTCTCTTAATTCTAATTTCAAGCTAATGAGGTAATTCTTGGAATTATAACAAGGAGTTAAACCTGATTTTGGCCAAGCTGAAGACTCCTCTGAGGTGATAAACTACTTGCAGGTAAACAGAGTTAATGGCATGGTCAGTCTACTGCTACATAAATCCAAGGGGGAAGGGAGGAAAGGAAAAAAGGAAAAGAAAGAAAAGGGGGAAAGAAAGGGGGGGAAAAGAAAGCAAGAAAAAAGGGAAAGCAGAAAGGAAGGGGAGAGGACAGGAGAGGAAGGGAGGGGAAAAAAGAAAGCAAGAAAAAAAGGGAAAGAAGAAAGAAAGGGGAAAGGATAGGAGGAGAAGGGAGGGGGAAAAGGAAATCAAGAAAAAAGGGAAAGGAGAAAGGAAGGGGAGAGGATAGGAGGGGAAGGGAGGGGGGAAAAAGAAGGCAAGAAAAAGGGGAAAGGAGAAAGAAGGGAGAGGATAGGAGGGGAAGGAAGGGGATTGGAGGAGTGGGGAGGGGAGGGGAAGGGAGAGGACAGGGGAGGGCAAGGAAGGGGAAAGGAGGGGAGGGGGAAGGGAAGGGAAGGGAAGGGAAGGGAAGGGAAGGGAAGGGAAGGGAAGGGAAGGGAAGGGAAGGGAAGGGAAGGGAAGGGAAGGGAAGGGAAGGGAAGGGAAGGGAAGGGAAGGGAAGGGAAGGGAAGGGAAGGGAAGGGAAGGGAAGGGAAGGGAAGGGAAGGGAAGGGAAAGGAAGGGAAGGGAAGAGAAAGGAAGGGAAGGGAAGGGAAGGGAATGGATGCATACAAGGACAGAAGGCAGGAAGGCAACAAACCTTTATCACATGCTTAGCCATTATTTCCCGCATATCAACCCCGATCCCGCCAGTGCCCCCCCAGTGGCGGTGGTCTGACCAGGTACCTTGCACTGTGAGGTGCACCTGCATGGTTCGAGGGGTGTGTGAGGTCTGCACAGAGCAGGTGTAGGGCCCGTCGTCTGTCACGTCCACGTCCTGTATCTGCAGGCTGTACTCCCTCCTGTTGGCGGTGGCGATGGAAACGCGCGGGTCCACCGACCACTTGTCGCTCCCTGCGAAGATGATGCTCGAGCGATTCAGCCAGGCCCCTTTGGAAGCTCCATCCTCCAAGTAACACCTGGGAAAGGAGGTGAAACCAGCAGCCTGAGCACACAGGAGCCTCTCAGCACCCTGAACTTGCTGTCGAATTTTAGACTGAGTACAGCAGGAATCACAGAATGCACCCCCAAAGGGCATCTTGGCCAACCCCCTGCCCAGCAGGGACACCTCCACCTGGAGCAGATTGCTCAGGGCCACATCAGGTTTGGCCTTGAATTCTCCTGGGATGGAGTCTCCATCACATCCCTGGGCAACCTGTTCCAGTTTTCCACCACTTTCATTGTGAAGAACTTCCTCCTGATGTCCAACCTAAATATCTCCTGCTCCAGTTTCAAACAGTTGCCCTTCACTCTATCACCACAGATCCTTCTAGACAGTCCCTCCCCAGCCTTCCTGTAGATCCCCTTCAGATACTGGAATTCTGCTCCAAGGTCTCTCTGGAGCCTTCTCCTCTGCAGGCTGAACAGCCCAAATTCTCACAGCCTGTCCTCTCAGAAGGGATGCCCCAGCCCTCTGATCATCTTTTTGCCTCCTCTGGAACCCACACCAGCAGGTCCATGTCTCTCTTGTGTTGGGGGCCCCAGAGCTGGAAACAGCACTTCTGGTGAGGTCTCACCAGAGCAGAGTGGCAGAATCACCTCTCTCCATCTGCTGGCCACACTGCTTTTGATGCAGTCCAGGAAGCCACTGAACTTGGCTGCAAGTGCCCCATTGCTGGCTCACATCCAGCTTCTCATCCACCAACATCCCTAAATCCTGCTCTCAATCTCATCATCCCTCAGCCTGTACTGATATTAAGGATTGCCCCAACCCAGGTGCAGGACCTTGCACTCCACCTTATTAAAACTCATGAGGTTCTCTTTAGCTGACTTCTCCAGCCTGTCTAGGTCCCTCTGGAAAATATTAGACTTAACCCCCCCTCCAACTTGAGTAATTTCTTAATTCACAAATCATCTCCCAACCAAAAGCTTCTCTTGTCAGCAGATAATAAACAGAAATAAGTGACCCTTTGCCCTCCTCTGGACCCATTCCAGCACCTCATTGTACTTCTTGGAGTGAGGATGTATTTATCATAGTGAGTATTATGCCATACCTCACTTTTTCTTATTTTTTCTTTTTCTTTTTTTTTTCCTTTTTTGCCTTTTTCCTGTTTTCTTTTTTCTTTTTTTTTCTTTTTTCTTTTCTCTTTTTTCCTTTTTCCCTTTTTTCTTTTTTTATTCTTTTTTCAGTTATCATTAGACCAATAACCCAAAATAGTGCTCCTCAGGGTTTAACAGTCCCTTTAACCCGAGCTCAGTGACTAACACCACCCTATGATCAGAAGATGCACCCCAGATCCCTTTACTTCCTAATTTTAGTGCAAAAATACTCTTCCATAAAGACTTTGTTCTGGTTTTGGTTTTGTTGTGGGCTTTTTGTTTGTTTGTTTGTCTGTTTGTTGGTTGTTGTTGGTTTTCTTTTTGCTGTTTTGTTTTTAGTTTGTCAGAAGAACAGCTGGAGAATGAAAAAAAATGGAGATCTGAGGAGCTTGACAGCATTTCTACACAGTGTCTTGAGGGCTTGAACACAAGAACCAGAGATTGTGATGGAATTCTGGGCTGAATGCACCACAAGGTGTCTGAAACCAATCAGCTGAGAAGCAGAAAGAGCAAGGTATATATTGCAAAATCTCATTTGTAGCCTGTTTCCCCCATCTGCAGAATCAAAACCCAGCAGGAGTATTAAAGGTCACTGTTAATTGAAAATCCTTTCTCTAGATAAGCAACCATGAGAAACAAAGCCACCCAGGCACGAAGGAGAAGAAGCTCTGCTCGGGTGATGAGGAACTGCAGTGTGCTGCTCCTGTCAGCATCCTGCAGCATAAATTAGGAAACAGACATCATTTCTCTCCTAGAATCCCAGAATCCCCATCAAGGCAAAGGTCAGAAGGGACCTCTGGAAATCATCCAGTCCAACCCCCTTGCTAAAGCAGGGGCACCCACAGCAGCTTGCCCTGGATCAAAACAGCCTTTGGAAGCTCTCTGGAGAAGCAGACTCCATAATCTCTCCGAGCAGCCTGCTCCAGGGCTCCAGTGCCTGCACACCAAAGAATTTTCTCTTCCTATTCAGAAGGAATCTTCTGGGTTGCAGTGTGTGTCTGTTGTTCCTTTTCCTGTCACTGGGCACTGCTGAGAAGAGTCTGGCCCCATCCTCTTGCCCCCCACAGGTCCTTTAGCTGTTTCTGAGCATTGAGAAGAGTTTTATCACTTGTTCACTGGGAGAAGAGTGAACAAGTGATAGAACTCTTCTCAGTGCTCAGACTTCCTTCCATGGAATAGTAGAGAGCCAGAAGGTCTCCCTTCAGCCTCCTATTCTCCAGGCTAACAAATAATGTAAAGAAAACCAGTAAACATCAGAAGAGCACAGGACTGTGTGATGTATGAGAGAACAAGAAGAGGACAAACACTGGAGATGCTTCAAGGACCACCTTGACACAGAAAAGGCAATCCAGGAGCTTCAATTAACAAACAGAAGGTGATGTGACATGAGTGAGCATCAGAAATGTGGTACCAGGAATGTGAAGACTGAAGCAGGTAATTCTGAGGCCCAAGGTTGAATTTAAAATCTTGAGCAGAGTTGAATTTAAGATCTTGAGCACAGTTGAATTTAAGATCTTGAGCAGCCTGGTCTAATGGAAGCTATCCCTGCCCATGGCAGGGAGGGTTGAAACTAGGTGGTCTTTAAGGTCCCTTCCAACCCAAACTTTTCCATGAATATCAGAATCTATGAACTTCAGAGGCTGAAGGATGGTAACACAAAGTGCAACAGGCTAGTGTGACATTTTTAGTTGCTAACAAGGTTTTTCTAGATGAAGGAGAGCCAAGAGAAGAAGAGAGCACAGCAGGTCTCAGCTCTTTGATAAAACATTAAAATAACCCAACTTTGGAACCTGTTGGGTGGGAGAAAAATGGGGATTTCATGGTTTAAGCATGTGGTGGCATTGTCTAAGGGGTGGGGGGAGGAAAAAAATGACATCTCTTTTAGGAGGGTCTCTTTTAGAAGGAAGAAACTAGAAGCACCAGGCTGAAATTCTTCAGCAATGGATCATGAATGTAAATGTTCATTTAATTAATGATCTCAACATGAGACCTGAAAGAGTTCCGAGAGAAGCTGAGGATGGAAAAGGATAAAGAATGGGGAGTTTGTATAGCAGAGAATTGGGAAGCAGCACTTTGAGCTCCGTGCAGCCCTGCAGGAGCAGTTTTGAGGGGCTTGGTTCCTTTCTGGTCGTCTTTTGGGGAAGGCAAGGAGCCACTTTCAAAGTCTTATGAATATTTTCAAACTGATTCTAATGAACAGAAGACTGGGGAGAAGCAGAGACACCACTGATTCACTGATGTTTCTCAACAATGTGTTTCTTTCCTACTGGTTTTTCTGTACCAGCTGGAGGCAGTCAGTGATAAATGAGGTTTTTTTGGAGGTGGCCTGTGGTGTCAGTGAACATTTACTTTCTCACTTCACTCCCTCAGTGTTT